>NW_020884906.1:1782335-1903226 GCF_003945725.1 Corapipo altera
TGAGGGATGCCCAGGTGTGTTCTTAATGCTCTGACTCTGTGACCTCCCTGAGATTTACTGACAGAGGCTGGAGAGCTCTCATCTGACTCCTCCCTGCCCTTCTGCTGGAATTTCCCACTCCACAGGCACAGCTGACAGCAGAGAGCTCACCCAGCCCACGGCCCCTGCAGTTCATAATCTGGTGGATTACTGTAAACTATCCATTGATCACAGTTAAGTCACCTTCAGAATCCCACAGGGACAATGAATCTGCATCCCTTGTCTCTCTGCCTTTACTTCTTAAGTGTTAAAACAAGAGAAACTCTTCATTATGGACTTAAAACCATTATGTTGGGTTACAGAGTTTTCAAACAGGCTGTTTAAGTGCTTAAGTAACAGACTGATTTACACCCAATGAAGAAAAAAACCCCACAGATACAGCAATCTGAAGAAAAAGAGAGAATCCCAAACTCTCTGCTTTAGACATCTGATCCCTGGAAGCAAAGGATAATACTTGCAACAACAGATTATGTATCTGTGTATACAGAAAGGATTAATGCAGCTGGTTGGTTACAGAGATGAAGGAAATGTAAAAAAAAAAAAAAAAAAAAGGGGTAGAAAAGGAGAACTGTGAATTCAAGCTAACCACACAAAAATTAAGGGTTTATTATGGGTTGTAGACTTTAGCAAGCAAGTAAAGTACTGGTGTGCAGCAAAGGAAGAGGAAATAATCTACTCCAGCTGAATTTACTCACTGAAGTGTGGATTTCATTCTCCCCCCAAAGAACACTTTTGCAGAAGTAGCTGATTTACCTTGTAGTTGGGCCTAGAAAACAGTGAGGAAACAGTATTTCACTGTTTTAGGACCCCTGCAACCTCTTCATGGGGGGAAAAAAGGATCTTTGCCTGCAAAGATTAATCCTGCACAGTAATGCATGTGCCAACCCTGTCTTTTCTTGTGATGCAAGTTATTTGTGTAAATAACCATGCTGGTTACCTCCACCTGGCTTCCAGAGGGTAGCATTTTAACTGTGAAGAAAATAAAAGACAAAAACTGGTATATTGTGAAAACTGAATTTTCTGCAACCACTTTCAACAAGAACCACCCCAGGAATTTTTCTTTCCCTTGAGCCTCCTTTAACAGTGCTCAGATCTGCACGGATTCGTATAGAGCACATTACTCCAATTAAAAAAAGAAGTGGCACTGCCAGATCTATCTATATACTTATAATTACTCTGAAAGAAGTAGATTTTTTTGTTTTCTTCTTTTGGGTCCAGAGGTTTTAAATTCTTGATAAAGGTCAAACCATCTCATTCAGAAATGATGATGAAGTTCCACCAGAATTTGACTGAAAAAAGGTCACCAAATCCAAATGCTCTCATATTCTTTAAATAAACTCATAGGCCTTTGCTCAAGTGTTAAGGATATTTAAGGACACTGCAGTATGAATGTATATGCTTTATTTCCAGTCACTCTTATCAGTCAGAGGTTGCATTAAGTGGCTAGAAATCTGAACAAGAAACTCCTATCCCTGCAACTTTTTACAAGTTCCATTTATGAAAAGGAACCAAAAAATCCTGATGTTCTGAATATGCTACGGTGACTTATGATTTCAGTGAACAGAAAAATGTTCATTTTAAGGGGGGATAAAAGAACAATAAACAGAACTCCATGTCTGAATCTCTTCATAACAGATTAAAAGGATTAACTAATATATTAGAACAAACTCAGAGGTTCATAGCAATAACTAAACACGCTGGTTTAGAAGCAGCAGATAAACTTGTTTTACAACAGCTGAGGCACTTGCCTTTACACTATTCAGTTCAGATATACTCCTGTGTTTTCCTTTTTTTTGATCCCAGACACCACCCCAAATAGACAAATCCACAGAGAATTAATGATCTGTTAAATAAATGAACCAGTACAGATCCAAGCTCAAGAAACACAGGACTCAAATTCGTTCTGTCCAACAACCACAAGAAAGAACCCAAGCAGGTCAGTTCCTAAAGTTCACCAACACACAACTGAGGTGAACCTTTGCCACAAAGACTTGCAAAGACTGAAGGCAGCAGGCACAAAGGACAAGGTCAGAAATCAGGGATATTAGAAGGTTACAAATTAAACCTGACTGAACATCAGCAACCCTGATCCCAGCACAGAGCCCAAGTGAAGCAGTTGCAAAACTGCAACTCGAAGTTGCCCACAAGCCACTTCCAAAATCTGCTTTTTTTCTTCTTCCCTGCCCAGCACCGAGTGTCTGAACTCACAGGACAAGGTTAATTTACCAAGTGACATCGTGACAACAGCTCTGGGGTCACCTCCCTGCAGCAGGGTGGTGGTACCTCAGAATTCTGAACAAGTTAGTCAGTCCAACATATCCTCCCTTCCCTCCTTCCCTTCCCTTGCTGCTTGATCCCGAATATTTCATTCAGGACCTTTCTCTAATATTGAAGTATATAATTTGAGGCTGCCTGTACAGTCACACACACACAGAGTTAATCTCAACCTTCAGCCAAGGTAGAAATGGGTAAATCCCATCACCTCTGCAAGGAGGGGCAGCAGCAGCCCTGCAGCTCAAGGTCTCAGACATTTCTTGTCCCAAAAGCTCTCTCTGGCACAAATTATTTTAGGCACAATTCAAATACCTTCCTCTGAAATCACTTCCAACAATTCAGAACCAAAAAGCCCCAAGTAGGCTCTCAGATAACCCACCCAATTTTAAAGAGTAAGAGGAAGCACAAGGTCCCTGCCAGCTGAATTATTTCAGAGCCATGTGCACAGGACTTTCAAGCCTTAGTTATTGCTGCTGGTGCAGCCCCTTCACCTTCAGGACAGACAACTCGGTGTCTGGCTCAGATTGACACAGAATGAAAGATGCCTTTGTGCTAGAACAGAGTCTCTCTCATGGGGCAAAATTCAGGAGCTGAAGAGCAGAAATACAATACTATATATAACAAACAAGATGGCACAAACACCATTGCAGGCTCGTGATGAGAGACTGATTTTTTCTACAGCAAATTATAAATATACCACTGCTAACAGCTTGTGTCCTCCTCCCCTCTTTTTTTTTTCATAATTTTTGCCAAACTTAGTGTTCATGAAAACAAGTGCTACAAAATTGTTCAGCCCTTCATCCAGACACATTTCCCCACTAAGCTTTATTAAAGCACATTCTCTAACTCAGCCTTTAGTCCAGGAAGGTTTCTGAGTGCCAGATGAGCCACACATCATTGTTATGCGGACAAAAATCCACTAAGAATTAGTCTAAAACCAAACTCATTTCCTCTTCAGGCTTGGGCCAAGATTGCATCAAGGTCCCTGGAGGCAAAAAGGCCACAGCACTCCAGAGCATCACTGGCTGCCTGTTTGCCTTCCCTGCCTTCCTTGAAATCCGCATCTGCATAACATTAAAAAATTAGTGGTATATTTCAGATTATAATTCAAGAGACAAGAAAAAATGGTTGCTTTGAAGGTCTGTGAACTAAAACTTTTGTACTGTTTGCTTTCACCAGTGGATTTGTCGTAAAACAAAACAAAAAAATCCTGACATTAATTAATAGTCTTTTAGTCACGGTAGCTTTGATTCACCTCTCAGTCACAAACCAAAGGCATGTCGCAATTCTGTATTTTTTGAGGACTTACAAAACACTGAAATTCCCAGATAGTATGCTTTTATTTCACTAACTGAACAAGTAAATTCACAAAGAAAATAGTCACAGGTATAGTTTCACATCTCTATATATTGTGTTTATGGGAGCGAGGGCACTTGCCAGTATTAGTAAAGCAAGTCCTTTTTTTTTTTTTAGGTTCAAAACTGCCCAGGATATACACTAAATAATAAATTTTAATAGTTTAATCACTTCATGTATTAATCTCACACCTTTTCTTTATCCTGCAGTTTCTGATAGAACTGAATCACACAGTCAGACTACACATGAAGTTGGTAGGCAAGTCAAACCCAGAATCACAGTTTGCATCTTCCAGCCTTGTTCCTTGGGGCATTCTCTCTGCCAAAACTTGCCTTACATTTTATCTGTCCTATCAACCTCAGGACAGAGGGCCCCCATCAGCAACAAAACAAAGCTCAGCAATTGTTCTGCCTGGAGGAAGCTGCTGAAGTGAGGATGATGTATAAAACACTGCTGAGGGGATGCAAGGAAAGGCCCCAGTGAGTTCCCAGGAAGGATGGCCAGGAAGGATGGCAGCATTGGGATGGGCCTCAGGAGACAGGGTGGCAAACGGCAAATCAAACCCTGGCCAAGGCCAAAGTCCTCCCTGTGATCCCAGTGCTTCCCAAGCTGATCCCAGCGCTTCCCAAGCTGATCCCAGCGCTTCCCAAGCTGTCAGGGACGGGGCTGCTGCTGTCACTCCCCCCTCCCTCTCCCATCAGACACTGATAACACGCCTGTCACAGCCATCGCCGAGCGGGAGGCAGAGATGACAAATCACAGGGAATACGTGTCAACACAATCAACTGGCCTGAAGACAGACAGCTGGTGTGCAAATTCCACCACAGACAGTATCGCTTGTGAAATCAGTCCAAGGCATTTTTAGCAATCGCGAGCTCTCAACAACAGCCCTGACTGCTAAAAATAGCCCGCTGAAGACTCCAGCATTAATAACAGCGCTGGCTAAATTTGAGTCATGACCCACTTGGTGGCATGTAAGCAAAACAAGCACAAACCTAATAAAGTAGTAAGAGATTAGAGTGCTTAGAGCCCCAGCGATTTTAATGCACCTCTGTCACAGTGTCTTCTCCACATCATCAATGTCACTCGTATATTCCCCCCAAAACGTTGGACAGGGAGGGAAGCAGCCAAGATCCTCAGCAGCCAGGTCAAAAGCAAAGGCTCGGCAAACTCTTCAGCACAAAACACTGCACCTGCTTCCCCAAGGGTGTTGAATCTTGAGAAGTAGCAGCATGACAGGGAAATAAATCCATTTCCCTTTGGCGTACAACTGAAAATGCACTTTTCCTAGCAAGAGCTGTGGCAGCACCTGCAAGCTGGAAGCATCCAAGATCTTTGAGAAAAACGCAGAAAAATGGTAAGGGCACAGAGAACTCTTAAAACTCACACACTCAGGCAGCAGCATTGTCTCTTTGGGTATAAATAAGGGCTGAATTAACTCCCAGAGTGTTTTAACAAAAAAAAAAATCTACTGTCTCATTTCAGGTACTCTGCCACAACACGGACTTGTCTGATTTAATCCCAGACTGAAACACAGTTTAGAAAGATTCAGTTCAGAGACATGCAGGGATGAAGGAGTTATCACAATCCTCAGTAAACTGCTACAGTCATTAATTATTCACCCCAGTAAAATTTTACAGCTTATCTCTCATCTAAAAGTATCAGTGTTAGAGCCTTCCAGCCACTGGATCTCCTTACAGTTTTGACTGCCAGATAGAAGAGCTCTCTATTATCAAATTTCTCTTCCCTACACAGGCTGTTATAAATTGTAGCCATGTCACCCCTTGCCCTCCTACAATAAAACAGGCAGAGCTCCTGGAGCCCTTCCCTGCCAGACAGATTTTCTGATTCTTTAACAGTTCTCATGACACTTTTCTTGAAGTCTCTCCAATTTTTAACCAACGTTCTTGAACTGCAAGCACCAGGATGGGATAGAGAAGTCAGGTTACACTTGTGTCAATGTCAAATATAGGGCTAGAACCACCTTGGACCTACTCAGCTCAATAGTTCCCTGTCTACACAGTCAAGGATTTCATCTTGGGGACAGCTAGGCTGTGAAGTCTCCAGTTCAGATGGTTATCTGCCTTGACACCCAAGCCTCTTCCAGCACAGCCATTTCCCAAGAGACAGCTATCTTTCTTCCATCTCCTCACTGACCAGAAGGGCCCTCATTCTGTCTCCAAAGTATGGCATTTTATTGCATCAGAACACACTGTTCATGGAGCAACCCCAGTCATTCAGCTCCTGCCTTATCTTGCCCTCCACCTAATCTCCCTGTTATCTGAGGCTTTTATGAGTAACGGTTTTATTTTTTCTCCTCCAGGTCACTGATTAAAAGAAGTTAAATAGTGCTATGCTAAGGATCTAGTACAAACATACCTCTGGGAAGCTGCTTTTTTTTTTTTGTCTGCTCGAATTTGAAACCTTCCAGTTGGACAGTTTGGAATCCAGCTCTCGTGCTGCTTCTGTTCAATATGTGCATTAACAAATAACAGAGCTGGGACAAAACCCCTCAACTTCAAAATACATTGAACAAGTATCTGGGGCTTTCACAGCTGATTGCAGCAGATCTCAGTGAAAAACAGAGCTACCAACTATCACACAGATGGCTCCAAGTTTATTTGAAGTGTCAAAGGGTCCACATCCATCTGCCCACAGTCCCTCTAAAGAGCAGAGCTGCACATCTGGGGGTGCCACAAACCTGCCCCATTCGTGGGCCTGGGAGGAGCATTGTCAGCACACCCAGTAGAGGAAGGGAAAGCTCCTGCTCCCAGAAGAAAATCCTCAGGGTTATGTAGGGTGGCCTTCTCCAGATTAGAGAAACCAGAGTTGTGCTTTTGAAGCACAGAGCAGCTGGTCCCTCTTAACTCTCCTCAGGGGGGTCCCCTAATCCCAACATGACAGAATTAGATTATCTGTAATGGAAGGAGAATTAAGTGCAATGAGAAGCAGGCTCTCCAAACCAGCAGAGCTCCAAGGCCATGCACGATGTGCTCCATCACCTGCACAGCTCCAGTGGCCCCCGTGAGGGCTCAGCCAGTTCCACCCAGCAGCTCCCAGCCTCCCCCACCCACAGCAGGGCACAGGACAGCCACGCTCTGCAGCCCTGCTGCAAGGAACTCAGGTGTTCTGAGAGTATTCTTGCTGATCTGTAATAGTACAAGTTATTTTAAGGGGTTACTCCGTAGCTTCTTTTAAATCTTGGAAAACTGGAGCAGGAGGTCATCCAGACTAGATGGTGAGATTCAGTGATGAAATGCACTCCCCTCCTTCTACATCTCCACGAAACCATCTCTCAGGGGATCAGCTGGTACCTCCACTTGCCACCAACCAGACCTCCCACTCCCCAGTTTGTGCTTAAGGTGCATTTCTCTATATCACAACACCATAATTGCAAACTCTTTTGGCTGTTCTGCAGTCTTAGAAGAGCCACAACCACAGTCCACACCGTGTTTCTACAAGCCATGTTAGAGGGAAGGCCCTGGCAGACAGGCAGACAGGAGAAGGGGAATGCGAGGAATGCTCTGAAGAAACAGCACAATATCTAAACACACACAGCTGAACCCCCTGGGTGTAAAACTCAGACTTCATCCCCATGACAGCAGTGCCTGCCCCTGCTGTGCTCCCAGCAGCACCACCACGCTGGCACAGCACAGAAGGCAATGCAAAGTTCTACCATTTGTCTCTTACATCACTGCTAGTTCTCAATCAAAGCCAGTTTTATTCTTTCAGAAGTGCTCCTGATGGCATAAAATCACACACAGCTTAACCTCTCAAATAACTGATCTTGAGCCACTCCAAGCCTAAGATCTGGAAACCACACACTTGTAATGCTGCCAAAAAGCCAGTGCAAGGAAAAAAGTGAAATGTATTTTGCTGCCTCCTTGTTCTACATAGAAAGATGCCCATTTTCCACACTAGTGAGACATTTTTAAAAGGATTGCTGGCCCACTGTGAAGTCTCACCTGCACACAAAGACAGGGATGACTCAGGAGAGAGGCACATCCTTTGTCTTAATGGGGTTTGTCCTTCTTGTGATGACTGATGACCCAAACTGGGTCCCTGGATACTTACAGTTAACAACCCAATTCCTCAACAGCTTTACAGCACAACACAAAACCCCATCTGACACAGAATCCAGCTGTAGAAACGTTGTGCCTTTGAAGGGTGAAGTATTACAGTATCAAGGTAACGTTAATGAATCAGTGACACCAACAAAAACAAAAGCAACTTCACCTACAAAATAGTGAGGTTGTGACTGACTGCTCCTTGTCAGTGCTGAGATTCTGTACTAAGGATGAAAATAAAAGGCACAGAATTAAATTTAAGCGGAAAGAAAACCTAAGATAAGCTGCAGAACAGGTGTCTCTAATTCCCCCACATCTAGAGAAATTAAATCCCTGCTTAGATTCCCCTTCTCACTTCCCAAAGCACTACAAAGATAGCCCTGGATAAACTTCCCAGGGGTGACAATCTGGAATTTCCCACAAGAGCAGCATGCTAAAGCAGTTAATGATAAATTCATGCAGAGGTGTAGGAAATCAATATAAAATGGCAGTTTCATGGGCAGCATTGCCTATTACACAGCAGGGAGAGCCTGAACAGCACCTCATCCCCACCACTGAGTACAGCCCGAAGGAGGGTGTTGCTTTTCTCTGTACTTGGCAGGAGCAGCCCGGGGTAAGGCAGCGATCCTGGGCCAGCAGGGACTGGGAGCTCTACCAGGACACCCAGCCCAGAGAGGCTGACAGCTCTCCTGTCAGTCCCACACAGCTCTGCAAGGAGCTTCTGTGCTCACCACAGACTTCTCCTCCTTCCATTTGCTCCACCAGGACACCGAGAGAAGCGCTTGGCAAATTCGGTTGTGTCATTTTTGAGTGGGTTTTGTGTCACTGGAGCTGACAGGCCCCTTATCCTGCCTGACAGGAACAACCACAAGGGCTTCTTGAAGTGAGTCTACAGTGCAGACCAGGCACAGCTCCTCATTTTCCTTTTAGCTCCAGTAATAGCTCTGGAAGTGCCACAACTGCACGCCTGCCCCATGCAAAGTTTTTGTTTAAACACTCTCGCGACCATGATTTGATTCATTTTGCAAAATGAGGTTCTGAATATATTCATAAGACTTATCACAAAAAATTATATAAATGAGCTTTCTTGATGCTTGCCAATGTTTTTAGCCACGTCAGTGTAAAGCCTGTATCTTGTCTAGCAAAAGCTGGCAGGTTAAACCCAGCCTAGAGACTTGAGGCTGCACAAATGACTGCTGCCACTCAAGGAGCCAAATCATCAAATCACCCAGGGCAAGTATTCTCTCTCTTCACCATTTAACACTTCAAGGCAAACAATCACTGTGCCTCATTTCTCCACAAATGTCTCCCTGAAACATCAGTGGAATTCGGACTAAAACAGTCATAATTTCATTTTCAAAGAATCTTCCTTTCCCCTCCATCACCAACAGATTTTCTGCTTCCCTCAATGCCTTTTTATCATTCACTTGTTTCACAAGAAAAAAAAAACACCCAGGTCAAAGAGTCCTCTCACCTTGTACTACTTTATTGTGTAGATCCACAATAAATTGAAATCCACACAGTAAATTGAAAATATACTGTGTGGTGAGAGCAGCATATTATCTACATAGCATAGGGAAAATCCATGAATAGAAAACTTACTCTGAAGAGAAGCAAGGGAAAAGAGTATCAAAAGCAGATAAAGTACAGCTCAAACAAGAAATACAATCTATTCAAACTTTGGAAGAGAATGGGAACGGCCATAAATATATAGCTAATGAGGGCTTTAATGGGATCTGTGCTCCTGACTCCTTCAAACTGCTACAAAAAAAAAATAATCTCTGAATGTCAATAGTGCCAAAATCTTCAAGAATTTTATATTTGCCCTGCTTATACAAACCCCAGAAATTCTTACAGCCATCCATTCCCTTTGCTCATAAATATTTATCTAGTTGGAGCCAAGTGCATAAATGAACCTTCCATCCTGCTTATGGCTGTTCTCCCTTTAATCCTTAATCCCTTTGCACTATCTTTCTTGTCTCTAACCTGCAGAGGACTCTGACTGTTTGCATTTAATTCTTCTTACACATGCCCTGGAGCACAAATGGCTTGTCAGGTTAAAGATAAAGCAAACATGTACTGCCACCAGTAGAGTAACCAGCCTTTTTGATATCAGAACACCTGCAGCCAAGGCAGGCCAGGAACCAAGGAATGAATAAATAAGTGATTTGGCTGAGATCCGCCCACTCAGCAAATACACTGACTTTTCCAGGACAAACCTCTTGCCCACTATACACACTCACTAATTCTGAAGGTGATCCCTTTCCTCTTTTTAATCTGTTGCAGCAACTCCAGGGATGGCACAGCCAGAGAAGAGCCAGAGAGATTATGTCTAATTTGCATCTTGAACAACTGTGCACAGAGAGCAGAGAAAGGAAGGGTATAAAATCTAAGCCAAGGAGGTCAGCAATGAGAGGCTTGAAGCCATCTAGAGATGAGAAAGACCTGGACAGTGTTTCATCAATACAGGCAGAGAGGTCAAGTCATGGGGGCACTTGGAAGAAACACCAGTGTTTAGGCACAGAGAGGGTCAGTGGAACAAAAAGGCAAGGGTTTGTCACAGTCAAGAGCTTTGGTTCCTGAACAACTCCTTTCCATTCTCCTACTGATCCACACTTCCAACCACAAAAGCCCTCCACTTTTTTGGAGCTACACTTAAATTAGTCCCAAATTTTAAACCAAAGGCACAAATGAAACCCCAACAGTTTTGTTCAGGAATAACCCTCTCTCATTAGTGCTGAGGATTCGAGGCTACTCACCTTCTTCCCTTCCTGCAAAGCCTCCCCTGCACTGTGAGCAATGACTGTGCATTCTGCCAGCCAGAGCTGCTGCTGCCTCTGGAACCCTGACAGACCCCTGCCCCTGGCAGCTCCGGGGGAGGATGCTGCCAAAGGGAAAAGTTGCCAAGGCCCTGCCCACACTCACTCCTGGAACTGAGAGAGCATGGAATTTTTTAATGGGTGTTTCTCTCTGTTGTTCTTTCCAATCAACTTGTTACCACTGTTCCTTCAGAACAGGAAAATTTAAGGTCTTGGAAAATGTATCTAAGCAGGCAAGTGCATCATCTGGCAGATCAGGCGTTTCAGGGCAAGGATAATGTTACATAGATCTCGGTGATGAGCCTGTGGAAGCACAATGTTTCCATCCTGCTTCTATCATGAAATGTCAGATTGACAAAAAATGTATCAGAATTTGACACAATTTGGAAAATATTTATCGTTATTTCTTTCCAAAATCCTCCTTTAAATCAACACACCCCCACCACCGCCCCTTCAGCCACAGAGAACATCAACCAAAACAAGAGAAAAAGAGGGAAAAGTGGTGATCAAAAAAGAGAAAGTGAAACCCCTTCAACAGTGCTGTATTTGCAAACAACACCCCCCAGTCAGTCTGAGAGCTCTCAACTGGAGATCTGCAGTGAACAGACACTGTTGAGTCTTTGATATAATTAACATTGTTTGTCTCAGCATCAGTAAAAACAGGCTTTTGCCTGCTAGCAAGATTTTTGGCTGTGCCCACTATTGTTTACTTGAATGGAAGGCTAAAGAGCTAACTCAAGCTTTTTAGCCCTCTGTTGTGAGAATTTCAAATACTGCGGAAAAAGTATCACTTGGTGAACAAACCTTGTGAATGGACAAACACAAACCATATCCCTTATAAAAATAAACAAAATCCCACAAAACCAAACCCGATCTAATTATTTTCTTCCAACATTTCTCAAAGACTTCAAAACAAAGTCCACAGCTGTCGCTCAACATCTACTTACACAAGTATTTTTAAAGTTTTTATGAAAATGTATCAATTTACCACAGTATTACTGTACATTATTATTGTGTCCACACTACAATCCAGTATTGTATATTTACATGCCTTCTTGGAAGCCTTAACCTTGAATAAATAAATACATGAAAATGTCCCCTTTTGGCAGAAATGCTTCCTGGTGGTTCAGCTGTAACAGGAAGATTAAGCTGTGATCCACTGCTGGCAGGTAGCAGGGAGGGACAGAGAGGTGATGCCCACAGCAGGTAAGGCAAAGGCTCCAGAGAGCTCTGTAGACTGGTAAATATGTGCTAGAGCAGGAGGGGATATGTTCCTCTGCTGCAACAAATCCACTAAAAACTGCTAGAGGTGACCCAAGAGCTGTCTGTGCTCCCCAAACCCGGCTAAGGACCTAGATACAAACGTGCTGAGTTTTAAATTCCTCTTTTCTTGAACTTCTGTTTGACAGTTGCTTCCTGCTGGAAGGTGCAGGTTCAGGACCAGAGAAACCAGGATGAGAAATGGCTCAGGGAAGTCCCTGTGAGCACAGGCAATGGATCAAGTGCTCTGCAATCACAGCAGAGGAGTTGATCACCCCTGAGGAACAAGAGCAGCAAACCTTCCCTGCAGTGCCCCCGGGGCTGGCAGGGCTGGCACTGAAGTGCCCAGGCTAAGCCCTGTCTCCTGTCTGACACTGATGGGCAGCATCAGAACCCCAGTGGCATCCCCTGCAAGCTGCAGTGGTTGATGGGCAGGCAGAAGCAGTCGGGTTTTTTTTTTACAGAGGCAGGACCTGCACAGAGAGAGATTCTAAAAGTTGGTAGTTTGGGAAAGAAAAATACCCACAGAGCAAAACTGGGATTTTGCAGAGGCCTTCTTTCTTCTTTAATGCAGTATTTGAAGTTACCAGTAACAAAATCAAAACAAGGGAGGACTGCTCAAAGCTTATTATAAACCCTGACTTCACACAACTATGCAGCCTCTAAATCCTCTAACATTTTCTAGTGGAGTAAATACAAAGCACTAACTCCTCTCTTTTCCTCGTGCCTCAGACAGCTGACATGGGAGTTCTCAGGGTTTAAGCTTCCTCTCACACAGCCATGGCCCAAGTTTGGGGGGGGTGGGGAGAGTTTACATCCCCTCGAGGTTTTTTCCCCCTCGAGGTAGAAATACTTTGCAAAAACTCGTGTCAAATAACCCCAGTGAGCATCCCCTCCCCGACACTTCATCATGGGCTGAAACAGTCTGAGGATGGCCCAGCTACAAAGTGACAGGACAAAGCTCTGCTGCTTCAGCTACTCCCCCAAACTGGATATTAGAACTCCCAAAAGCTGAGAACACAAAGGTCCCAGGACACTGCCTGCCCATGGGAGCAGCCAGTCTTTATGTGTTTAAACACCCTGCTTTCCACTTCGTGCCTCCACCAGCTGCTTTCATTTACATGCAGGTCACATTCACACAGACTGGAAAGCACCACAGACCCGGACAAATTGCTAACATGGGAATTCAGGTCCTTGAAACTCCTGCACTGCAGCCAATGGACAGTCTATCATTTCTCCATTAAATATTTAAACAATACTAACAATACTGCTATTAATAAATGGAGTGCCCTTCTTTTTTAGTACAGGTTCCTGATGTCTAGGATAGCTTTCCTATAGATTTTTTTTAATATTTATTTTGAACAGACTGAAAAATCTATTTAAGTGGCCATAGAATAATAAAGTTCAGTCTTCTGAGGAGACATGAATTTTCTTGTCAGTCCAGCAGTCATACTTCATACATGCTTGCAACATTTCAGGAGTGAGGGAAGGAAATCTGGGGAAGAGCATCACTTGAAACTGGTTTCCAATGGCAGACCAGAGAGCACACAAGGCAGCAGCAGAGAAACATATGTTTGAACCCAAGCCAAAAATCTGGCTTCCTTAAGAAGTGTAGGATGACAAGCCTCTTGTAGCAGTAATAGCAGGCTGAAAAGAGGGGGTGGAAATATTCCCTCTCTTCATGCAGAAGGCAAATTCTGTAACATCTACCTAACAGTATTTAATTTAGAACAGCTGGGGTTTGGAGAAAGCCATCAAAATGACCCATTAAAGACAGTCAAAAGCTTCACACTTTATGCTATCACTGTCTCTTCACTCACCACCACTTTATGAGATATTTGGGGAATGGTAAATAACACATTGGTTTCAAAAACCTAAAACACTTTGCAGAACAGACACCTGTACATTACTTGGTTGAGAGCTGATAAATGTCTGTGCCTTTGCTACCCTACATTAACATTTCCATGGAATTAGGCACATAAAAATTGATGGTGATCAAACCTTAATTACAGTATTTTTGTCAAAAATCAAAAGAGCAGAACAGTGACTTTTAGTTTGGGTGTTCCCTTCACCAAGCTCAGCTACTTCCAGCAAGAGAGACTCCCAGGGAACAGCATTTGCTCTCACCAGCAGGACTGATGGTCTGGTCTGTCCTGTCCACAGTTCACAGGAGACTAACGGTACCAGCCTAGAGCTCAAAAATATATTTATGATAGCAGTCCCTCTGTTGTCACCAACAGAAACTCTGGGTGCAACTGAGTACTGGAAAACTGCATAGTCAGAAAAATATGTGAAAAAATATTCCAGAGTGGAAAAAAATCCCAAACCCGGAAAAAACCCACTGCCTCAAGTTCCAGTGTTTCAGATGGTTGCAATTCCCCAGAGGGCCAACACAAACCATGGCTGAGGGCATGTCCCACATCTGTAGACTCAGTAAAAGTTACTGCTTTGGTTTTTTTCTGCTGCATGTCCTCCTCCTCCTTGAAATAGGCTCTGCTGATTTATCAATTTTATGCCATTTGATGAAAAGATACTCCAGCAACGGGCTCGCATAGCTGCTTATCCAGCAGCAAATACCATGTTTGTGGAGTACACGAGAGCAGAAAGACATCTGCCTGCCTGACTGCAGTGGGTACAAGTGGTTCATTCTTCGGGACACTCTTTGCTTTCTCTGCTCGAGCGTTCGCTGCCTGCGCTGCCTCGTCTCGGGTGGCTGAACCCAACCCGCTCCCTCTTTGCATATCAAAGGGCCGATTCGAGCAGCAGTGCGGGCGATGCTCAGAGGCTGCTGTCCAAGCCTTGGGAGATGCTCCTTTGCACCTGCACACAAACTGTTTGCTGCCACAAATGAACACGAGGAGTTTCTGCATTCCGGTTCTTTGAGCTGCTCACCAGCTTTTGTACGTCCACACAATTTCTGAAGGGACTTCAGAGCAAAAAAGAGTCCCAAGTTCTTTTAAGAAAAAACTAGTGGATTACAGCCACCTCTCCAGTCCTGAATCCAGTTGCAGCTGTCATGGTTTGTCATGGATTAGCATCCTCAGGAATAAAAAAAAACCACTGAAAGCCCAGAACAAGCAGCTCCTCGGGTGGGAGGCAGTGTCCCGAGGAGAACACACTGCTCCTCCATCCCAAGGATCACTGAGCAAGGGAAAGAGCTGCCTCAAGTCTGCTTCCCTGCCTGTACATTCCTATTTCATCAGCCTGAGCCACATCAAATCCAAAGATGTGCTTTCTTAAATATGAACGCGTTACTGGCTCGCTGTTCCTTGGAAGCTGCTGCTCCGCGTGCCTTGGAGAACAAGCAGCATCAATCTCTACCTCCAGTTCAACACTGCCCCCAAAAGCAGATGAGTTCTCCAGAGGGAAAGATTCTGTTTTCCTGTTAGCACTCATGGACAAAATCAAGCAAATGGAGAGAAATGCAGAACTTTCATTTTTTCTAGATAGTAAAGCTTTCCACAAAGTCTGAGCAGTACTGGGGGTTTGAAGGCTGTTGGGAAAAAAAAAAAAAGGCAAAAAACCCCAAGCCCTTCTTAACCTGTTTCTTCTTGGCCTCAGTGAAAACACACATGCAAAATGAGACCAGAACTAAGCTTGTCAGTGGTATTTCTCCATCCAAAAGATGACCAGATTGGAGCCTGAAAATTAAGTCTTCATAAAGGAGCATTTTCCAAACCTGCCAATTCCCACTACTTCACATGACAGCAGCTCTGACAAAGAAAACACTATTCTGCTTTCCTAGTAGGCAGAGCTACTGCCAAGAATCAAGAGAACTCTTTTTTTCTGACATTAAAACATTTCGGCTCCTCACGGTTTGTCTGGGAGAGAAGGGAATGCAAAGAGAAGGTGGGTGAGGAGTAAGAGCTCCACTTTCTACTCAGAAAGGGTTTTTCTTCTTTTTTTTTTTTCTTCCCTGACATAAAGGCAATACCTCTGGGTACAAAATATATATGGACTGATTCTTAGAGGGTCCTCCTGCCCAAGAGCAGTGCAAGGAAAGCTAATTTACTTGGGGTTTGGGTGTGTTTTTCTTTTTAAACACATAACATTTCATCTGAATTTCAGCTTGCAAAGCTCAACTGCTGAATAATCCATGGATTTAAGTGTCCCTAAATACACAGTGAAAAGATGGATTACCCATTAGGATAAAATAATATACACAAGCCCCTAAATACACATGTACACTGTAATACACATTTTAAATAGTCTCTGTGTGTGAATTTGAATGATAATATGCATGCTAAAAAGTTTCAAAAGACATCTTTACAAAGAAGCCATTACCACTGTGTAAATAATACATCATTTAAAATAAATTCTCTGAACTCCCATGAAAGATTCTTTTTTGGTCAACATAAAAAAAAGTAAAAGAAATGAACAAGTATATAAAATACAAATAGCACTACGGGTTCAGTTTAAATCTGTAACAGAGTTCACGTGTGAGGGGAAGGGGTTATTTAGTTCCTAACACAGCATATTTCATATTCAAAACTTCAAGACTGGTCCCAGGGTCCTGACACAACCCCAACCAGAGGTGGCATGTGCTGTTCCAAAGTCAAGAAGTCACCTGCCAGGAGACCTGCCTGTGCCAGCTGTTCCTGCTGAAAGCTTAAGCCTGCAACTGTTTTGCTTCATTCCCCCCGACTGCTCTCAAGTCAGTTTTTGATTCTGCCCTTCCAAAATTGGTCTAAAGGAGAATAATACCAATAGAAGCAGACAGGAGCTGGTACACCTTCTTCCAAGTCAAGCTAAAGACTGAAGGCACAAACCCTTTATTTTAAGCAATCCCTACCACACTCTGCACTCTACATTCTCCAGGATAAGGTTTTGTGGTGTAACTCCAGCCTATGCCCCACACTCTCCACTTGTTGTCAGCAGCTCCCTCTGTCACTACCAGAGTAACCACCAGAAGTTACTCCCATTTCCCATGGGCTGAGGGTGGAATCAGGACAGTCCCACCTGAGCCAGGATCAGCATTATTTGCCCAGAGCTCCCCAAAGGGCTGCAGCACCCCAGAGCTTGGTGGGGAGACAGCAGAATCCAGCCCACTGAGAAAGGCCCCATTTCCAGAGGTAACCAAGGATGCCTTCCCTGCTGCCCAGGTGAGACACCTAAACACACACTAATATAATGTGGCCTAATAGTCAGCTATCGATTTTTTTAAGTTGACCTCTCCTGAGTGCTCAGCCAGAGGAAGACTTTGTGTTCTCAAAAGGCAACGCTAAAAAGTAAAAAAAAAAAAAACCAAAAACCACACCCAAAGACCCAGAAAACTTGGAGAGTGGCAATAGGAAAAACTGACACAAAGTGTCTGCTCTGCGAATTATTTCTTCCACTAGACATTTCCCCCTGCCCCTCCCTGAAGCCTCCCATCCAGTCGGCTGCTATTTGGGTTACTGGAGGAGCCAAGGAGCCCTGTTCAAGGACCTGGTCCTGGCCGTGCTCTGCCCCACAGCCAGGATGATGTAGCTGTCTGGGCTTCTGCAGCCAGCCCTCCAACAGGGGACAGAGACACACAGCTCAGAAAAATACTTTATTCATAAAAAGCACGTATTTACATCCCTAAGGAAGCTCTCTAAAAGAATGTATTTGCCCACACAGTGCCTGAGAGGCACGCAAGGAAGTGATTTTAAGAGCTCTTTAAGCTGGAATGTAGATGTACCAAAGGTGAGCTCAGGCCTTACATTCAATAAGCTGCTGCTCCACTCTTCGCTCTTGACAGTTTGGCCTGAAACAATTCCAGGCAATTCCTCTAAACCTCGAGCCCAATTACTTTATGACATCTTGCTTCAAGCTGATTAAGGTTGAGGAAACTTAAAGCTTCACTTCAGGCTCATTCCAGAGGGGAACAGTCAGCTCTCCAAGCTGGGAACAAAGTGCTTTCCTCGCCTGAGCAGTGAGGATAAAACTGCTGCACGAGGCTTGCACGAGGCCTCTGCCACACACCAGGCAAACTTTGCACCTTCTGGCACTTACAAGCACTGGAAAAGTGAAACCTTTCTCAGGGGTAAAAGGGCAAATGCAGAGCAAACAACTACAAACAAGATTAGAAAGTAAAAGGAAAAACAGATGCCTTAAACCTTCACCTACGTTAGGTCATGAGCTTCAGCAATATTTTTGTCCACTGAAAACCAACCCAATTATTTATAAACAAAGTTCTAATATGTATCATTCATATTCTAGACACTACCCCATGTGCTTCTAATACTGTGATACCTCAAAAACAAAAAGCTGATTCTTTTGATAAAGCAACATTCCCCAAGAAATGCACATTTTAATCAGGTTCTTTCCTTCTTTTGCTATTATTCAAGTGCAAATAACAAGCTTCTGTAATTCAACTTTTAAAAAAAAAAGAAAACAAAAATTTGGTAAATGAACTAAAAAAAAACATTAAGGAGACTTCTAAATTCCTGTTTAATGAAGCATAATAGATTGGGGGGGGTGTCTGTTCTTGGCTTTTTCGTAAGGCAAAAGCAAGTTTTGTTTTTTACAGTTTTTCTGTTGTTTCCGTAATTTTTAATGCAGCAAAGATTTACACAGAAAAATTCAGACTCCCAGAGCATTCAAATTGCTACTTTATCTGATTAAAACTTGAAGTTTGTGGGCCTCACTGTCTCCCACCCTGCACTGCCAGGACCAGCCTGGCTCTGTCCTGGCCTGCAGCCTCCCAGGAGATGGGTGGGGACAGGGGTGACCCCTGGGAGCCTCTCCTGGGGCACAGCTGCTGTTCCTTCTTAGGAGGAAGCTCTAAAAAAATCCTTATTCCCTCCCTCTGCCTTCCATTAATGTCTGTGCAGGCAGAGCAGAAGAATAGAGTTATCTCAGTGTCACAGCTAAAGACCTCAGAGGATGCCATATGGCTGCTCCTGAAATCACTTTGGTCACCAGTTTGCATTAAGAGATGATGCCAACCTGCAGCATTTCAGCTAAAGCACAATTCCTGCTGCAACTCTACAAGCACATATTGCAATTGTAAAATTACTAATAAACTGAAGGGGGGGGGGAGGGCAGGCACCACATTGCTGTACAATTTAAAACAATTTTTACAAAACCATACTTTAAGTATTATATACTTTTGTTATGCAAACCTCAAACAGTTTCTGCAGCCAAACTGGTGAGTTGATAAAACTAATATATCACAAGCAGGCTGAAGCTCCAGCCTACAGGACAAAAATGGTTTCCATTTTCCAGGAAGACAGGAATTTGCCATCTCTCCTCTCCAACAATTTTGACTTTTGTTTAGCATTGGACAAAAATCTCACTCTATATTCTACTGTCAGTCTTTGGCACTCAAAATTAACCTGCTGGGTTTGCTTTCTTGCAGCAAGTGTTTGTAGGGATGCTTCCCTCTTTCGAATGGAAAGCACATAAGAAACTCACTTGATTCAGAGCTTGTCTTGTGCTGCTTTTCTTTATCCCTGGAGTAATGTATTGGTTTTTTAAGCAAAGCAAACAGAGAGGATTTAGAGGAATACAATTTCTTTTGTTTTATTGCTCCATTAATTTTATTTATGTTCAAATATGTTGCTTTTATCAATTTGGTAGGAGGGAGAGAGATGCATCAGGAGGAAGGAACATGATTCTACTTCAAAATGAGGCATTGGGCAGAACAGGAGCAGGAGACGCCTGAGCCACCTTGCATGATCAGTCATATTAATGCAACACAGCTTTGAGAGGTAGCAATTACAGGGTAACAGATAGTCCAAGCATTATTCTGAAGTCTACTGCAATCATATGTTTAGAACTCTGCCTTTACATTCCTTCCTGCAGGTACACATGACAGCTGTCGTTATTCAGGACGAAAAAGAAAACCAAACCAAACCTTTCTCAGCAGTTTATTTTGGGTTTTCTAGCCCGTGTCTCTTTAAAGCGACCTGTTTCCCCAGAGTTAAATCCTTACACTGTTCATTTCTGATCACTCAACTGTGCCTCAGTCAGCAAAGCAATAAATACTCTTAAGAAATTGTAACCATGATAACACCTCGACAAAACCTAATTGAAGACTAACTTAAAAAATTTCAGAATGGCAAGATGCTCTTGCTGACTGAACTCACTACACAGAGCACTTCTGGATTAACAGAGTTTTTTCTTATGTGATACAAAGGACAAGGTGTGGTGTTTTTTTTTTTTACAGCAGCATCCTTTACAGTGTGAATTGGATAGAAAAGGCAAAGCACTTGGTTACAAGAAATGAATGATGATGGAGACCCCACAAAAGGCCTTTCCTAATGACAAGATATTACTCCACCGGTTAATGAAAACCAAATACCAATTTAACATGCTAACCTTTGAGCAAATTGAGTTCAACTCATCAAGAGCCCTCCAAAAGGGTATTTTGAGCTAAGAGAAAAGACTGGAAAAATCATTTACATAAGATGGCTGGTAATGGTGCATTTAATGGCATTGGTGATAGGGAATTATACTAAGAAAATGAACACATCATGTACGACCTATTCCCCAAAGCATTTAATAGGATGTCTCCAAAGAGCCAAATTCTGCCCACTGGTAGTGAAGCACAATTCCTGTTTAACAAGGAAGGCAATAACAGACTCTTCCTCAGGACACCTCTCTCAGAACTTTAAAGAGAAATAATATCCACCACTGAACCCACACTGGGCAACTTCACTGCATAAAGGACTCTCTACATCAATTTTGATAACTAAAGGACAGTCCACCTCTGAACTGGAACTCCTCCAGCAGACAAGGATATTTATCACCCATGAACTGCTATTTCTTTATGGACCCTGTAAGGAGGATGTGACACCAATCTCTGAGTACCTCTGCCTGAAGACTACAGGGTAAATAAATCCTCACATACTTCTTTTTAAGAGATTACCCTGACAAACATACTTGCAAAATGTCCTGAGTTTGTGCAGGTACACACACAAGACTCTTACATACCTGCCCTCACCTTGCCCCAGGAACCTCCAGAAGCTATTTTTGATGCTCACTTAGCACAGTTCAAGTGTGAGAAAACAAACCTCCGTGATCCCTCTCTAAAATCAAAGGCAGTGCAATTCTTAGGCTCAAGCAAAAGAAAACAAACCTCCCTCATCCCTCGCTAAAATTGAAGGCAGTGCAACTCTTAGAAATTTATACAGACAGCTAAACAACAAGTGGTATTATCTTAGGTAACAAAAAAAGTAACTCCCATAAAGGTGAAAAGAGGCAGCTGGCTTTGCAGCCCCTCTGCACACACACGGAAATGAAATTAAGATTCTTCCTCTGTTGTTTCTCTCCTGCCCCCAACCAAGTCCCACAGCCCTCAAAAACAGGTTTGAAAGTCTGCTTTGCAGCACCACCTCCACACACTCTAAAGATTACTGGAAACAATCCAGCAGTCCCCAGCTAAGCACCACACCTGTGATTTATCACTTACCACTCACACTGTGGCAACTGTGAGCTACATATTGGTGTTTGTCAAACAAAACAGCATCAAATTACACGGTTGGGAATGTGTCCAGCATCTCATAACAATTCCGGGGTTTGATGGATGCAAGACATTACGTTTCAATAAAATTGGGACACATCATCTTTAGGAAATATGCTTTAGAAGGAAATTAAGCTCTTCAATATATTATTTTTGATAGTATCAGACAACGCAGCCTTTTTTGAGGAGGAGGAAGAGGAGCAGGCATTTCTCTCCCAAAAAATTCCAATACAGCAGGGAATAGCTGGCAACTAACAAATGCTTGCTTTGGCAAAGCATGTAAGGCTGCTGGTTTGGACATTTGCTAATATTTCCAAACTCTTTAAAAATGACCTAACCCAGCAGGCACCTCTGGCCTTGCTGCACATCACTGCTTTCCTCAAGCACTCTCAGTCTGGCCAGATAACTGCTCAGTGGGAAGACAAAGAGACTGTCACCTAGATGAACATTAAAACAGCACATTTCAGGAAATAACCTGTACAAATATAAGGGAGGCCACTCTAATCGAGCACATTTAGTAAGACAATATGAGGCCTTTACCCAGGAAAGCATCAGTGAACAATGGGCCTTAAACCTACCACAAAAGCACTGCAGATACTCCACCCAGCAGGCACTGTGACCACAGCTCAGTGACACTCCTGGCAGGGTGGCAACTCACTACATTTTAAGCCTTTAATAAATTGGATTTTTTTCCAATTTTAAAAATGTCATGTGCAGACTTTCACTTTGGAGAAGTCCTGAACTATTATAATAGCCACCTAATGGATGCACTTTAGGCTTTCTTGAATTAAAGATATTCAGAAAAGTCATTTAAAAAAAAGACACTAGTCACAGGCACATTAAACTACTTAAATAATCCACTTTCGTTCCAATATATCGTGCTGTAAGTTTGTAAGTCAGACATCCTCCTCCCTTTCAGTTCAGCTTAAGTTTAAGTACTGTGGTTCTTGATGACTGCACCGAAAGACCAACCCAAGATTTTTTGGCCAACAGCTGCCCTTCAATCCTTTCATTCTTCTCTTCATTGCTCATTCCTGTTTCTCCCTCTGAACGAGAAGAATCACATTATGAATCTAAAGTTTTCCAGTACTGGGAACCCTTCCATTCATTTGAAAAAAGATCCCGTGGAAATGTGCCTCCAGTTAAGAAATGACCCAAACCTTTTGTGGAACTATACCTTGCAGTGAAGGGACTCCATAATTAGAACATAATTACTGAGCCATATAATGTGTCAAATTATGGAGAATGATTATTTGTAAAACTACAGATAAAGAGAAGAATGAATAAATCTGGAGCCTCAGATAAAAACAATTAAACTGAAGTCCTTCCCTTCAGCATTCCTCTAACACTTTGGAGACCATCTCTGTACCCAGGACTAGTTTACATGCACAACTGCTGTGATAAAACTTTTACACTATATACACAGCATAAATCCCAGTAGTAAATAATTCAGCACAAGAAACGGCTGCAAAGAGGGACAGCTGGTGCTGACAACACTATCAGCATCTCTGCTACTACATGACACACAGTCAGTTATGAGTGGAGTAAGAGTATGGAGAAGACAACACAAATTTCAGGTTAAGCTTGGAGTTGTTAAGGGATTTCACTTATTAGTTGAATGGGAGCCAGCATCCTTTAAAGTACTGTTCAAAATGAAACTACCTGACTTCAGAATACACTGTGAAGGTCTTTGCATACAAATTCAAAGCATGCAAACAGCACACCAGAAACACACCCAGAAAGACACCACTCATCTTTGTTTGGTGTAAATCCTAAAACTCAGTTATTGCAGAGAATACAATCTGACTAATTCAGTCAAACCTACCTGATAATAATGGAAGGGTACAGGAGAGGGCAGGAGCCCACAGAGGTGACCCTGGTGCCCTGCAGGGTGAGTCAGTACCACAGACACCTCCTGCACCAGCTCAACTGCAGCTTCTCCTAAAGGCACTGCCTGCCCTCAGAGTGCCAGCAGGCCTCAGCAGAGTGAGGACATTCAGGAAAGCTCAGCAGAAACAAGAAGGTATAAGAACAAAAGCTTTAGAAACAGTCCCCGAGGAAGCACTTATTTCAGATTAAAAGCCACACAGGCTCTGTCTGCACATGGTTTAAATCATCACCCCTTTGTTGTTCTGCTTTTCCAGTTCAGGGATTTCACCCTATAAGAGCTTTCCCACCTGGACATTTGGAATTAGAGTTTTTTATTGGACTTCCTTGCAAGGGCACCTCTATTTTTTTCCTACTCCCCCAAAGCTCATTCAGTCACAATGAGAAAATACCACTTTTGCTGCTTGGTTGTGCACAGGGCAAAGCTTTCCCTCCCCCACTGGAGCAGAGTCACCAAGAGTTCTTGGTACTCCAAACAAAAATCAGACCCCAGGTCACCTGCTTTTCTCTGCCCCTTCAAAACACAACAGCACCACTCTTGCCTCAATACTGCACCAATGCACAATCCTTCCACAAACTGAAGGGTGACCCATAAGAACACATTCTGTAAGGCACAGGTAGAAATCAAGAAAGGATTTAGGTAAAGTACACCAAGAACTCAGCTAGTGATAAATTAGGGATCCACCATCTAAATCAGTACCAATAATTACATTCTCTTTCAAAGAAACAGGTGTAAGAGGCACTAATGTCATCTTTTCCTGTACAATAATATAATATTGACTTTTTTAACCAAAAGAAAGCACACTGTCTGACCACATCAGAAGATGAATTACGGCCACTTTAGAGGCCCTGAATGTAACATCAGGCCACGCTGCTCGCATTGTGGCAAATTTAAATAGAGATAAATCCATTCAATGTAATCTTTTAACTGAGCTGTAGGATTGGGAATCAATGGAAAAGGCTCCTAGTCTCAGCACCTGACCCAGAGGCCTAATAGCAATATTTATCTAGCTTACCAAACAAAACAAAAATATTGTGCAAAATATATGTATGCAAATCTAAAGTTTTATCAATATCGCTTCTTTGAAAGTGATTCATCGGTATTTAAGAGGTTATACTGACATTTCAATTGGAGAAAACCTATGGGAACCTCTCCAAAAATCTGAATCTGCATTATCAAAACACTGATCTAACAGCGATAGGAAGGTTCGAAGACATATTCAAAGAGAGAAAATAGGAACCCACTTGTGCAATAAATGTCCAAACCAAAAGGAAATCACTGAAAGCAAAGAACTCCAGCCTTTAAATCCTTATCACAGGAATGAAACTCTCCTGATGTAGGATCCATTAGTCCCTGTACCACCATGGGCTGACTCCTCCAAGGCAGCAGCTGCAGGACAAGTCCCTGTGGAAGGGGCTCATGGGAGCAGTTCTGCTGCTCCTGACAGACCCCACTGGAGTCACTGCCGGAGCCCTACGGCTGTACAAGGGGCATTAACCCCTCATTGCTAAGGAAAATTAAAAGCCCTTTACAGAAATGTTAAATATAAAAGCAGATTTTTTTTTTAATCTCCTGCTAAGGAGACATTTGACTGCTGCTCTGGTGACCACTGCCATCTTCCCACCCCCAAAACCACCAGCGGAGATTCTTGTTTTCAGAGAAGAATTGCATCTCCAGAACTGACAAACAGCATGGGACACGTTATAAAATGTTGAATAATTTCCAGTTACTTCTAAAGAACCTTAGGAAACTCATGTATCCAGGGCCATAAAAATGCACTTCTCATCATTCTGGTTAGTACATCATCAAAATACCATTTGCCTTTTTACAAGCCCAATTAGCCCCCAGATCCCTCTAATGACTCTCGCTTTCTCTGGCTGGTATCAGAAATCATTATGCTGAAACCTGATCAGTTCAGAAGGAAACCAGAATGGCTGAATTTTTATATTTATTATTGTATAGAGACACCAGTACCTCAGCAGCACATAGTTATCTAAGATTATCTGTTATCCTTATGCAGAATGCAAGTCTGCACTATACCAGAAGTGTCCAAACTGCTACTGAAATTCACATTTTGATATTTTACTTAATGTGAGAAAAGCAGTGTTACAAGCTAAAACAGTTAAATGTCTATTACACAACTTGTGCCATAATATAGTATCAAATTCAACAGCACTGAGCACACCCATCCAAGCTTGATTTATTGCAGCTAATTGCTAATTAGGGTTATTTTTGAAGCACTGCTGTTTGCATTGCACCAGATTTGCACTTGGGGAGAAAACAGGATTTACAAGGTCAGAATGAAGTTTAAACATTTGTATACAGACTGTTTCCCTCCCCTCAGTATTGCTAAAAGGTCTCAGCAATCTGAAGACAACAGTATTTACACATGTGATGTTATTAACACCGGGCACTCCCAGCTCCGTACAAAGCGGTTATTAACACGCAAAAATTCAAAGTAGGATTGCAATGGTTGCCCAGACAACTTTCTAATTAAATAATGGCAGTAATATCACTATGCTTCCATGTACTACATTAAAAATTGAACAGTGCCTCACTAATAATGCATTGGCCATTTGCATAATCTGAAGGCCCTGGCTGCCGTATCAGCTATGGAGCATCACACCATTAACCACCAACACCCACAGCCCCCTCCACGGCCAGCAATCCTGAAGAGAAACACAGCAGGAATTCTTGAGGGGCTCCTGTTTCCAACTCCTACCTGTTCAGACCCATTTAAGCACTGGTGGCAGTAGGATGATCATCAAGATCAAAACTTGGCTGTTTCTCTCAGCTATCAAACCCCTCTGTAAGCTGTACTATCCCCAATTTTAGAACCAACCTTCTCACTCCCCTAGCAGATTTCTGACTGGTGTTTCAGGCACCACAGGAGCGTGTCTCCACCCAAAACACCCTCACAGTAAGTACAGCCCAAGCAGCCAGCCTGCTGTGCTGGATGGATTGCCCAGTGCCTCTGCAGTGCCTCTGCCACGTTCATCTGTGCTGCAGGAGAGCTGTGCTGGGGAAGGTGTAACAAAGTGAGGAAGGCTAATCCACCTTTCAAAATTCAACTACAGCTGTCAGTAACTATAAAAGTAGACTGTCAAGAGTGCTACAAAACATAATCCCTTGACAAATAAGGCTTCAGTTGGGTTAGACCAGATAGAAGACACTGACCTGCAGGCTGGACAGAATTAACTGATTACAGGGAGAAAGTATGAAGGCTGAGTGACCTCTAATCAAGAAAACATGACATGCCTAGGCTTACCAAAGGTTCCTCTTGAATTATTACCTCAGTTCAGATTTATTTTTATGATTTCCTATAACTCTTTCCAAATCTTCTCTAATCATTAGCTGTATCAGCAGTATGAGAGCCCTATGAAAAATAGCACACTGTTATTTTTGGTTTCAAGAGACCAATTGCATTTCCAAATATACTGCTAACATAATCCAGCCAGACTGTGGTTTCATAAATCCAGAGAGTTTTCCTGGTATATTATCCCAGAGCTGAAGACAGCTAGTAGAAAACCTCAGGGGAGTGGGGATTCACAGCTTTGGCTTCATGAACTGAAGCACAGGGTCACGCTTAAATGTTAAAAGAAGAAACAAAAATGTGGTTCTTTCTATGCCTGCCCAAGGAGACAGTTCAGAGAATATGTTTTCAGTATGAATGAAGAACTTGAGTCTTTCCTATGCCCCTGGAAATATATTCATATTTTGGCAGCATACAGGAGCCTGAATGAAGGGACTCCCAAAGAAGAGTGCTATGGAAACAGGATAAAGACACTTTTCCAGCCCCAAAGCATGTACACTACAGCATGGGCTCTTCCCTGAGTGTGGATACATCGTTCCCAGTTGTGTCTTAATGGAAAATATATTTGCATCAGCAGACAGCTGCTTACAGACCAGCTGCTCCTTCCTGTCCTCCACTTTGTTTTTAAAGGAAAGCCGCACTTCTCCTTCCTATCCTCCCCCCCAGACTTGTGCAAGCACAAAAGGAATGCAGCACACGCCAAGGGTCAGACCTCTTCAGCACTGGCTGACAGGAAGGGACTGGATGCTGCAGGACTTGGTGTTTTCCTCTGTATCACACCATATACAATACAGACAGGTTGCTATTTTGAACAATCCCCTCTCGTTCCAAGATGCTCCCAGAAGAACTCTGCAATACAGCAAATTTGGCCTCCACACTCTTCACAAAGTGTTTTGCATCAGTAACTTCAGCTATTTCTAACGTTGATCAGGAGCTCAAGGCAGAGGGATCCACAAGCATCCTCAAGAGGCCAAGCCCCACAGTCTCCATCACAACCACACTGCCCTGAGGTGGCTTTGGACACCCAGGGGAGCCCAATCCTCCCCTGAAATGCAGAGGGTGGTTTCAGCCCACTCACAACACGGAGAAGAACTGACTCAGTGGATTACCCAGAGGAAGCACTGGGAGGTGGGACAGGTAGAGAAATACATTGTAAGAAACAGTTATTCTCTGGAGTCAAGGGAAAAAATCCAGCTCTGTTTGGAACTTTAAGGAAGGTCTTGAAACTCATTCATTTTTGCTTACTCCACCCCGTTGTCATGTACTGTTTTACCACTGCAAATACCATCTCTGAGACAGGCTGCACATGTTCACACAGCATCCAGCAGCACGGACCTTTTTTAAATCTTGCGGGCTTTGCTACAACGTAAACGTTCAGACCCGGAGCAATTACTTCTGACTGCACTAATGAGACAAGCATGCTGTTTCTGTACTATATATATACATTATACACAAATTTCATTTAACAACTATCTTGGCTGTGATGTAAACCCATCCCTACTTAATTTACGTTTGCAAACATTTGGACTGAAAATTAAAATTAATAGAAAGCTAAAATAAATAAAAGAACTCCTGCTGCTCCGTGTGAACGCTCAAAAAAGCAAAGTACTGAAAAACTGCTTTCCCCCCCAACCCTAGCACAGAGTTTGTTGATTCCTGATTACTGAACAGCCCTGTCAGACACCACTGACTGACTTGGTGTGGGGGGTGACACAAGGGGTGCACAGAACAGAGGAATTTTCTCCATTCATGGCAGTCTTCCCCTCTCAGTACAGAGTGGGGACTAGGGCACGTAAATCCCTGGTTCATCAAGAAGTGAATAGACCTTTTGTTGGAGTCTGTTACAGTTATAAAGATTCTGGCCACGCTTCTCTTACCACCAGCATCCCCTCCACCAAAATGAAAGGTAGGGCTTAAAAACACAGGAATGGATCAGGATTCCAAACACGCCAGAACAGCCCGGCTGCCCAAGAAGAATCAAAAAAAGCCTGCTGGCCCCCCTTTCAGGGCCTTACGACACCACTTTTGAGAAGTTTTGCTCAGGCAGCTGACATCCAGTTTTCCTCTTCTACTGCAGATGTGCGGCTTTCCTGCACAATAGGCGCCTGCAGCCCTGGCTCTCTTCCAGGTCCCACTGTGTGACAGTAACAAAAGGCGAAGCTGGAAGCCCTCAGCTACAGCACAGCTCTAAATGATTTAGTGACCACAGTGTCCAGACCTTGGCAGCAGCTGCTGCTTTAAAGGGACATTACCCAAGGAGTCAGTAAACCACAGAGGCAGGCGGTTTTTCACACTGGTTTTCAAAAGTTCTGTTCAAAACTGAAACGGTCCTGCCGTATTTCTTTAAGAACCCGAAGCAAAGAGCAGGGAGATGGGAGAGGACAGGCAGGGATCGTTGTCAGATGTTGTTAATGCAACACCACAAAGTCTAAAGACCATCCCTTATAGTATTCTCCACTTTAGGATTTCAAGGCACTCTGCAAAAATTGGTGATGGCAACCTTCCACCTCCATGGCCGTGTATTATTTTCACTTTAGAGGTAGAAAAATAAAGCTGTGAGATTAAACCAGCCACTAGGGACCAGGACAACTTACACCCAGGATCACACTACATGGACACCTTTTCTCCGAAGTGTGTGGAGAAAATCACCTCATCACATGTTAACACCACAGGAACTACGGATTTCCATTTTCTTTGGTGCACAGTTGTACACCACCACATGCCCTAAAAGGGCTTTTACAGAGAATTTTCCACTGAATGCCATCTCCAGTTTGTGGAGAGTCATATTGTCAGTCTCCTGCACAAACTCCACAGTAGTTTTTGAGCTCCTGTTCCAGAAAGATACGGGCTGGAAGAGCTGGGTTGTTTTTTTACATGGTACAAGACCCAACCAAATCCACAAATCCCTTCGAGCCCCGTGAGACGTTTCACTTGCTCTCCAAGCTGCAGAATAGCTGAGCTTTTGCTAGAAAACTTCTCACGTGCATCAGAGGATTAATGAACCAAGCCACTGCAAGCTCCCAAAAACACCCAGGGAACACAAGGAGTGCTGTGCTCAGCATTTAAGTCCTTCTGCCCATCGTTTCTTTTCTAATTTCTGATAACACACTGGGCTGAGGCCCTGACAAAAATGGGTCCCTGTTTAGATCTGCAGACATGTCCTGCCACCTTCTTTCTTTGAGCCCTCCTTGCAGCCACATTGGGTACAGTCACATTATGTTCCTGATCAAGGGCTGCTGCTCCAAAACTCTGTTGGGTGGAGCTCCAGAAACAGGTGACCCCAGTTTATTCCCAGAGCTCAGCTCTCCTTCTGTACCCTAAGTACTGCCTATGGGAACCCTGCAAGCAAATGGAGGGCAAATGACTGACCAAAAAAAAAAATAAAAAATCACCAAGTGTCTGGTTGCAAGAGAAATTAGTAGCCAGCTGTGCTAACTTAGTGCAAGAAATAAACATGTAAATTAAAGTAAAAAAAAAATTTATATTAACAGTAACTACTGTGCAGCAAATACTCAAAATAATTTCTGTCAACAGAGCACTAATTAAGATGGATAAACACTCATTTCACTAATCTTCCTCCTCCCCCCAAAGTAATTTAGTTGCCCAGAGGGAAAAAAAATGTACAAGAAGAGACTGGTAAAAGAAACCTATCAAAAAGGTGCACGTAGTTCTATATGGCAGAAGCAAGTAACACAGCACTGCTAGAGCTCTATTGGAAGGGGAAAAGGTGCAATTTTATTTTTCTTCGTGGAGTCTGAGAGTAATTTTAAAAGGATCTTTTAAAGCCATCCTTCACCACCTGCAGTCAAGTGGTCATTAGAAAAGACACGCTGTAATCAAAGCACCCACTAACTGCTGAGAAACACTATTAATCCAGCGAGCAGCGCTGCCCCAGCCGTTCCCCCCGCAGCCATTCCGAGCGAGTGAAACAAAGCTCCGCTCCCTCGGGTGGGTTTCCAGCTCCTGTGAGAGGGGGAAGTGAAGCCGCTCCTGTGCGAACCCACAAACAACGGCAGGTTTCAGGGGCAGCCGGGACGGCTCCCGTGGGTTCCACCTCTGGCCAGCTGCCCTGCCCCACATCTTGGGCTGCTGAGACAGCAGTGCATGAACAGGGGTCAGTTCTGCATCCCAGCTCTGCCAGCTCTCAGTCCACAATATTGAAGTGGTATCTTTTTCAACGACTTTAACGTGCAGGGAAGGGAAACGAGCAGAAGCTGTTACATGTTCTGTTGGATCTTTCCTGCTTAGAACGGGAGAGAAGAAGGGAAGGGAGAAAGTACCATTGCAAAACATATGGTTTGAGCTAGTAGGGGCAGTAAGGGCTTTGCTCTCCCAGAGTGCTGCTACACACCAGAAGACATCAGTGAGAGGCGGGCAGCACAGGAGCAAATCTGGTACCAGGAAATGTTGTGCAATATCAAACACGTCGAACAAAAGAATAATTTCCTCCTCCCCCAATGGAATGTGGTCCTATCCAGCCTTACATTGTGCTCTAAAACACGACAGCTGCCTGATCAACCCAAACAACATAAACTTGGTGGAATTAGAGGTATTTTTTCCACCTCAGTGTAACAAAGCTCAGGCAAATGGGAGCAGCAAGACCAGGAACACCAAGCTGGAAATCAGAAATCACTGCCTCCTGCTCACCAGATGCATCAGGAATGTAAGCTGGAATGGGGGAAGGGAGAAGGAAAGGAGAAGGATCCACAGCAGTTGCTGGTCAGTAATTTGTCTTTTAACAGTTCTGGATGTGGTGCTGACTGACCACCTCAAAGAGGGTGCTCCCCTAAGCTGAAAAGGCACTGACCCCTAGGAACAGCGCAAGAAATAAAGAGCAAGGAAAAAATAAACAACCCAGATGAGAAACAGCAATTCTTCCTTGCTATATAAAGTAATTTTTCTGCTGCACAGGTGCCTGGGACTTCAGGTGGCCCGCCTGGGTGAGGATCCAGCCTGATGCTCTGAAGTGGCAGTGCTTGCAGCAGTGCTGACAGCAAAGCTGCTCCCTGCAACACACGGGCCAGATCTCCCAGTTGTCTGAGAGGGCTGAGCCTGTGGGAGGAAAACACTGCTGACCATTTGGATCACGGACACTGCCCACCTGCTTCCAGCCCCCCCGCTGTTTGATGGGCAGTGTGGAACAGCAGGGACATCCCTGGGATTTCTGCACAACATGAGGCAACAGACAGGTTTATCCAGGATAATTTCACAGCATTCTCTTGCTCCATTTCCTGGTTGTTTTCCAGGTCCATTTTGTTATGCTGTAAAAGCATTATTACGTGCCTGTGATGGTGGTGACAAGACATACCCTGATGGCAGTGCAGCTCAAGGCAGCAGGCTCTGCAAAAACAAGCAGACAGGTCTGCTTTGTTCTCAGCAGTCAGCTCCAAGTCCACACAACCAAGAGACAGAACAGGGGTATCCAGGGATGGGGTGCTGGGTATCCCATGTCTTGCCAGTGACTCAGTTATATGTCAAAAGACAAATCACTGTCTGCTTTGCACCACATTTACCCTTGGTTTGCAAATGCAAAACTGGTTCTGAGGCCCTTCATGTTTACATGGAGAAAGGTAGAAGAGGCTTGTTTTAAGAGACTTTGGGCTCTTCAGGTAGAAAGACCATGACTGTTCCTGATCTACAATATTACGAAACTCCCAGATTTCTAGCACTTGCAAGGATCCCAGCCTGACTGCAACAGCTTAAACCCAGCCTGGAACACATGCAGAGACTCTCAACTCACCACCCACTCCCTGAGCTGAAAGGAGTGAGGACTCCAAAAGGTTGAACTGTAACAGGCAAATGTATTTTTAACAAATTCTGTTTCTATAAATATTACAAAGCTTTCTGCTCTTTGGAGGCTGCTCTGCTCCCAGTGCTGCTGACATTACGGTGACATTTAGGAGGCCTTCACGTTGCCTTCCTGCCTTTCGTATGCTGGTTTTGTTCGAGGGATCAGAGAGACATATGAAGACACAAGGGCTGCTTATTCAAACTCTGCTCACTCGCTGACCTGCTGCTCGGGAGCACAAAGGGGCTCTCCATGTCAAGTGTGCTGGCTGCCGCCGTCTCCACCGCTCTGGAATGCACATAAATGCAAAGGACACTAACCCCGAGGTGCCACCAACAAGGCACAGGGGTGAAGGGATGGGGAATTCATTTCTGAGGCAGCATTAGTGCTCCATGTAGTCCCAGCCAGTACTGTATCCTGTCCACACGACACCAGGATTCCCCTCCATTTATTAATGCCTGCATTCGCTCTCTCCTCTCCTCTGTTTCCAAAGCTATTTTCCCTGCATTCCTTGTCCTCCCCCTCCATTTCTTCACTTTCTTGCCCTCTCTCCGGGGACCGCTGCCAGCACACAGCATGAATGGCACTGAGCTGGCACGCGCCCCAGATGCTGACATCACCTCCTCTCCTGCCCTCAGCTCCAGATCCCACACCCAAACCCCTGAGCATCTAATGCACTGATTGCTGCTTTCACCAGCTTCATCAGCAGCCCTTCTGTTGTTAAAAAAAATAGGGTGGTTACACAGCAAGACACAACATATATATGTGTGTGTATATATGTATATATATTATGTATATATATATGATATGTATATATATATAAAGTAAAGAAAAAAAGGGGTCACAACATATGTGTATATATATATGTATATATATTATGTGTGTATATATATATATACATAAAATAAAGAAAAAAAAGGAGTTTTCCCAAATCAGGCTAAAAGAGAGAGTAACACTTGGGTTAGGGTCCTTTAGATACCATTTCACAGACACTCCAGGCCCAGAAGCACCCCTCCAATAAGGTGGGAAATGACTCCTACATACCTGAACAGGTGCTAAGTGAGCAGTTACCAAGATTGTATCTGTACATCAGCACATTTTTTAAAAGATGCTGCAACTATTAAAAATCCAGCTAAGAAAAGGTAGGTAAATAAATAAATAACAGAAACTGTTAGTTATCTCCAGGATTCAGCTGTTCAGTCTCATTCAGGGTGAGCTGCAACTGGAATATCCAGTAACACTTTCAATTAAATTTAAGACTACACGATCTCCCCATCACAAAAAAAATCTAATATCATGTACACACTGTACTTTCACCTTCTGGTTATTCTGAACAGAAGCTACAGTGATACTTAAGGTGCAGAACCCATGTTCTCACTTAAGTAGGTGCTTAATTTCAGGGACGGAGAAAGCTCTTAAACAAACACAACAGATCCAGGACTCACTGTACTGTGTGTTCTTTGGACTGTGTTTTGTTTTACAGAGATATCAAATGTTTTCTTAACGGGAAACTTCCACAGACTTTCTTTTCTCCTTAGAGGATATGAAAGCCTTGACAATGGTGGTGTTACAGCTCCACCAGAATTCTCCCAGGAAAAATAACACACCTCGCTTCAGTTTGCACCTGCAGAAATGGTCTGAAGATTTGTTGGAACATGTAACAAGCCGTTTTTGGCCTCTGCTGACATTTAACATAGGTATTGTCATGCTGAGAGGATCACGATTCACAAGAACTGCATCCTTGAACAGGATCATTCCAGAAAAATTTCTGTGTAACCCAGAAAATTGCCCATTGCTTTTTGGAATTCAAACCCCGGGCACAACCGTAGTTATTTAACCTTTCATCAGAAACTGTGAATATCTGATAATAATAACTACAATCTGTAAAGGCTTCAAGTCAACACTTTTTATAAGCAGATTTGTAAGGTAATAAATTTTCCATGACTTAACGATCAGCTTTGCCTATGAAAGCCAATGTTGTAATTCCCAATTGATTGTAGATGTTAATCTCACAAGACTCTTGTTCTTACGCTGTGATTTATTAGCTGAATTAATGACAGATTGCACTGTTTAAAACAAGCTGCTGTTTTACACCCTAACCCAGGAAGCTCTGTCCAACTGAGTCACTGCAAGGATGGGAGGAAGGTGGTGTGCAAGGTGAAACTGCTCACCATACCTGAGCTAATTTGTCTTATTTTCTTTGAAATGCAGCACTAATTGTTTAACAATTAACCCTGTGACTGAACACCAGCAGAGCTGAATGGCAGCAGCTATTCAGGCTCTCTGCAGTTTGGGATTCACATCCAGTCTCTGCAATTCATTTACATTGAGACATTCTGCTTTCTCATGGAAAACAAGAGAAGATTCCCCCAACTCACCCCCCCACTACCAAACACTTCTCTGGGTTTGAAGACATTGGAAAAGAAAAATCCCATGTGCTTTCTGTACATATGTATGTGACTAGAAAAGGAAAACTACAGAATAAGGACAGACCCAATTCCTCGGGCCTTATCTCACTGCTACCACAAAGCAAGTGCCACTATGTGTGATAAAAGTCAGACTCTTCTCTCCAGATTATTCATTCTCTACCTCTTCAGCAACAATTCTGATGTAGTAGAGAATGTGCCACAAACAAGCTGGAACAATGCAGTCACACAGAGCCAGCACTGGAGTGCAAACAATGACAGTTCCTCGGAGGGTCTGAGTCTGCAGGTTTTATGAACTGCAATGCTGTAATAAACTCAGACCTTTTCCTGTCAACTCTGCCATCGAGACACAACACAGGAGATGCGAGCAGGAGCTTGGAATTGGGGGGGACGTGACACGGGGACCAAACCCTGTTATCCCAGGGCAAGTACTCAGAGCGATTTAATTCTGCTGCAGGAGCCCCATGTTCTGCAGCAAATGGCTTCTCCCTTCATTTGCTTTTTAAAAGCTTGCCTCTGAAGGGATCCCTCTGTTTTGCCACGAATTTGAACTTGCTTCTGTGCTTTTTCGCAAGTGCCTCGGTGACGGGAGGCGCTTCCTGAGCCGTGGAGCGCCAAGTGCTGCCAATTCCCATGGAGCCAGTGCTTGCAGCTCCAGAGCCTCTCTCGCTCTTCCCTGCTCCTCCCTGCCTGGCGACGGCAGCGGCATATGCTGCTCTGTGGTGCGGCTTCGGAGGTGAGCAGGGATTCCAAAATAAATAAGTAAACTCAAATAAAGGAACCCAAAGGATGGAGCCTTGCGTGGCTGCCTCTGGACAGGTGTAATTCCCACGGTCACCTCAGAAGAGTCACCCGGATCCTGGGACCACCGCTTTTCAAACCTGGCCCCAGCCATCTGCTGGTGGTCAAGCTCCATGATGTGGCAATCAATTACAGCTGTTATCTTGTCCCAGCTTTGACAGATGTTCCTCTCTTTCATTGTACAGTAATTACTAGTGAGCTGCCAGCAGGCTTCACACTTTAATTGTGGCGCTAATTTGAGACAAAGAGAGGAAAAAATAGGGAGAGACAGACAGGGAAAGGCAAAAGCTAAGACAGCTGTGGCAATTGGAGCACCCATGCATTAAACATTTCTTTACTAACAATAGGTGAAGGCAACCAGTTACCACAGTAAGACTTTAGAAAGCTACAGAAGCACCATCCAACCACACCATAGCCTGCAGTCCTTCTTCCTTTCTCAAGGGGAAAGAGGGACATGTCTCCTTCCTTGCCAAACAGGCTATACTAAAAATACCTGCCAGCCTTCTGGCAATGCCGGGCTTCCCACTGCCACGCAGTGTGGTGCCAACTACCTCACAGTAGTGAAAATTGGGTGGATAAAGACACAGGGTGGGGTTTTGATTTGGAGAGGGGGTGTGCGTGTCAAATCTTCTTGGAGAACAAGGAGCCTACTTAAATTAAAACACAGATGAATTACTACTGCAAAACACAAGCAAAAGCACTCCACTGCCTTGCTAGAGAGTGAGAGTCACATAGCACCTGCTCTGCAATCTGGTGTTCGTGGAGAGCCTTTGGAGACGGGCAGGAGAGAACAAGTGTTGATGAGACCAGGAGCCAGCAAGGTAGGAAACCTGGCGACTCATTTCTTATGTAACCCAGGGCTCTAAAAAGTCTCCAGAAAAGGGACTCAACGAGGTTTATCCTTTTCTTCCTGCCTGGTTTAGGTGCAGCATTTCAGTGTAATTCCTAGAGCCACAACTTGTCTTAGATTCTGTACACTCCCTAGTGACGTACACCCCGTTTCTGTACATCCCCTAACGATGCATACCCCACACCCCCATGAAAGGACTCTACAGTGATCATAACCACAGGCAAAGCCCCACAGTAAAATCCTCTGGAGCTGCTTTTTAATGACAATACTTTAAGAAGTGCTTATCTCCTCTGTATAGACTGCAATGGAATTTTTTATTTTAAGGCGTTAAATAGTCAAAAGACTCTCTTTAAACAGGTTACAGAAACCAAATATCAAACTTCCACCAGAAGTCTGAACAATAAGCAGAAAAACATTCAGTGGTTACAAGCAATTCTGCAGCAAGCTACAGGCACCCTCCTACCGGATGGCCAAATCTGAATTAACTATTTTCTTTTCAATTTAATTCACAATGGACATATTTCTTCTGTTGAATATTTATTGAATCTTTCAGTAGCACTTATGCTGCGGTCTGGTGATGTGCTTGGTTGTAACAGTGGCTTACAGCAGTTCCTGTCATGCTCTCTGCCTTTCCTCCACTGCCCACCCCATGCCCAGCCTCATGCCACTGGGTGCTCCCTGCTGCAAGCTGTGGCAGCTCAACTATTTCAACATCCATTCAGACCAGGAAATGGAGAATGGCAGAAGGAATTAACACCCTCATTTCATGTTAAAAAAAAAAAAAAAAAAGAAGAAAAAAAAATGGGAGGAGGAGACTGTCTTATGCTGGCACAACTGACGCTGAGCAAAACAGCTCATGGCCACCCAAAGATCAACCAAGTGCCTGAACTGGCGAAAGGGAGGGAACCAGAGAGCTTCCATCGGTGTGGAAGAGCTCAGCCATCTTAGAAACCTTGTACAGCACATCACAACACGTGTGCAGGAGTGAGAAACACAAAACCGCTCATACCGGTACGACTGAGGACTCCTTCCCGAGGAGACGTGCCCCTGGTTTAATTGGACACAGTCAACTGCAGGCATCTGGACTGGAGCTCAGATTTCTGGCGAGTTCAAATCCACTGACATTTTCTGTCCAAAAACTCGTTCGTTTTTACGTGCTCTCAGATTTTACACTTTAATGCCTCTTACTGACCTTTTCATTTTTTTAATTTTTCTGTCACGACCTCAAGCAGTGTTTGTTGATTTCGTATTTTATTATTACTTTGTTGTTTGGAGAACTTCTGAAATCAAACGGTTGGAAAAACATACGAGGTTTTGGCGGTTGCTGAACACAACCAGCCAGCTCCTGCCAATAATGGCAGCACAAGTTAACTGTCTGGGATCACCACACAGCAGCTGGCAAGGGAAAAGAGGGGAAGGGACAAAGCTGTACATTTTTAACATGTTTCTAACATTGCAAATAGCAGAAGCTGTGGTTTTACAGAAGCAGAACTATGTGGTTCACTGACCAATGATTTGAAATGGCTTCTCTGCAGGAGCTGCCATTTATCTGGATCACTGCTTTTAGAAAAGGGACTTGGGGACAGTGCTGTAAACATCTGCCAGGCAGTGAGATGTTATGCAGATGGACAAGAAAAGCAGGCTGACCAAAACCCACTAGAGTCTTGCTACCTGATCAAGTAAAGTCAATGACTTGGAAAATAGTATCACAGGAAACATAACTGTACCTGGAATAAGCTTCATCATCTGCTTACCAACTCATCTTACTACTCGACTTCTACATGTCCTACAGGCAAACTGTCCTTTCCCTTTTGTTTCAGTGCACTGGTACCTCCTCTTCAGAGGCATATTTGGGACAGAGTTTCCAAAACACGTTCCCTATCAGCTGGAATTCTGGATTATATCCCCCATGCTACTTTCCCAAATACGAGCAAATATCACCTTCAAATCTCCAAGTAACCCGAGATATCAACTGACCATGACCCCACTATGATTTCTGCTGGATGCATTTCCTATGATGATGTTCTAGACAAGCAGCCAGTTAGGATCACACAAAGTCCCACCACTGCCATTCTTCCATAGGACAGCACAGCAGTACAACAATCAATACCAGTTAAACCACACTGCTGTCCCCTTCTGTATCCCCCAAAAGAGAGACACATGTTCCCCGGGAGTGGATCCCTGGAGTCAGAGGGTGCTGACCTCTCAGCTCTGCCTCCACCAGAGAAGCCTCGTTAAATGCAAGGCAACCTCTCAACTGTCCTCTGTGCTAAACAGGCAATTACTATGCTGACTGATTGATTACAGTTCCCTGTCTAAATTATATCAGGAGAGAAGGCAAATCACTCTGAAAACTAGAAATATCACAGCCTAAGTTCAGGCAAGTGCAGAGACGGGTTTTTAGCAGTACGAATAACAAGCAGGGGGACTGGAGTCAAGTTGTTGCCCTGAGCAAACAGTTCTGCAAGCAGAAGAATCCACAGCCCTCCTGAGCAGGGAAAGGATGGGCAGGGATTGCAGATCAGCCGTGACCACGGCAGAACATGACCTTTCGTGGGGAATTAACCAGAGGAAAAAAAAGAAAAGAAAAAGGTTTCCTGAGCGTGATGATCCTCAAGTACCACAGGCGTACTTACTGCTGTGGAAGCAGCACCACTCCAAAAGGGACATCACCTTCTCCCTCTCTTGGCTGCATTTCTTTCCCCTCTTCTATTTTTTCCACATTGTACCAGTACTCGAGTGCCCTTGTGCTTTCGTTTTATCAACCGTGTCTTAGGGTTGATAAAACCACCCCCCAGTCAGCAGCTGGCACAGGTGTGTGACACAGGGTCGAAACCCGCTCCCTGTTGGGAGGCAGCACAGCCTCCTGAACCCACATGGGACCCCACCAGCTCCCAGATGAGCTGTCCTGCTGGGTCTCTGCCAGGGGCACTGCAGCCACCTGGCCCCATGTTCTCGGCAGGGCCTCACCTCACGCTCCCACCTCCATGTGCCCCTTGCCACGTTTCCAGGCCTTCCCCTCACGCTCTCACCTCCACGTGCCCCCCGCCATTTCCTTGGGCCTTCACTTCTCAGCACTGCACACCATCCTGCCCTCCTGCAGGCACGTCCATGCTCCAAGTGCCATCCTCAAATGCCACCTGGCAGTTTTCCCTCACGGACTCCTTGTTCCATGTCAGACACGGTCCCAGTGCACCTCCTGCCGCTTCCTGCCCACCGCTGTCCTCAGCTCTCAGCAGGTGAGGGGGGACCCTGGAGCCATGGCACTGCCAGGACACTGGATGGCCGGGGTAAGGGACGAGAGTGCTGGGGAGGCAAAACCCTGTTTGTTGGGGACGGGGACCCACGGGCCACCCTCCAGAGCCAAGCTGGGGCACTGCTGCTGAAGGGCGGAGATGAGGGTCAGGCTGAGCCCTTGGCCTCGTCCCCGGTCCAAACCGACGCAGAGCTGTGCAGACCCCGTCTGGAGAGGTTTCCTCAGCCCCTCTCTGCCTGGGCACAGCTGGGAGGGCTCAGCCCAGGCTTTTCCTCCTCTTTAGACACACTGGTCCTGCTGGGTGCCCAGCCAAGCTAACCAAACCATCAGAGCCCTCCTCCCACCACCAGACACAAATGCTGAAGAAAACATGTGGTGAGCGAGCCCTTGGGGCCTTTCTACTAATCCTTTCCTCATTCAAAAACCAGCTAAAGGGGCAACAACTCCCCTTCCCCAGCGCCTGTCATCGCACATTCCCCCCACCCCCCCCCAAAACCCCACAACAACCCATGCCGGCTTTTGAGCTGTGTCCATAGAGAGAATAAGCTTTCAGTTCTTATTAAGGGCTCCCTCACACACAGTAGGGAATTCTGTTACAGCTGCTTCTCCACAGGGCACTGCCACTGCCGCTCGCCCTGGCGCCGCTCAGCCCCAACCACCCCGCGCCCACCCAATGCCAGGGATGCTGCAGACAGGGACTGTGGCCACAGCTCCACAGAGGAGCGTTTTCTGGGGGAGGGAAGGAAGGGAGCAGTGGATGAAGCCCAGCTGCCAAAACTTTTAATTCCTTCTCACAGGATCAAGGCTGAAATGTTTGAAACAATTTCTTAACAAAAACAAAAGAGGCTGTTGAAAAGAATAACATTATGACAGCTGCTGGGAAAGTCACCAGTGGGTGAACACCAGTCACCGGCCGATCCCGTCCCTGCACCACTGCTTACAGGAAGGAAGGGATTTTTATATCCTGAGCTGCAGTCTGCACTTTTTATTTACTTTCCCCTTTCTCCCAAAGCCACCTTGGCTCAAGTTCATTGCTGTCCTGTTTCCAGCCTACAGGGTGGCTTTTACAAGTTGGAAAGGAGACAAATTCGGCAGCTATGATGCTATGTTTGAACTTCAGCATGACCATCCAGTGGCCACAGGAGACAGGCACGGAGGGGCTGGCCTGCACCTCTCGCCTTGCACAGGCTCTGGCAGCAAACCCCAGACAGATGATCCGTTCAAGTCCCTTTAAAGTATTGCTACGTGAATGGGAAGTTTGATGGGATCAGACAAACTTTGTGACACGAAAAAATCTTTCCTGCCAAAAACATGTTATCAAGTGGAAGGTGTTTTCTTCAGAAATCTTCACCCTCTTTTCAAGGCCAAAAGTTTTGCTGCTCTTACATTCCAGGGCAGACTCACTTGCTCCATGTATACTCCTCAACAAAGTTTCCCCACAGAAAACCAGCCCGTGCGTCATTATAAGAAATTAAACAGAGTTTCAAATGAAATTAAGTTAATTATGTACACTTAATGACAGGTATGTGCTTTTAAAACAACAGATGTTGTACAGATGTGGTTCGAGGTAAAAACAACAACAAAAGCTCTCCCGGTGCTGCAGAAAATGTTTCCACAGAGCACTCTGCATTGCACCACCTGTGTCTTTAACCAGCTGTCAGAGTCTGTTTCTTAACCAGGTACAGCGAAACCTCCCTTGCCCAACACACACACACACCTTGCTTAGGTCTGTCTATTTGGGGGGTGGAGGTGTTTGCTTTTAAAGAGGCAGCACTGACAGATTTCCAACTGATAATTTCCTGATCATCCCCACTGCTGAAGTTGCCTCCAAGGTTATTCTACAAGCTTCTCCTGCCTCATCACTATCTTCCTTGTGCACAGAAAGCAGAACATGTCAGAAATCTCTATCCTGCCTTGCATTTCCCCTTGGTCAGATATTTTTCAGGAAGTAGTTGATCTGGCCTGCAGGATATGAAAACCAAGGTCAACCACATCACTAGATGGCTGGTAAGAAAAGAAAATAACAGCACGTCTGAAAGGGGGCCAAGAGAATTAATTTGAAGGGGAAGTTATTTAGGATGAAGCTTTACAAAATGGGAAAACCAGTGCTATTATGTCTCACAAGACCATTGTCAGAACGAAAGACACTGTGGCACTAAGATACACGCTAACAAGGGACATACACATTCCTAATAAACACATTTACATACTGTTGCATGTGATAATTGCTTTTATTCTACAGTCACTGGCTACATTTCCGGATCCTTTTGATTTCTGTCCAACACAAAAACCTAGCTTGCCCTTGCTCATGAATTTTGGAAGCCAGCATGAAAATATTCCAATATGCAGAACAGGAGCTTGTACAAACGTGCCAGCAAAACGTAGTTCTGTGTGATCTGACGCATTATGAACATAATGCTTGCATTTTTTTCATGCACAGGAGCACAAGGTCACTTCATGAATCATAGGAGAAGGAAGAATAAAGAGGAGGAAATATTGGGGGAGAGAGCCTTAGAAGCCTGTAGTTTTAAAAAAAAGGATTTGCAACATTTTAACTTGCATTTGGCAAGATCGAGTTTGATTTCAGTTTATAGCAGCTCTCAGCAGTGCACTGGGAAAAACAGAGCCAACTGCTAGCAGGTGAAGAGGAGCAAAAGAACAACATATCAGGGCTGTAGCTCTCCCCACTGTATCACAACTCTTCTGTCTCCCCACTGTTTCAGTTCCCTGCTCTGTCTGACTCAATAAATTAACCAAGGGGCCCAGGCTCTAATCCTGCAGGAGCTCCGGGCCCTGAGGACCATCTTCACCCCACATCACCCAGACACCCTCCAGAAGATCAGGCAGCACCAGGTTTGGAACAACGTGCTGGAATGTGTGAGGGGAGGAGCTCCATCCCTGCTCAGTCTCCCACCCCGATCAGAACAAGTCTCTCGCCAGACCCTGGCTGAAGTTTGGCACCTTTGCCTCTTCACACACAGCACAGATGGCAGGATAGACGCGCCTGCTGGCACAGGAAAGCTGTGCCAGTTCTCGGGAGGTGGCAGGGAGGGAAGGCGTTTGCAGGGAAGGGTCAACCAAGATCAGTGCTCGCTTCCCTGATCTCTGCCTCCTTCCAGAGACTGCTGGAAAGACTTGGGAAGGGGGGGTGGTCTCTTACTGGGTGACACTATCCAAGTACTTAAAAGATCTCCCCACAAATCATGTGTCCTGCTTGATGAACTGCTTTTTATCTCATCTCTGAACAGCTGTTTATCTATTAGTCCTTTCCCTGTCCACTCCTGTTAATTAATTCTCCTCTCCACATTCTCCAAGGAAACTAATGGCTTTGGTGGTCACTGAGAGGTGCCGAGTAATTTGCATGGTTGCTGTCAGTCAGCCTTGTTTTACAACAAATTACTGAGGCACGTGAAAATGTTCAGCTACTGGGATGCATAGTCCAAATGTGCAATCAGGAAGAGATGATACCCTTCCTCCAACACCACTTGTACTGCATGGCCTGCAGTCCTACACCACATTCTTGTTCCACCAGAACACAAATTAGACTGCAGTACAAATAAACAGAAAAGCTCCACATATTTTCCTTTGTTTATCCTCCGTAATGTCTGCCAGAGCCAAACAGAAAGACCAGGCTTTGGTTTTGACTGAGATACCAGAAGTCCTTCAGATGGAAGGGGGATCATGCAAGGGGAAATCGGATTTTAAGGCACAATAAACATGTCTTCCGTGAGATACTATAAACCTTCGCAGAATCAAAATAAATGCTCGTGTAAACCAAACACCAGACATGGTGCATCTCATCAGCTGCAGGCCCGCATGCCCAGGAGAAAAAACATATGTGATCCTATGGAGTATCAGACTGGGTGTTCAGGCAAGGCAGTTGCTATCTGTGCCTCCACTCCCCAGCCTTGCTGGAAATGAAAACTGCCCCTTCTTTCTCTCTCCCCACTCCCAGTCCTAAACTATTTCCCAGTTCCCATTCCCTCCTCCTGTCTGTAAAATGAGGAAAATTAAACCAAATCCTTACAAAGCCTCAACACCCAGAGACAAAACACACCAGTAAGATCCAGGTATTATCATACAAAGTAAGCTTGTTTAGGTGCTCAAGGATTATTTTTGTGTAGATATAGTCACATATCAAAAGCAGTCTTAAGAGAGCCTTACACTGCACACATGCTGTGAGTCTGTAAACTTTTTAGTAGCCATTTGCACATAAAAAAGCATGTTTTAAAAGTCCTTGAAGATCAAAGCACATCAGAACAGAGTTTTCAGATAAAAGGGAAGATAACATGGTGTAGAGATCCCCAGAGTCAGCCCAGCGGTTTTCATGACATTTTAGTCGCATCTTTATTCCTTTCTATCTCAAAAACCCCAAAGGTCAATTTATTTAAATTGGTCAAAGATCAGCTGGAAAGTGAGAAAGACTAGAAATAAACAGGGATTGACACACAGTCCACCTAAAATATGCTTTTCTGAGAAAATACTTTTTCCTGTATTTGTCAAGCACATCGTACACTTGGGGCACTAAATACCATTTCAAATAATTACCCAGGTAGGTTAGTAGAAGTCAGCTCAGGTGCAGCAGTGACCAAGTGCTGCAAATGAGCCTTCCTTGCTCTGTGATAACGTGTAAAATTGCTCACATGAAGCAGAACTCTCACTTCATAGTGGAACCAGAGCATCCTCATGCCAAATATCCAGGGCCATCATTCAGCAGAAATATCTTCCAGCAAAATAATTCTCAGGAACTACAGAAATTACACCTATACACACAAAATTTGATTGCAGCCATGCAACCGTATAACTACATGCAAAGAGGACATTTCATCACGTTCTTGGTGCTCTATACTTGCTTAAAGTAAGCACAATTCTCTGTCTAATCGGTTTTAATAGAGAATACTGTCAATTTACCAAAGTTAGTTTATTGAGCTCTTTAGAAAATCATGAAGTTCCTTAGGATTCCAGAGCTTCTGCTTCCTTAACAATTAACTCTGCTGCACTGAAGACAATTACTACTTCAGTCTGGTAAAACAGAAAGTAAAATCACCATGACTTCCAACATATTTGGCCAAGACACAAAAGATACACCAGGAAAGTTCAGATATATAAACTGCAAATCAGAAACTGAACAGACCCATCAGCTGAGGATGCAGTGTTTAAGAAAGCTATTTTAAACACCAGCTGGCTATTTTCACCAGTTTTAAACCTTCTCTTTGGCCCTTTTTATAATCTGGGATCTGATTTACTGAAAATTCTTCCTATGTGGATCAGCTTCCTAAAAGGCATCACAAATTGACCACCTAAATAAAATGCATGTGTTTGTGAACCATCTGTCACGGTCACAGGTCACTTCACAGTACTGGGTAGGACTTCAGAAAGCAGATGCCTGGAGGTCAAGAGAGGAGCTATTGAAACAGGGCTGGGGAAAGCCCGAGACATGGCAGTAGGAACTATCTGTGTATATTTAGGTTTGTAAGCCTCGAGGTGGAGGCAGCAGGAGAGATCTCTGTGCAGTTTGCAGAATGTAATCCACTATACATATCATCAGCCATCTCCTGGCTGTTAGCCACCTTGCATTCTGGTTTTTTACTGCAGTAAGTAATACTTAATTTTGACCAGATGTTCATTCATCAATATCCCCAGAGGCTGCTTCAAACACATTCACTTCTCCCTTTGCCTTTTCAAACCAGTGAAGTCTATCAGCAACCCTTTGATTCCTCCCAGCCTGGTCACAAACCCAAAGCTGGGATGGATGAAAAGATGGTAGGGACAGCCTATCCCTTCCTGAAGGTACCAAAGCCATGTCACTGCAGCAGTCATCCAAATTCCTACAGTTTGTAGTATTTTGATTACTTCCAGAAGAGTCTGTAAAAGAGAACTACAAACAACACAAGCCAATCACCAAGAAAGGTTCAATCTCCAGTGATTTCTTTTTACCTTATTTTTCTTAAGGGAACCTGAAGAAAAAAAGTTGAAAGCGATTCTGTTGTAAAAGAAATTTCAGGGGGGCAGTTCTGCAGCCCCAGGGGAGAGACTACAGGAGACAGGCCACACAAACCCTTTCCTCTCTCTGGTTGTAAAGGTAAAGTGGGTGAACACACAGTGTTTCTCTTGGAAGTAAGACCAGTTGGCTCAAACTCTCCAAACATAAAATTACTGAGCTTGCTTGGGAAATCTATGCAAGTTGTACTATGACTTCAAATGCTAACAAGATGGCTGGGGTACTGCAAGCCAAGTGTGTGGGTCATGAGGCACTTTTATTTGCTAATGAACATTGAGGGTGGGTTGGCCCTGGGAACAAAAATCTGAGAAGCATCATAACTTGGCTCATAGCTTGCTCTGATAAATGCTGGGAACATGTATTTTAAAAGTCTGCCTGGAATAAAACTCCCTCTCATACCAGCAAGTCAGGCAGAGTTTTTTTTCCACCTACTACCCCTTTGAAACTGGGGTACAGTTTCTATCTGCAAGCTCATTTAAGAAATTGCCCCTCCCCAGCACACATGGCAGTCAGGATCTTTGCAGCCCTCAGGAGGCAGGGGATGCACCAGAACACACAGGCTTTCTCCCAGGGAGGCATCAACTATTGCCACAGCAGCTGAACAGCTTTGCTGAGTCTGAAGCCTCTGTTTTGCTGCCTGGGCTGGACACACAACAATTCCACCCCACCTTGGACTGTCAGACCTTCACCTCTGTGCTGCTGAGTTCACATTCTCACCCTCCAATCCCTTCCCTCTTTCAACCTAATTTTTTTTTTTTTAAACTACAAAAGGATTTTTCAAACAGACACTCCTGGCCTCAAAGATATTTTATCTTTTTTCCCCCCACTCCCTCCTTTTGCCCTTTTCCCAGCAGAAATCACCCTCACACGCAGTGTTTGTTCCACATGGAGGAACTTCCCTCTGTCCTGGCTCATCCCTTCCCTTCAGGGCTTCAAATCACGGGTTTTATGCTGCCCCTTGCACTGCAGCCAAGACTGAAGAAAGGAGGATCAAAGCAGCTGTGAATAAATAACATTAATAGCAATGGTGGTGTTATGAATGTTCATTATTAATACATTTTATTTCTAAACCACCATGACAGTCTAGACCACCCTGCAAAAGATGAGGTACATCTGTTACACTACACTCTTCCCTGAAAGCAGTACTAGAGGAGTTTGGGAATTTGAGAGATTTGAACGGTGTCAGCGGACAGAAAATGCCCCACTTTATCTAAACTCAACAGGTTAACATCCCAGCAGCCAGCAACTGGTTCAGGCAGTTCAGAGTCCAGTAAATAAAAAAGCTTCCTCCAAAGCATGGGGGTTCTGAGTGCTCTCTGAACTGAGAGAACACATTAAGTCTTTAAGAACAAAAATTTAGGCAAGGAGATGTCACTAGCCTAGTTTTGCTCCACTGCCCTACACAAATACGTGACTCTGCTGTTAATGTTTTCAAGAGATACTTAAACTGTGAGTGTTAACATTTCAGAGCTTTCAAATGCTCCTGTAGGTAGATCAGGCATGAAAGTGGAGGCAGGAAAGCCCTGTGATGGCAAGGTTGATAACTTTAAGGCCTCGCTGCTCTTTCCACAAGGCGTTAACCACAGTCAGGTCTCAGCACCCTGGGGTACCCTGTTCCTGCTCTCTTGGCTGCACCTGACACTCCTGAGCAGCTTTGTGGCAAAACCAGAGCCCCTGAGGGCACATGGGACACAAACCTGTGCCAAACCCAGAAAGAATATGGATTCAAACCCAGAAAGAATACGGATTCAAACCCAAAAAGAATATGGATTCAAACCCAAAAAGAATATGGATTCAAACCCAAAAAGAATACGGATTCAAACCCAAAAAGAATATGGATTCAAACCCAAAAAGAATACGGATTCAAACCCAAAAAGAATACGGATTCAAACCCAAAAAGAATATGGATTCAAACCCAAAAAGAATATGGATTCAAACCCAAAAAGAATATGGATTCAAACCCAAAAAGAATATGGATTCAAACCCAACCACGGTGTTTCTAGGCTCAGGGCATGCCCACCGCTGGCACCACGAGCCCCAGGCAGGATCTGCACGCCAGAGGTTCAGCTTCCACTGCTGTCCTTCAACACTTGTGTCTCTCTCTTGACTAATTCCCCCGTGTGCACAGCTACAGACCCAAGGAAAAGGGCTATTTTGCATTTTCCTCTTCAGTGCCAGAAACTGCTTCCTCCATTAGGGATTCCAGAACCAGGACTTAACAGCCCTGGGTTCTTTGCAAGGAATATCCACTGGGAAGGAAGGAAGCGACTCCACTCTTGCCTTTAGAGCTGGGGCAGATCTGGGCTTCCAAGTCTCACTCAGACACTCCTAACAGGCAAAAAAACCTCAAACAAAAGCAAGAATGAAGGCCCCAGGAACATGCAAATGTGTAAGCTGTTGGGAAAAGCTGTGATGTTAGTCATCACCTTACACTTAATTTACAGAGAGGCAAACTGACATTTAAAAATAAAGTCTATACAGGCAGAATAAATTAGATAGAAAATATCTTTAACGCTGTTTATACCAAACATTAAAGGAGATGTTTTTCAACACAATTTCAAAAACACCTCTACTCTTATAGAGAAGCAATTAAGTTGTATCTTCCTTCTCTACAATTCAAAGTTAAAGACTGCTAAATTGATTTTCCTGAATTCTTTTGATCTGTGACTTGTCAGTCAGTTATCAATGGAGATGGTGAAAATGCTTCATATATCTGTAGGACAAGAAGCCTTTTCTCAAGCACCAGAGACAAAACAAATCCCAAAGAGCTCCAGACTCCAGAGCTTCAGGCTCTAACTTCGTTCGGACACAGGAATTCTTGACAGGTGGAGGATAACTATAAGGTGAACAAGGTGGGGGCAGTAGGGGGAAACTAGTGTTAAATTTCAGTAATTTGGTGTAACAGTTGATTCCAGTGACATCATCTTCTGGCTCTTTTGGAGTAACAGGCTTTCACCAGAAGGAAAATGAAAAAAATCTACGTGGAGAACAACAGTGGAAGCAGCCATCAGCCTTTTTTTAATTGTGAATTCTGTTTACTGAAGTCTTACCTGAACTCACAAGGCTCCCGCTAAGAGACAGAAAGTCTTGTACTCGGTGTAAGCATCCCTGTTGTGTCAGTGGATGTTTGAAAATTATGTTACCTAAACTAAACTTTCCATCACTGAATATTAAAGACAGTTAAAATGAAATCTGCTTGTTCAGCACACACACCCTCCTGACTGCACAAAAATCTTTCCCTGTCCTTTCAGAGTATCCCATGGCCTGTGCTTATGGCCAGCTCAGTAGCTGCTTTTAATCATCTTTACCCTTCTAGGCAGTGCTCACACTAACTCAAAGCACACTATCTTCTTCACTTCCTTTTCAAGGGCAGCAAGAGGGATCCAGACAAGAACAGCTAAAATATGAAACAGATGCTTTAATGTTTGTGATACTTGATGTTTCTGAGTTTTCACTACCATGTAATTTTAAGGGCTAATTATGAAATTACTGTCTACGTTCAAAAGGATTCTCCTCCAAACCAACATGCAAGTTCCTTTACCAACATCCAAGTCACCCACAGAGACATTTTAGCAGGGGTAACAGTTCCATGTTGAGAGGGCTTCTTGGTTAACCCTTCTCCCCATATCTCAGCCCCAAAAGAACGATGGTTTTTTTTGGTAATTTTCAATCACTAAAGCTGAAACAAAACAGATGCCAGCCCGTGTTAGCATTACAGTAACTGTTATAACCCCAAACACAACACAGCAATAATGTGGTAGATGACACTGGCTTCTCTTCCTGATGCTCACATTTGAAGAAACCAAACCAAATAAAAATCCTCTTTTTTTAAATGGAACTTGACAGTCTGAGTTTTCCTGACTGGTCTCATCTTGCACTTTGTGGAGACACAGTTTATGAGTCCATGCCAAGGGAGGCAGTGGAATGATTCACAGTCGGGGGGAGCAAAGGGAAACAAACTAAGCTTTATTTTCAAGAAAGGTGGGATATAGAAAAGCTTAGAGTGGAGGAGACAAAGAATCTGGCCTGCAACTTCACTTTGGGCTAAAAGGCAGTTCATTTGACTTGTATGCTCTCCTTCAGTGCTCCCAAACCCTCCTCTACCTGACCTTGAGTTGTGACTTACTAAAGGCTTTACACCACTATTTATCAGCCTTCAGCTGCAGATGAATTATTTCACTAAGAAATGCTCAAAATCAAACTGTTCTGATTAGGGACATACTTATTGCCCTTTTAGTCAACTCTCAGAATCAGTTTGTGATCTGTACTCATAGTCTTCAGCTAAAAGTTTTCTCTCTCAAAATACTTTTAACACCTTTGCTTTAACCAGTACAACTACCACGTCAGCCAGGTATTTGCTACCACAATCTTCACATTTCTGCCATTGAACCCAAGAGGCCATTAATGCAGGTGTAGTCCAAAGATAATAACTTAAAAGTGCACAAACCACTCAGTGATTCTAGAAACGTAACGAAGTCAACCATTCTGAATGCTCATGCAAGCAAAATAAGCTTGGGGATTGTCACAGGCACCCCTACAGAGCAGAGCTCTGCAGAAATAAAGACTCCTTGGTCAAGTTCACTATTACAATCTTCTTTGGGGCTCTGAGGTTGCTCTGTAATTACATTCCTCCAGACCTTCACCGTCACACTCACCCTGCGAACCAGCTAATTGTGTCAACAGAGATAAAGCTCATTCCCAGCCCTGGAGAGCTCTCACAAACACAGACTGATGGAAGGGTGTGAGGGGAGAAAAGCTCTAAAAGCTCAAAAAGTAAATGAATTTAGAAAAAGCACACCTCCCAGTCTCAGGATGTATGGCAACCCACAAAAACATGTTTAAAAATTCAGCCAAACACACTGAGAGGGGAGCAAAACTCACCCAGGTAAGGCAATGTGTCATAAAATGACTAATGGTACCACTAAGACTCAATTGACAGCAAAACGACGACAAGCAAAATATATTACTTCATTTCATTTTTCCCTCATGTTCCCTCAATAAATCTGAGGCAAGGAAAACAAGCTTTGAAAGCGTGGAGTGGTAACAGAAAACAATGAAAAAAAACCAAAACAGCAAAACCAGAGGAAAACACACAACAAAGAGACGGAAATTAATGTCACTTCTATCTCTGCAAGCCCACGGTTGTCTTCAGAACGATGCTGTGCACACTTCTGCTTGCCCAGGGAAAACATCACCAGTATATCCATCATCACAGGGCTGTGAATGTCCTCCCCAAATCCAGGCTGACTGATCTCTGCAGCTGGGGAGGATGGACAGGCTTCCCGGAGCTCATTGCACACAGTTGGTTATGGAATGGGAGAACTGTTGAGGTTGGAAGAGACCTTTAAGATACCACTGGTATTTTCCAAGTTCATGCCCCAACTTGTTCCGTGCTATTTACTCACACTCCTGTGTCTCAAGTTTCTTCTTCTCCTTCTCCCTGACAGGATATTTACAATCACTGGTCAGTTTTTGCTCCATTAGAGCCCAAAATTATTTGCCTTTCAGACAGATCACTCTCTTTCCCACCCCATCCCAGGGATGAGGTTGTCCAAGTGAGGTATCTACGAGCTGCTCTTTCCATTATAATTCTATTACAACTCTGAGGAACACAGACAGCAGAGTTGGGAAGACAGTCACCTGTGGTTAGTCACGTATCAAACTTCTCTTTGCCACTCCTGTTACTTTAAAATATTAAAAACGCTGCTCTTGCACAGTCTGCCATGTAGGATAGGGAGGAAAAAAAAACCACACAGAGCTTTTCAATGGAAATTGTTTCAGCGGATTTGGCACGTAATGTTTCTGAAAGGGTCACAAAACAGAGCTAATCCATTGACTTCAACTTCAATCTAAATGTTTCTGTGACAAACGAGTGGTGGTTGAAACTCCACATGAGTTCAGAAGTTAAGGAGTCCAAACTGCAGGCACTACAGTGTCATTTACTTCCACTCCAGCCCAAAGGATGAACACCCTCGACCGCTTTGGCAAAAACCAGTGAGAATGCCACGTGTGTTTCCTAGGAGTGGTTAACTGAAAAGGTTTGTGCTACTCTGTTTTCTCTCAATCTCTGGCAGCAAGGGGAAAAAAAAAATCCAACCTTTTACCTGCTCATCAATTCAATAAAACGTCAAAAACACACAGGATCACTTGAGCATGTGGATTTGACTCCATTATTATACCACATAATTTCAACAGCCTGTGGTTTTATTGTCCACAAAAAGCAATAACTTACTGAAGTGAAAACAAGAGTGGTATTGCATTTGTGGTGCAACACCACAACACACTCACAACCTTAAAGCTGAAACTTGTTTGTATTTCCTGATGTGCAGAAGTCATCAAGGCTTTTTAAGACAAACTTTTTTTTCCCTTTAAAAGAGTGAATAAGTGACAATACAGGTTTATATTGAGTTAAATAAAAATGTAAAGTCATCACAGACATTACAGGAATTGCTTTATCTCAAATGACTCAGCTATGACCTGTCAGAGGCCAGCCAGCACTGATACTGCTGCATCAAAGCCAGATTTCATTCTTTACCTTCCCCGTCCACATATCTCTAATATTTACGGGCAGTCTGGTAATGGAGATTAGGCTATGACTTATCAAGCTGCAATAAGACATGTTAACATGGAATTATGGCCCTTTAGCATAACCAGTAATGATGGGTAATGTTATTTACCTGAAGAAAGAAACATCGCTGTCACAGCTGCAGCTCATTCTACTGAGTATAATTTAGTTCAATCATTTATAAATGCCTGCCTTGCCTATGCTTTCCATTTTAATTTCCTTGTACTCCTTTAGCACTCCTTGTACTAAATCTCGCCATATTTAGGAAGACAGTTTGGATGTCCTACATAATCACCTATGAAGGTAACCAAAAGGAAAGCCTGCCACACTCCATTACCTTGCCAGAGTGGGTTCCATTAACCACTCACGGCAGTGGAAGACCGACCCTGCAAACGCAGCCGGGCACAGCCGGCCCTGCCACGCCGGGACCCGCCCGCTCGGCAGTGTTTGGAGAACAGATGGAGACCCAACGTGTGTAAATAGGTCTGAGGTCACACCTCAGGTCCCCGAGATTTTTTTCCATCTCTTCCCCTTCCCCGGCACAGCCGAGCGACGCGGCTCAAGCTGAGTGGGATCCTGTGGCGACAGCAACAACCCCCTGCCCCACTGCACACCAGCCCGGCCCGCTCTCTCACTCCTCCTATCCTTGAGTCAAACTCAAGACTCCACGTTCTGCTCATCCCTCACAAAAGCAGTGAGCCACCACTAGCAGAGAAGACATTCCCAAGCAGGTACAAGAGCTGCTAAGTCAGCCCCCCCTGAGCCCTCCAGCTCTTCCCATCCCTCTTTTCCGATGGATGGTTTCCCTGGGCCTGATTTGCAAAACGAGACAATTGTGGCAAATCACAACGAAACAATTATGTTTCTAACAAGAATCACGATCCCCCTCACTCCTGTGGATTTCCTCCTCTCAGGCAACACCACAGATTAAACAAATCCCACTTATGCTTCCACAGCAAGCACTGGGGGCTGCCCCGCAGCACTGCCAGGAGGGAGATGTGCAGGGCAGGCAGGCAGGCCACAACCAACTTGTAATTCTCTGGCATGATTAATACAGCAATGCCACAAACACCTCTGAAGAGTTGACTATATTTTACTTAACCTGAGCAGCCCTCAAGACTGCAAACTGTCGAGCTGCTACGTGCATTTAGCCAGCGGATTTGAGGCCCAGCACGAGGGAGTTCACGGGAGGAACAGGTGGACCACAAGGAGCTCTTATATGAAAAAAGCATCCTGATGATGAGCAAAGGGTCATAAAAATTCTGAAAAACGTCCATTTGATTTTTCTTTCAAGCCTTTAAGCTCTCTGACCAATTTTGCTGGTGATTAACAAAAGAAGCCCTTCAAAAGGCTGCTCATTCACCAGCCCACTCATTTATTCTCTGTATGCATGATGTGATCTTGGCACGTACGTAGACACTTGAGAAGAGATTATTTTCATCCGCCAATATAGTTATGACTTTGCTAATATGCCTTCCCAGTCCAGGATATTTTTAAGCAATCTGAAGACTAATGAATCATAAGGAAGAGGGATGTTACTGGGCAGAATACGTGAGGCATGAAAAAAAGATGACAGACAGTTGAACAATTAATTTTCGATTACAATTAAGTGAGGACATTTTCTGAGAACATTTACTCAGAAAAGACATCCCAGGGACTTTAGTCACTTTGTGTGACAGGAGCAACATCCCTCAAACTCAGGCAGGCTCATGCAAACAGAAAATATCTAGTGAATTTACAGACTGAGCAAGTTAATCTTGCACATAAAATATGAATACGCAGAGAAGAACACTTAATTCTTAAAGCTGAATTAATTGCAGACCTTAAAGCATGGGTATAAGTGTCTGAGCTTGAGCTGCTCATTCCATAGGCCTATTCAGCTAAAGCATAATTATCATCATACACCATCATCTCATGGGATTGCCCTGATATGTTCTCAAAGTGGTTACTAAAACTCTGGTTGTGCTAAATCATTTTCAAATTGGTGTTACTCTTACTTCTAAAAATACTGAGTCAATAACTTATCCTCTGTTTGGAGAAGGGGAAAGTTAGATGGGTCTATGTGACAATTTCCCATTTTACTTCAGTTAATACACGGAGAAAAGGACAATTCAAAAGCCAACCAATTTTAAAGAAAACAAGAACTGGATTACACCCATGAGATATTTAAAGACAATACTGGATGTTAAGCTCAGAATTGCAACATTCAAAGAAAAGAGGGCTGGGAAAAAAACCAACCATGAGCCATCAAGTCAAAGTAGCAGAGAAAAAAAAAACCACAACATTTCAGAGAGTTTTTCAATTACAAGTATTGATCTCTATTAAGTATTAACTAGGGCAGGTTTATTTTTTTACTGAAGTGCAACCCAGTGTATAAAATATTGTCCAACAAGGCTACTCTTGGGGGGTAGGGAGGGGCAAGTTTTGAATAAGGAAAGAAAACACCTGTGTGCAATCTGCCAGGTTATCCCAGGCTGTTACGGGGTTTCAGTCCCCAGTCCCCTGCTACAACACCAAGAAATGGAGACCCAGTGGCTCTGCTGATGAGCTTATGCAGGAGAAACAAGCTTTACAGAAAGGTACTGTCTTAGCTGAAAATAAATTCCTCATAAACGGGAAAGCTGCTAACTTGCGATGAGGGCTCTGCATTACCTGGCAATACTGCATCCAACCTTTACAAGTCTGCATATGAGAGGACAAGCTCTCCCTGTTGCAATCTTAATTATACAAGATGGAGGGTAAAGATGCTACTAAAAGAGAGGAGTAAACACCCACAGGAGAAGGGGCATTAGTGGATTTTTTTTTATTATTGTTATAGGAAGAGACTTTCAGCGACTGAGGGATTAATTCATCTGCTTTATGCATTCAATTTATTCACATACACATCATGTTTGTTCATTATACCACTCTTTCAAACCACGCACATACACACAAAATTCATTTGGAGCCTGAAACAACCCACCTCTGAGCAGATGCAAGACTTGTAAAAGATTAATAGGCACAACAAGCAATCCTGGCTGCAGGGGGAAAAATATCCTAGTTAAATATTTCAGTGCTTTCATCAAACATCTGTCCCCTGTGCCGGGCTTGACAGGATGGTGAGGGAGCTTCTCACTGTGCTGGGTTTGTGAGGTGAGGTTTCGGTAGCAGGGAGGGGTTTGGGGGGCTTGCAGGGGGGCTACAGGGTGGTCTCTGTGAGAAGCTGCCAGAGGCTTCCCCCTGTGCAATGGAGCCAATGCAGACAGTTCCAAGGGGGACCCACTCCTGGCCAAAGCTGAGCCCATCAGTGATGCTGGCAGCGCCTCTGGGATAACGGATTTAGGAAGGGGGGGGAGGAAACTGGGCAGGTGTTTTTAAGATTTGGTTTTATTTCTCACTACCCTACTCTGATTGGATTGGTAATAAATTAAACGAATTCCCCCCAGTCAAGTCTGTTCTGCCTGTGACCATAAGTGCTGAGTGATCTCTTCTCTTGACCCACCAGCCTTTTGCTGTATTTTCCCTTCCCTGTCCAGCTGAGAAAGGGAGGGATAGAGTGGCTTTAGTGGACACCTGGCACCCAGCCAAGATTGGCCCACCACAGTCACAAAGATTAACAAACATCTGCTCAACCAAAACCAGCTTGTTGGTGGAGTGCTGGCCAAGCACCCAGAGCAGCACCCTGGAGTAACTGCACATCCCATCTGTGAGCCCGTGATGACGTTCCAGTATCAGCCACCTGCAAAATGCCTCCCTCAGAAGGGAACAGCAGGGGTGGGGCTTTATTTAATACAAAATCAGCTGGCAAAATACATGCAAACTACACTGGCAGCCTGCTTCCCAAGGGTGGGAGGCAAAGGGAGACAAACATCCAGAGCTGCAGACGAGGCTGCTCACTCCTTGCTTTCAGAGTCACTTGTGAAGGCAGCAAACTGCAAACCACAGTAAGTCTCAGTGCCAGACAAATAAGGTTGCTTGGAAATGGCAGTGGCTTGGTTTTACTACCCTCTCTCCCAACTCTTCATTACAGAAAGAAGGGGCGAGTTTTGAAACACTTTACACACATTCCAGTAAAAGGGAGATAGGGAAGGACATTGACGTTGGAGGGAGAGGCTGCAGGACGTATTTTACACTTGAAACAAGTACAAAGGGATCACCACTCCAGGTGATGAGCAGTTTCAGAGGATTTTGGGCAGCACACAGGCTGCCACTGCAATCCATCCTCCCTCCCGTGAGGATGTCTGCTCACACCATGCCCACCTGCCTTTAGCACAGCAACACTCCCAAGCATCTCCTGTCCCCATCACACTGGGAGTGCTCAGGACTACCCCATGCCTCCAAAATACCTACAAATACCAACCAGCTCCTCACCCAGAGTCCCTGGGCAATGCCAGCCCCACTGCACACTGTGTGAGCTGGGGGGCAGCCAGGGGCTTCTGGGGCATGGCCTCTGGTAGTTCCATTCACAACCTGACCTGGAATAAACTAGGAGCAAAATAAATAAAAGCCTAAGAAAAGCTCTAACCTCTTCTACTTGAAAGACAATTAATGTTGCACTGTAGATGTCAAGCAGCCTTGGGGCCTGACAGGCTGCCAGGGCATCCTCAAAGAAATCACCAGACCTGGGGTTTCTAACTCATCTCAGAGTTAGAGCTCACACAGAGCACCAGGGAAGGTTAAATGCTCTGCACTTCCAAACCAGGCAGAGGTCACATCCACGCCCCAAGGGCAGCCAGCTGCACCATCCCCCCCTCCAGCAACAACTCCTCCTCAGCCCCACACACAAACCTCTTCACTGCTACAACCCCACACAGAGTCAGCTCTTCAAACAACCACACCTTCCAGGGTTTTTTTTAAAATGTGTGTCACAGGTTGAACTGAGATCCCAGGCAGCTGCCTGGGAGCAGCAAGGGAGAACAGGGAGACACGAGGCACACCTGCACATGCAGGCCATTGGAAGTGCCAGGGGGGATCCTTACAAAGCAGCCTCTGCCATCCAAGGGTTGGAACTACCAGCCAGAGAACTAAAAAGCTGTTAAAACTTGGCAGGACCAGTTCTCCCTGCTCCAGTGTCAAATGACTTCTTGTGGCACCGTGTGACACTTCCAGCACCCATCAGTCAGATGCTGCATCGTGGTACAGCTTTGGTTTGGGAGGAACATTCAAAGCCAAGGATTACCAACACACATCTTCATCACCTGGTGCCTCTTCCCAAGCACAGACTGAAGGGATTTCCCTGAAGCTGTGAACAGCACAGGAGTACAATTATCCTAACAGCAACCTGCCTCTCAGAAGAATCTACCTGCTTTTCAGCAGGCACTAAAAATGAAAATAATTTTTAAATGAGGCACCCAGTGAACAAGCAGACTTTTTCCTCAAATGAGAGCAATGAAGTACTTAAAGTGTGTAACATTTAATAATATTTAAGACACAGTGGCAATAGCCAGGCTTTAACAGCTCAGAGCTGCCATTAAAATTAATAGGGCTACCTACTAATTACCTCTGAGGATCAGACCACTGGGTGCCTTGAGGATTTGCACTCCTCCAGTTAGAAACAATGGCCTAATCTCTGTTCAGTCTCCCGCACCTTATTTTAAATAAGCATACAACATAATGCTCTTTCTTTGCCTTTTTTTTTTAAGCAGCTATATATTTCATATTGCCATCCATGAAACAAAGAAACACCAAACAGGAGCACAAATTTCACGCTGGTTGGACAAACAGCAAGTCAGTAAGTCACCATCCACAGTGATGTCTGGTGCAGGGACCAGCATCAGGTTACATCAAAGACCTCACAAGGACTCTCCCTGGAAGCTCAACCTGTGTGAATATTCAAGCACTGCTCCTCTCCCATCCCCCTTCGGGAAGCTCGAGAGCCCACTTCATTAACTGCATCAAACCCAGAGCATTTCCACAACCAACACCCCGAGACTGCTGGAGACAGCAGGTCTGAGCAGCAAGAGCATCCCCAGAATGGTGAAAAGGTGCAGTGTGTTCATATAAAACAACTTCAAAACCAAAGAACGTCCCTCCCCAGACCTGACAAACCACGCTGCCAGCTCCAGAGCAGGGCTGTTGAAGGGGGAACCTTCCAGCACAGCACAGCCACAAAGGCTGGTGGTGCCAGCCCTGCATCCTGCACAGAACTCACAATTCACAGCTCACGCAACTCAACTCGCAACAAGTGTCTCAGTGCCAGAGTGCAGACAGGTTCCCTTCTCTGGGAACTTTCAGAAGAGGTTCCATACTTCACTCTGAGCAATTTCACTGAAAATTTAATTATATCTTTATCTAGTTAAGGTCTGGCACTTCATCTACACGGCAGCCATATGTCAAAATACCCTGTTGAAAGTTCCCCACAGAAATAGTATGCAAAATGGATTGCTTTCACGTCTGAGTGGCTCTCCTCCTGTTCAGGAGAGGGCTATCATGTTTTCCATAACTCGCTCAGTTTATTGTCTGCAGTCAGACAGCACTGCTAGCATTGTTACTGCCAAGTAAACCATGATATTATTATTCTCCCGAGAGTTAATCCACAACCCACTGAAGACAATGGGAAGCCGCCCCTTCGCTTTTCCGGGCTGCACATCAGCTCCCTCAGCCACGCTGCTGTTTAAGTACACACTGAGACATGAAAGGCCTCACTAACACCAGTCAGGAGAGGTTTGGACACCCCAGCACCCAGCCCCAAATGCAGCTTCGTGCTGCTCCTCCAGCCCACCCATGGATTTCTGTCAGGCGCAAAATCTACGAGCTCCCTCTCTTCACAGCAGTGATATTTGAGCATTTTCAGCTCTCACACATCAAAGCAAGCCCCTCAGCCAACTGAAGGGCTGTGGGTTACCCCACAGAGCACTTGTCAGGGCTGTCCCACCCAGGGAGGGAGGACTCTGCACCCTCCTGGGGACCAAATGGCTCGGGGTGTCCCCAGAGGAGCACCACAGGCATTTAGCAGCATCACTGGATTCATTAATTAAAGCCTTTGTGGAGATTCACAGGAGAGCAAAAATAAAACCTTCCAAATTCTGCCACTGCTTCTCACTTTCGTCCTGCTGAGAGGTGTCCTGTTTTAAGTGACCAGGGAATATGCATATTAGCACCCCAAATCCTTTCCTGGCCATGCCTCTCTCTTCAGAGCCACTCTTGTTCTACCAACCATCTCAAAAGCAGAGAAACATAAGCTTTCCCTTTCAAACACAAGGGCCAGATGTCCCTATATCTGAAATACACTTTCTTCTGATTTTTCCTACTATGTAAAAAAGGAGCAAGGAAACATTTAAAAGGCAGAAAACTAAAGACTGCTAAAGGAAAAACTTAATCACACAATGCAAAGCAAGCCCATGAGATCTGATTCAGGGCCCAGAAAGTTTAGTAAAATTCTTTAAAGGCCAAATATTTATATCAACAAGAGCATCCAGATTTATAGCGGCAGGAAGAAAAGAAGAGGGGAACAGTATGCAGCAAGGCTTGGAAGGGACATAAATCTGCCTTCTTCAAGAGCAATTTAAGCTCTGAACTGTTATATAAATATAACAGTTGGAAACTTTCTGTGTCAACACAGTCACTCCCTTCCCTCAGTTGGTTTTATTTCTCCTTCAAACAGCATGCAGCAGAGCTGTCCCTCCTCCTCTGCAGTCCCTGCAGATGCTCACACCCGCCCAGGGGATCCAGGGAATCCAAGGGATTCAGGGGATCCCAGCTCCAAGCCCAGTGCTGGCCCAGGACACCCCAGGCTCGGACCTGCAGCAGTTTCAAGCTGGCAGCAAAGCTGCAGGGTCAGGGCAATTTTAGCCCAAGCTGTGATTAAGCCCTGGGCACACAACAGCCAAGGGTCTGTAACCCCGAGTTCAGCAGGGAGCAGGGGAGGAGTGATGGCACTTCAGAAAAATACAACCATGCAAAACATAACAAACTCACTGACATGGGCACCACCCAAAGGTGGGCACAGCAGTGCCCTCCTGCAGGGAGGCAGCAGGGCAAACACCAAGGAAACACCCCTGCTGCCCAGAGTCTGATCATCAACACAGCAGCTTCAGGACCAACAATTCCACACTGCATCATCATCATCATCATCATCTGTTTAGTCCAGCCACAGATAAGAACTACCACTGCCAAGACTTCCCAACATGGAAACCAGGACACGAGAGACTTACCAGAGACATTGTGTTTTATAACACCAGGGATTTCCCAATATTTTAAAAAAAAATAATTAAAATTTAAAAACATTTATTAAAAAAAAAAAAAAAAAAAAAAGAAAGAGGTCCTTCTTCAAGCCCCACCATTGGACCTACAGCCACTGCCACTCCACACACACACACACCTGTACATTGTACAAGGCTGTGTACCTGCAGATGAAACTTTCCAGAAAATTCAGTAACACTGCAATGAAAGGATCGTTTTCAAAGCTTCAAATCCAGGTGCTTAGAGTTAATTAACTCCATTATTTGACTTCAAAGGGAAAAAATATATTAAAAAAAAATCAAAATGAAAATTATTTTCTTTCCACAGCTAAAGCACTACAAAATCCATTTTATCTTTACATATCCACATCCCATTTACAATGCTTTTGAATGCTGTGCATGAAATCCTATTAATTTATAGGTATTATTAAAGGCATCTGAATTTAATATTCAAATAGCCAAGTCTTTTCTTTCCCTTTTTGTATCTTAGCATAAAGCAAAAGCTCCTCTCATCATGTGTGCCTAGTGAAGAAACAGAGCCAAGGAAGGTCAGCATCCATCTAGCACTTTTTGGGATATTTAAACATCCTTGACAACGTTCCATGAACCCTGAAAATTCACATCATCTCTGCCTTAACCACCTCCTTTATTGAGCCATGCAGTTGATTATCTTTTCCAGGGAAGCCAAGCTGCTTCCCAGAACCTCCTCCATGCTCCCTAACCAAGAGGTCCAGGTTTCCATGTCCCACTGTGGCTCAGCTGCTCCAGACCATGGATCAGTCCTTTCTCTCTCCCAGGAAAAGCTGAATCTCCCTCTCCCAGCTGAGCACCACGGCTGAATTCCCCATGACCCATGGATCCTAAACTCCTGTACTGTCCCGTGACTGTATAATTACTGAGAGAAGATAGATGGTAAAAGGAACCCATAAATATTTCATTTTTCTCAGGAAAATAAAAAACAACTGCAGGCAAAGTTTCCACTGATGTTTTGGTTGCTTCATTGAAAGCAACTGTGTGTTTTCTTCAGACAGTTGTCTTGCATGATTCATTGTGAGGCCATTAAAAAACTGTACTCTTGCATTTGCAGGCTATTTGTGCTACCACACATAACCATTCCCACTTTTTTCTCTCTGCTCAGCACCAGCCTCAGCCCTCTACCTTACTTGTGCCTGAAGAATGAAAGAAAATGAGGCACAGGAGAAAAAGCATCCATACTGTCCCACTCATGAATCAGCCTGGCAGGATGTGATTCTCACAAGGCAAGGAAGGAGGGGGGGGGAAATTCAGCTGTTGGCAAATTTTCAGCAGCCAATATTCCTTAGAAACATATAGATTTGATTAAAAACGTTTGTTTTCTGTCCAAATCTGGTAGGAGAAAATGAATGGTGCTCTTTGTTAGCCATCAATCTTCCCCACTTGTCCGTGTGCCAGATGGCACCGCACTTCATAGGAGGAGGAACAATAAGCAAAGAGTCAGTTGTGCTGTAAGTTTGCTTATAATCATTTAATCTCAAAGAAACAAAAAGGAGAATAAAGATGGAAAAAGGGAACGGAAAATATCAACTCAGCATTCATTCACTTCTTTTTTTTTAACAAATGAACCCCCACTCCTGACAATGCTAATTGTTTGTTGACATTTCTGAAATTTTTTATTCCCCCCTCGGTGGATTTTGCATTTTTAAGAGGGTTTTGAATGGAGCGTGACCAACTTGTTATGATATAGGGAAATGGAAATATTATAACCTGCAAGGGCAGCCAGACTCCCGTGGCACTGACAAACACCCCGGGCCAGGGTGCACAACTGAGACACCGAGAGGGCAGGAGAGGAGCTGTGAGCAATGAAACCCACCCCAGCCCTGCTGACATGTCCCTCAAAACCAAACCCAGCTACAGGTTCAGCTCATCCAGATGACTTAAAAACAAACCAGAGGCATCTTTTACTTTTTTTGAGAGAGAACTCCACGTGAGTCCCCGGGAGGAGCCCCACGGTGCCATTTCACAGAGTCTCACTTCAGAGCAGAGCTGCGCCTCGAGATTTCCTACTGCTCAACAGCATCTGCTGGTATTGTGCCAATAGCATATGCTGGGAGCAGATATGGAGCCCAATGCCAGCAACAATATATATTTTAAACCTCGCTATAGAACAACAGAGCGAGGGGAGCAGCGAAGGCTCCTCGAGCGAGAAGCACAGCCTGGATGAACTCCCACAGCCCAAACTCGAGCTGCAGGTTGATGATTAACAGTGAAGCAGTGCCATGGAAAGCTACATCATCAGCAGCTCCCCAGGAGCTCCGAGGGAGTGGAAACTGTGGAGCTCTGCCCGAGCACAGGCAGCGGGAGAGCGGGAAGTTTCCTGGCTCTCACCACCCCACAGGATGCACAACTGGCTGCCTCCACTGCTGATAAAGCTGCAGAGCTCCAAACCCACTGCTGCTCTTCCTAGACCTGCTGCAGAAGACCACCAAGGGGATGGGAAAAGCAGCCAGCACCCTGAGCTGGGGTTCAGCAACAGTTCAAGGCTCAGTGAACTAGATCTCAAGTGTGCAAAGAAGCATTTTGGTTTTGCTCTTTATTATAGCAATAGGTATCCCAAAGATGACACGTGCCAGATTCCAGCCTGAACCACCTGGAAAGTGCTGGACATACACTCTCTCTCTTCAAGGATCTCATTCAAAGTCACCCACATGTTACAGTAAAAAAAAACTAAAATGAAATAACATAAACCCCTTGAAAATTTTGGCCCTGTCATTCCTGGCAGATGAAATAATCCTAGGGGAAACATTATTGCCTCAGCTCTAACAGATCGGATTTAGACAGCCTGGATTCATTCTTTTGGCTCTGCTGTTGACCTGCTGCTTGAGCCTATTCATCTCCCCTCTGTACTTCTGTTTGCTCATCTGCAAAATGAGCAAGATACTAATCTCCTGTTCAAAGCATTTTAAAACTGTGATGGAATAGCTAAGTGCTGCTGGTGTGAAGAATCACATCCCTTGCAACCTTTTTTCCAGCTGTTAAGTAGTTAATTGCTCGATCTGAAGTGATCAGATGGTTTCCTTCTCTAACCAGTCCTTTCTATCAAACTGAGATCTTGATATATCACTAAAAACATCTTGCGGAATTAATGGTCTAATTTCTCTACCAAATGTATTCATTCCTCATCTGACAGCTTGGTGAGGTGCAAAGCCAGGCAGGGAAAGAAGTTCCAGAAAAAAAAGAAATAAATAGCAGTAATAGCACACACACATACACCAAAAAAAACCCCACAAAACCCCCAAAAACCCCAAACAAACCCACAGAAACCAACCCACTGGAACACCAAAATGTCAAGAGAAATTACATCTGCCTAATATATTAAAGATAATGGTGACAGCCCCACGGCTACTGTATCATCCAGCACCAATTTCATGCTCTGTAACTACATCCCGGGGAGGGAGGGGGGTAAAAAAAAAAGTCACAGTGAGTCTTGGCAACATCTTTTGTGGAACAAAGTGAAAACCAGCCCGAGCTACAAGGCAGGAGCTGTTCTTGTTCAAAGTAACCTAATCTTGTAATTCGGGTGTGTGCTTTAAACGCCCAGGGGGAAGGAGCTTTGAGGCATTATCCACCTCCTGCAGTGGATCCGGGGTGAGCAACACTTGGCCAAGCACAGGGCCAGTCCAGGCTGGCAACAGCTGGGCAAAGAGTCACCTGAGACCGAGGGGCAACGTTTTGTGCTGCCTTACACAGGTTAAAATAAATCGGTACGTGCCCAAATTTTAGGGATGTGAAGGTTGACTCGGCTCCCAGGCTCATTTTGCAGATGCACTCAGTGAAAACACACACACACAGAGCACTGCTGGGTTTAAACATCTTAAATGGAACAGGCGGGACACATGCGAGTGGCAGAATAAGTTTTTGTTATTCCTGCTGAAAACCTTGGGAGGGGAGGCACAGGGAGATTAACCTGGGAAACATCAGAGTTGAGAAGTGTTTTTAAAGTCCCAGTCCTACGCATGTAACCAATTTACCTCCAGTCTGTTGAGTCTGAAACTGAGAAGTGCTCAACACAGATCATGAGAGAGATTCGGTTTCCCAAGATACCAACTCATTTTCTATCCTCACACCAACAAAGCAGCATCATCTCAGGCTTTCATGAGAGTTGCAAGCATTCCCATGAAGGAGAAACTTTTTTATTTTTTATACTAATTTGGTTTTAATGAACTCAGTTCCCACTTCGGTTGCTCTGCAAGACACAAAGCTATCACAGGAGGCCTGGTAAATTATGCACCTTTAAGGATGAGGTGAACTTCAGACTTTATCTTGGTTCCAGATTATTTTTTTTTAAAGCATTTTGCAGAGAAGAACTGCTGAAGACATTTAGTGTTACAGTGGGACCCCCTCCCTCCTCCTGGAGCGTGAAAAGGAAAGTATCAAAGAGTGACAAACAGAGAAGAAAGGGAGTGTGCCTATCAGGCTGTCAATCTGCCAATAAATCCCAGCGCTCTGCTAATGCCTTCAGTTCCCAGACACGTCTCACACTGTTTAAAGACACTGTGATGTGCACTCTGAAGAATTCAAGGAGGTGGAAGCAAAGCCCAAGGCCTTTATGCTTAACTGCTGAGGAAGAAAAGGGAAGAGAAGAAAACCCTCAGCTACAAGGGTTTCATAGACTGCAGCGCTGGAAGTGCACCTGCAGCCTCTCCTATTTATCACCTGCCTCTGTAATTTAGAGATTTGCACTTTATGCTGATATCCAGCCTGACATTGGAATATCTGTGCAGGGCTCAGGCTGAAGGAGGCAGCGAGGAACATCTGGCTGCCCAATATTCACCACCTTGTGGAAAAAAAAGAGGTGATGAAAAAAGCCCCCGTTGCATCACAAACTAAAAATTCAGTTTTATTTTTTTCCCTGAGTAGAACAAAACGCACCAGATCCCAAAGCTCTGAACCCTTGGGGTGAAGCATTGCCTTGTGTAGATGACAGATCCTGAAGGTGGCTTCAAAAGCCCCCCAGCTCACCCAAGCAGATTTACACACCACCTGCACCATGGCATTCCTGCTGTTCCTCTGTATCCCCACAGCTGGCTCACAGTGCCCAGAGAGGTCTTTCATAGCATATGTTAAGTATCATACATCCTATATTTCTTTGGATTCTTAACTAACTTTTAAGAATCTTCGGAAATATTTCGGATTTTTAAGTTTATTTTCCCTTTTTCTCTATTTTTAACTTGTATTTACGATACTGTTATCGAACTTAAAATTTATTTATTTTCTCTTTTTTATTTATTTATAGTTTTTAAAGCTGGTTATTGACAGCCACCATGCACGACTCAGGCTGTTTAAAACGTGTGCCATGCTGTGGATTCTGCTCTTCACCTCCCTGAGCACAGAGGCATTTCCTGCAGCACTTCTCCAGCAGCTGATTGCTTCCCCTGCACACTGCAATCAGCACTGCTGGAATGTTCTCTTAAGTGCAACCCAAGTTCTGTCATGGAAAGTCTCCAGAGCAAGAGAAACCAGGCAGTGATCAAACATCATTACAGCCAGACCCTTTGATATTTGCGCTCTGTATCGAAGCCAAAGAACAATTCATTTAAAAATATTCACCACAGGCTATTTTAAATTAAATTTTAAATTTATAAAACCACGATAATAAATTGAGATTTCCATTTTATGAGGTGTTTTTAAAAATCATGGAAGCTGGGGAGGGGTAGGGAGAAGAAATGTCTCCATTTTAATAAGGATACAATTGTAACTGCCAGAAATGCATTGCATTTGCCTGATGAGTCTCAGAGCAACCCTTAACCACCCTGCCCTTCTCGACATTGATGGATTGTGTAATTCCAGGAAGTAAAATATAATTATGGAGACAGATGAACAGACACCCAAGAAACAGCATAAAAAAGTATTGCATAGCCATAAAAAGCAATACTTCACATATAACATTATTAAAACTAAGAAAATGTTATCTAAGAAAGTCTTATCTGCATGAAGACTCTTTGCCTATTTAAACTCATGAGGAATAGACTGAATTTTGTTCCAAGTATGGTCTACCCAGAATTTATTTGTACAGTCATTTTAGAGCAGTATTTTAAGATGCCTGTATCATTATGCAGGTACACTGAATGAACTTCAAAAATATAATACACAGCAAAGCCCCAGCCCACATCAGAACATCTTCTGTATTACCTATCTGAAAAGGTGATCAGGCTCTAATTTCCAACACTGAGTAGCTGCTTTAATCACCAAAAGAGTGAAGGTTGGATGGGACCCTCTGGACACCATCCAGTCCCAGCCCCGCTGGATGCAGGGTTGGCCAGGGGAGGGACCACCTCAGGTTACCCTGATGGGTCATCCAAGTTACACACAACTGTGTCTCCCAGTTAGTCAAATACTGCTCAAGAATCTGACAGTAATTAAGACAGCATTTAAGTGGCATTTTAAAATGCTTTTATTTCTAGGGCTAATGCATGAGGAGATGCCACTTCCTTTCCATCCCTAATTCATTCGCACAGTATTGCTTTTTCAATCCATTTTCCCCAATCTATATCAACTGTTCATCAACCAAAAACCCTCCAAAAAAAAAACCCAACAACAAAAACCCCTTCTTTCAGTTTTCTTCACCTAAAAAACCATTGACTGAGCCCTTTGCAGATCAAAACGTTCACAACAAAAGCTCTCCCTGTGCCCCAAGCACAGAGCCCACTCAGGAGGGGGAAACAACTCCAGGGGCTGAGGCTGATCCATGAGGACAAGATTATGCCTTGTAAAAAACAGGAAAGCCCATGGGGAGCACATCTCAGGCTACAGACACCTCCCAAAGGTAATTCCTGAGCTAATTTCTAAGCGATGGCACACATTCCTTGGCAAGGCACAGCACAAACATTTCCTGCATGCCCCAACTGCTGGGAGCCACTGGCAGCCTCCTGCTGCTCACGGGACCCGTGGAGTTTACCCACCTTTCATCCAGACTGTGAGCACTTTAAAACACAGACAGTATTTGTTGCTCTTTTCCACTCCTTAACACAATAGGGCTAATCCTTGTTCAACATTTAAGGGTGCTTCCAAGAGGAATAATCTCCTCCTCCAAGCACGGTTGATTTTTACCCTAACACTGGAGTTGTTCACTGTAAGCAGAAAGAAAATTCCATTTCCTTACTGAACAGTTGGTCTAAAAGGCTGAACTGCAAAATGCATTTGGCTGTCTATGTTTTTTTTAAAGCCTTTAATAACTGAAGGGTGGAGGACCACTGAAGAAGAAAAAAAACTTTAAACCAAAAGACCCAAGCAGCAAACCAAGTAACAAGCACATATATCTTAAATACACAGTCCCCCTTCAAATCACTTAAGAAAAATGGTTTCTAGACAGATGGTGTTTTCCCTGTCTTGACTCCAGTTCAAATCTCCTTTTTGGAGAGACCAAGTTTTCCACTGAACTGCATATTATACACCAACAAAGAATAAATAGGCTAAATATAGCTTGCAGCCAAATCGCTGCAGTCTTGCAATGCAGCATATTTTGGAGTCCTTTGAGGACAGTCAGCATGCTGGCAATGCAGCCTGCACTAAGTTTAGGTTCTCCACTTTATAAATCATTACCTTCACATCAGTCAGTGCCATCCCCTTCAGAGCTCACTTGAAGCACACTGCTCTCCAGCTGCAGAAGTACTGGGATATGGAGCCATCCCTCTGTAAGCTGCTCCTTCCTCTGTTACGTTCTCCCAGTCAGCAGGGATTAAAATTCTTTATCCCACCGCTGCTCTTAAGCAAGTTGTATGCAGTGGCTAGTAGATCTCTATACCATCAGGGGATGCCCCTCCTCTTTTGAGGAGACATCCCACTGATGGGGTGAAGAGCTGAAGGTGGGGAAGGCAGCTGCTGCTGATCTCACCTCTCAAAGCATCTGAGTAGTGACAGCTGAGGCTGCCAGACACCAAGATCAGCACTGCTGCTGAGAACGGAAGAAAAATCCCCAAACAACCACTGCATACACTCCAAACCATTGTTGAGGGAAATGCTGAGTGTCCATGGGCTTTTTGTGATGCTCCCCAAGAGGTGTATGTTTTTCTGCCCCCTCAGGAAGCGCTGCTGAATTTGTGCCTTCCAAAGCACAGCACTTGGGCTCCACAAACAGCACACTGGGACATTCAGAGGTTTGCCCCCTGACTCCCTGCAGGAACCAGGACTTGGGCTCCACCAGCCCCACGAGGGAGAACATCAGAGTGCACGATCATAATTAGCTCTCCTGGCACCAAACCCCCCTTTGACAGGGAAGCAATTTGGGGCTGGGAAAGCCCTATCAATGTTTTTCAGGAAATCTCTTAGCAAAACTCACTCCATTTTATGTGCCTGCTGCTGCACAGGCTCCATGACGTGTTACCCTCAGCAGGAGAGGAGCCAAAACACAGAAGAAAGATTCAGTGTTCAGGCTCCTGGGGCACTCAGGGGAGACCTGCCGTGGGAGCTGCCCCTCTCAGGCTGCAGCTAAGCCCAGGGGCACAGTGAGGGTTTGGGTTTTTTTGGGAAGCAAAGTCTGTTACCTGACTCACCGAGAGCCACCTGGCCCCGGGTGAGCTGCTGCCTGTCTGCACGTTGATTTAGGTTTTATTTCGGTGGGTGAGCTCCCTGTCGTGGTAGCAACGCAGGGAAGGCTTATTGTTCTACATGTTTACAAACAGCCCCTTCAGATCTCCCTTCCCTCCCTGTCCCCCGAGGTAATGTGCATTGTAATAAATTCATAATTCGCATTACGATGATTTAAACAGCTTTGGAGTGGCATGTTTTAGTGCCTTGATTCAATTGTCTGCCTCACAAACTGACAGCCAGCTCGCTGCAGCTCCCACTCACAAACAGGGATAAACATGCAGGGAGAGTCACACCTTCTAGGAAAGGAATTAGTAAAAACATCTTTTTAAGCCCTTCACCAAGGAGATGGGATGAACGCTGCTGGCTCGCCCCGAGCGCATCGCTGGGCTGCAAAGCTTTCTTTGGGGCTGCTTTTGGACAGTGACATTAAAGAGCAGCTTTTTATCACATTTATTATAAAGTCCTTAGCAGGCTTATTACCACCAAACCCCCTTCAATCCATACAACATCTTGCAATGGAAGGAAGGAGGGCTGGATCACTGCAAGGGAGGAGATAAACTGTGTGTCAGAGGGGAACAGCCCAGGAGTCCCTCCCTCTGTTAAAGCATCTTCAGCAATGAAAATCCACTGACAAAGCACCAGCACTTCTGCTGCTGTCACAACACACGGGAATTGTCCCACAATTTAACAGCAAAAGTTAGCTTTTAAATATTTTAACGACTGGCTTGAAAGGTGGGCAGCTCTGTGCACATCCATAATGGACCTTGGATAACTGCTCAGTGTTTTCACCTTGTACCAACCTCAAACCACTCTCATAAGTATTCACCAGCTGCTAGTCACTACCTGCTTTTCCTACAATACGCAGATGAACAACAAAAGGATAAAAATCAATGTCATAGCTTTGCTTTGATGTTTTTAAAACTGCAAAACTTAGTACACCTCCTTTCTGTATTCATATCACAATTTTTTTAGACATGCTGGTGAAAGCATCAAAGCATCAGCAATTACAGTTATGACAGGAGAACCATTATAAAAGGGTCACACTGTGATTAAAGCATATTTTGCTATTGCAATCTGGATGTCTTTTTTTTGTTGTTTTTAATTAGGTGCATTCTAGTTAAGACAAAAAAAAAACCCACTAAGGTTTGTTTTCTTTTCCTAGCACCAAACACAGAAGATGCTGTAAGGTGCAGCTGTTGATAGACCTGTTCCATACGGTTGGACTCAATGATCCTAAAGGTCCTTTCCCACCTAAATCATTCTATGATACCATGATACCTACTTGAAGAAACCGAATCATGAGGATCATTAACACTTGGGGTTAGAAGTGCCATGTTCCAGCTGCAATCTCCCAGCCACAGTGCAGATACTGCCTGGTGGTATTTCCCACATCCCTGCCATCCCAGAGGAATAGCCATCCCTGATCCATTACCACCACATCCCTTTCTGTCTTTGCCCCAATCGTAATTCCTCAGTTTGTTTCTGTTTTCAAGCTCTAACCACAGCATTTGGTGTTATTGTGTTTTACCCTATTTCTGGTGCACTTCTCTCCTCCAGATCAAACTGTAACTTCAAACAGCAACAGCAACAAAATTACTTATTGTATTGCAATCAACCAACTACCCAAAGATAAAACTAATCACTTATTAAGTCATCCCAGGGATTTTTTCCCTCTGTAGGAAAGGGCAGCAAGATATGAGATCACCAATTAATCAGGCTCTAAGACATCTTCATCTTTGCTCCTCTTCTTTCAACCACGAAAGTCTTTAGAACAGCAACAAACTTTTCTTCCTCATACCTCTGACAAAATGCAAGAGCTTAGACAGGGTAGACACTGTATTTTAGCACAATCCTCCAAACCCTGCAGCAGACTGTCAAACCATATTAGTACAGATCTGTCTCATAACTCACTCGGGATGCACTTTTTAAAAATTCAAGCCTCAGCACACATGTACCCATTGAGATAGGGCATAAAATAAAATAAATAAAAAAATTCAACAGAAAAGTCAACAACAGTTTATAAAGAAGGATTATGGATGCAAAGAGATTTGCATCTGATATATAACCAAATCCCAGTGATCTGGATTAAAAGCAGGAAAGCCTAGTTCAGACACCCAGAAAGTCAGGGAAAAAAAATATTAAAATTCTACAGGGGCATAATTTAGTCCCTAATTCAAAACACAGTTTCATCATTCCAGAATGAAATGCAGTGGACATAATGCCCCCCACCAGTTTGAAAAAGGTGCTTGAAAATGCCAGGAAATGAGAATCAGTTTGTGCAAAGCAAATTGAGGAGATTATACACAAGGTTGGGGGAAAAGGAAAGGCCACTCAGTCCTTTCTCCTTCCACCTCCTGGCATCTTTCATTCCCAGAAAATCAAGCCACAGCAGTGCAGAGGGTAGGGAAGAAACGGTCCTAAATCATTCCAACTGGAGCATTCCACCACAAACGTCAGCTTTTCTCAAAAGCTGCTTTTTAGGCAATTTCTCCACTAAAAATTCAGCCAGGGTGGTCAGACAGCCCAACAGAAGGAGAGTCAGGACCAGCAAACCTCCCCAGCCCTTGGCTGGCAGCAGAGCCCAACCTGAGCAGAGCTCTGCTAAGGAAACATGATGGCACTCACCACCACCAGCTCCTACAGCAAAGGGATGTTTTAATTAACACAGTGTGAGGCAATAGAGAAAAAGCATATTTCGGCCTGGATCAGCATATGCTTCACTCAACAACAATCACCATGTTCCCAAGAGCTTGACAGCTGAAGCACACACTGATCTGGGTCTAAACAAGCTTCTGACATCAGTAAAAAAGGTATGAATTAAGAAAAATATTGTCTGTAGCTGATTTCAGCCCCTTTAAAATCATGTTGTTCCTATATCCTACAGGGAAGAGCTGTCCTATCCAACTCTTGTGGCGCAGACCAAGACAAGCCCTCACTTCCCTTTAACAAACTGCATGTTCTCTGTGACAACTGGGGTTTTTTGTTTCCTAAACAGAATAAAACTAGTTCCATCTGCACTTTAATGAAGAAAAGACTGCAGAGTTGTTATCCAAGGATGTTAATGGAGACTTTTTAAAGACACAAGGCCCTTAGCCTCCCTCAGCCTCTCCAGTGCCTGAAGAGGACAGAGCTGTACGGGCCAGCAGAAGCAAACTTGAGCAGTCTGAGCTCCAAACGCTCCCCATGTCTTGACCCAGCACGTGGTTACCAACCAATTCATGAGCACAGTGAACTTACAGAAAGGAAATACACTTATTTTCAGCTTGGCCAAAGAGTGAACTAGAGAAGAGTTAGAAGTTATTTGATAATGGCAGCAACCAGTGCAACGCTCAAGCACTGTCAGCAGGTAGCCAAGTAAGCGCCTGAAACAGGGAAATTCCCAATTCCTCACAGAGGAGAGGGGAGAAAAAAAAAAAAAAAGAAATCAATCACAAGCTGTCATGATATCCCATTGTTCAGCACTGTTAGCATTAGAAAACAGTCACTAGGGATCAAGCCAGCAGAGTGTGTAGTAGTTGCTGACTGCTAAGCAAATGCAGGCTGCCTGGTAACACCCGGCACCGGCCGTGATTAATCATTACGATGCGACAGAAGGCAACCACTGCGAGATAACGTCAGGAACTGAACTGTGCCCTGCCTCTAATGACAAGTTGCTTATCCTAACATGCTGCACGTTTGTATGACTAAGATAGCATCCCCCAGCTTGCTTATTGCCTTCTGACCCACGGCCAAAGACTGCAGGAGGCAGCCAGGGTGGGTGGAACGCTCAGGGTTCGATCCTTGCAGGGACCTGCACTAAAAGCATCTTTGATGGGAGCTGGTGTAAAGTGTTCCTCCAGGAAACCACTGAAAACCATCACCTTTTACACCCACATCACACCACTAAAGGGGTCCTCTGGATTTACAGCAACAGTTTTTTTCCAGATGAACTGCAATCCATGGCAGTCTGTGGTGAAAACAAAGTTGATATTTTTTAAATCTGTTTTACATATTACTCCCCCCCAAAAAAAAAATCAAGAAGGAACCTAAGCTTCAGAACTTCCAGGAACCAACATCCACCTTCACAAAACACCTTACAAAAATACTTTCCATGATATTAATTGAAACTAAAATTCGAGTGACCTCTGAAAACCGTGCAGGTGGTTCAATCTATTCCCAGAATTGATTTTGGTTTGTTTTGCTTGTGTCTTAAACACAAACAAGAAAAACTCTAAAGCTCTGTACCATCAGCAAGGGAAGGAAGGAGAACCTACTGCATCCTTCATCCTGCCCACTGCTGTGGGCCATTAGTGAAGTTCTACACTGCATTAAACAGTATTTCATGGGAACAATTATTTATTAAGGGTATGGACAATAGCATTGATTGTTACAAGTTTGATTGATTAAACAGACAAATTGGCACAGTTTCTCCCTCCCTGCCTGCCATATGTTTCTTCTTAAACATCTGGTAAAGTCTTTGTTTTTCCTTGAGTAACCTAACAGGTGTTGAAGCAAATCCTTAATGCTTCAGTTTTCCCATTGGAAGCAGATGGGTGAAGGAGACAGGAGAATATTGCATTTCCAACATCTCTCCTTCCTCCTCCTCCTCTGTGGTGGCCTCACTAATAGCCTGAGGTTAAAAATAGTAAAGAGAATTTCAATTCATCATTAAAGTGCTCTTTTGATGTGGAGAAGACTCTTTACATTGAGACAAGGAAGTCAAACCTTGCTCCATCGATGCAGTTTTTCCCCGTTACTTCTCACAGCACAAAGGATAGGAAAAAAAAAAAAAGACTTTTATGTCAGTCCTTCACATTCCTGTAATTAAAAATATTTAACATTCTGCCTCCCATCTGCAGGGGGTTATTTGTACCTTGCGCTTGGACCACTGAAAGCCATGGTCCCCTTTCCTGTGCTGCTGGACTGGCACAGGATATGCCAAGTCATATGTTGGGCACTGCACCAAATGTGTAATTCTAGCTGAAAGCACAGAAACACAGGTGCCTAACACTGAGAGGGCACTCTTTATTTTGAAAAACGCAGCACCACTTTAGCTAATTAGGTCTTATCTGTTTAAAGCTACAGGATAGTTTGATAACAATTAGGAAGGACTCCCAACAGGCTGCTGGGATCAAAGGCCCTTTCTGCTACGACGTTTAACAAGGAAATTAACACTTTTGCCAAGTAATTTGCACATGCTGCCAAAGTTGTTTTAACTTGCCGTAATATTTTAGTTTTAAATATGTACCTGCAGAGATGCTGCTTTAATTCAAGTGTTCTGTGTGCCAGCTACAGGCTCCCTACCACACCACCAGCTCCCATTTACTGCTGGAGGGGAGCCTCCACAAACTGGCTATCTCAAGTGTTGGCTTCCAGTCACTTAAAGAAACAAAAAAGAAAACAAAAAAAAAAAAAGAGTTTGGAGGTAAAAATTCCCTCACTGTTTTTTAATGCATGGAAACCAAATATTTCCAAAAGACTACCTGTGGGGATCCCAAGCCTCAATGTCACAAAAATTAATGAGAACTGTGATGCCAAGATGCCATGCATGCTTGGAAAATTCCAACTGGACTCTTCTGATGGGCTTTTAATATTTGAGACTGGGGAGCACTCACAGCTCCAGAGAGCTGTAATGATGAATGGCTGGGGGACAGTGAATGTAATAAGAGAAAACACAAATTGAACAGCTGTATTTCATAAAGAAACAATAAAACCACGCATAGCAATTTTTCTTTTTTAATTCAGTGCAATGTTTAAAGAGACCTTCTGATACCCAGTAAATTATGCTCACATATCCTCTGCTGATTACTCTTCAATAAAACCAAGCTTCCAGCAGAGCAGAGTACTTGTCTGCTGGTTCCCTGGGATGCAGGGCAGGGCTGAGCAGCAGCACTCCCAGCTGGGCTCTCCTGTTCCTCCCAGTCCAGCCCTCTGCACCCTGACAGAGTCACCCTGTCATACCCTGAACCACAAACGTGCCACAGCCACTGCACTCTGTGCTGCTAAACAAACTGCAGGATCAATCCTGGAAGGAGAGCCCTTCCCCAGCTGCTGCTGCACAGAGATGATTCATTCAGCATTACTCAGCTCAGGTTAGCAGCCAAGAAGCCAGAGTTTATTGAGTGCACCAACTCAAAGCCGAAATTACATTTATTTCTTACAGTAAATCAAGAGCAGACTCAACTAAGAGAGAGAAAAGCACTGTGGCTAAAGCCAAGCAGTGAAATTTGGAGGGCTGGGGACAGCCTGACATTGCTTTACTTCAGTGCCCTTCAACGAGGAGGGCAGTGGTGGCTTTCACTGAGTGGTGATGGCCAGTGCTGAACAGGACAGTGGCCTCCAGCCTTCACCATCACCCACCCAGCTTCTGGACAGAGACCAGGCTGCCCAGCCACCAAGATTTCAGCTACCCATTGCTCCTAATTAAACACTGCTGCTATTTCATTGTAATTAACGTGTGGATTTACCCCCACCACTCCCTCGGTGCCCCTGGGCCTGCCCTGTGGCACTGCCAGCCCTCAGCCAGCAGCGGGTGGTGAGAGCCAGGAGGAGTGCAACTCCTGCAGCACATCAGTTCACAGAGGGAAGATGAATTGCCATCCTTGGATCTGGAGGCAGAGGATAAACTGTTTTTAAATCTGGAACCACTAAGTACAGACTCTCACCGTGCAAACGTACCACTTTCACGGGCTAGACACCAGCGAAAAGCACTTTATTTTTACCAGTGCTTCTTTTGTTCTCTTCAGCAACTCAACCACATCAGTCAGCGACCCGCTGCAGCACCGTGCAAAAATACCCAGGTCAAACCCAGACGCCTCTGACTCAGTCAGACACTCACTGTGCCGAGAAAGCCGCGCGACGGTTGGAGCTGCAGAGGCCAGGTAGGATCAGCACAGAACCACATCCTGCCCTGCAGCAAACCCCACAGCACTGCCACAGGCTCGGCCCCTGCTGCCAGCAACCAGCCTTTCAAAGCCACCTTCAGATTTTATGGCCCTTCAAAGAAAGACTCGAGTTTTTTAGCACTTTTAATTAGAGCTTGCGAAGTGCAGCAGGTTCTCGAGTTTTTAATCACATAAGCTTTGAGAATTTATTAGCACGGCAGCAGACAGCATCAGACAGCAGGAGAAAAGGAATTAAGAGTATTTGTAATCCTTTTTGCTACTTCTGTTCAAATGTTGATGGTTACATGCCAAGAGAATCCAAGGGCTCAGCGTTACCATGTTACAGGAGCTCCTGTACTCTCAAATCAAAGGCTAAAGGCTTAAATCAAAAATCAGAGTGCTAGGTGCTGTAAAAAGGTTGGGGAAAAAGACCAGCTTCTGACAAGTTCTAAGCAGACACTGCCAGCAAAGAATAAAGAGACATCAGTAGCTGTCACATATTTGTTATTTGACCTCAGGCAAATTGTTTACTTTTTGCCTCCATTTCCTATCTGTAAAATCTAACTGATAATACTGACTGCAGCCAGAGCTCCCAAGCTACCAGCCTTAGCCAATACACTCCATTTCTAAAGATGAAAAATGTTTCAGTCAAGTAGTTATTCCTATTTTTGGATATGAAAATATCTGCTGATTAGTCACTTCAGGGTAATTCTTGAAGCGTAAATCAGTGTTTTGTTAGAAGGATTTTCTCCTTGAACTTCATTATTCAACTGGACATACTAACCAAAATTAATATCTTAATTCAGAAGTTACATTTAATATTGCATCTGAAGTGCAGGTACCTTCCCCAATCATTAAATACAGCTGCATCTCTGACAAAACCAGTGTGCCTCAATCTGCTATTATACAGAAAAAGCTGCACTTCTAGATTTGGCTCAAGATCCACATCAGGAGACAGGGACTCAAATCACCAGGAACCTTACTCTTCAGATGGTTTGCTGCATTTCAGAAACTGAAGAGCTTTTTCTGGCTCACGCATGTAGTAAGCAAAGTATAGCCAGGAAATTACTCAGTTTTGAGGACAGGTCTTTTTTAACCCAAGCCAGAGGAGGTTTGGAGCCTTATTTCAGATGACAAGCAATTAAAATCCAAACCAAAACCTAAACCATCCCTCCCCTTCCCTGACAGTAACAAGAAGCCAACCCCAGAACCCCAGTAACTGGAGCCAGTTTTGCAAGATGCTTTCTGAAAGGTGGAAATGTGGTTATGTTCCCAATCTAAGTTTTCTCCCCAAGTGCTCATATTATAACTGCAGGGCCAGCCAGAGGGGTGCTCCCACCCCTGTAGGGGAAGGTCATCTCCAACTCCTTGCACAGATACATAAGTCTACACTTAAATTAGCAAATTCATTCCTCTTCTGTTTCCTCTCGCTTCACTCAGACAGTTCCCAACAGTTTCTCTGACATCCAGAACCACATTACAGAAAACATCTCCTTGCAGCCCTTCCAAATTAAGGATTTTGTGCAGGCATTAATTACTGTCATGGACAGCCAAGATGGGTCCAGATAAAGCCACCACAGGGCAGACTCAGAGGTCACCTGTTGAAGTGGTCACAGGCCCCTTCAGGGCAAAGATTAGAGTCAGTCAGTCAGAGGAGGATAAAGGTTGTCCAAAGTGAGTTTGATTGACACTCTCCTTAAAAATCCTGGCTTAATGCCAATGTTGAAAATAGCCTGGATTAATATAACAGAACTGTTTGGGTCAGGGGTACTAACAAAAACAGTTCAGATTTCACAGGGTAAGGAATACTCAGGTACAGTCAAGTCCCACTGACTTCCTGAACCTATCAGTGGAGACTGAGCAATCAGGTTCAGCCAGCTCTGGAAGCAGGATCCAGCAGCATGAGGTTTTGAACCTCACCTTCCACTGACTGTCTGTGAAAGGGGAAAGCTGCAAAGCCACACAGAAAACAGACTTCAGGAATAAAAAGGCAGTGGGGAATCCTCCTCCCCCTGCCAAGCACCTCTGCTTTCCCAGCTAACCAGAGCCACGAGCACCCCAAACAGCTCCAACTCTTCCCCGCCGCGCTCCCACCCCGTTTCAGATAAGCGCCCTGTTACTGCTCCAAGAAACACAAGGAAGTTTTACAAGCAGGAGAGTGGTGGCAGGCAATGGAGCAAACCGAAAAGCTGTTGTCGTGAGGCCCACCAGACCCCTCAGCCTTTCGATTTGTGCTCGTGTGCCAGGAAAAATAAGAGTGTAGACGAGCAGGCTTGGTGTGGTCGTTAATCATGGTCACCGGCCGAGCAGGTTCCACAGCAGAGGGACAACCAGCGAGGCAGAGGGGGAATTGCACTTGGAGAGAAAGGGACTGCTCAGACTGAGAGAGCAAGGAGGTGAGAGGCAATGTGAGTAACTGAAATACAAGTGCCATGTGAAAAAGAAAGCTGAACAAAAATGCAAAGCCCAACAGAAAATACAAAAGCACATTTTGAGCTGGCAAGACCACAGAATGGAGCTGAAGGACTGTATGCCTTGTTTTCTGCTTGATACAGAAACACAGACTCATCCCTGCATCTGACCTGTGCAGCATTACTTTAAAACTGCTCCCACCAGTTAATTCTACAGCCAAAATCTCACCAGCCTGTTCTAATCCTTTTAAATGGTGGGGGATTTCTGCTGATCTTCTATATCTAGGGATCAAACCAGCAAAGCAGGAACAGGAGGGGGGAAAAAATTGAGTTTAGTTTGATTTAGCACTGGGATATTTTGAATTGAGCAATGAAGTAAATGTGACATAGCTTTAAAATAAAATCCATAATGCTCTTCACTGCAAGCAACTTGGGAAGCTTCCTCTAAGCATTAATAAGAGCAAAAGGATCTTATTTTCCAGACCTTTCGCTTTAACGTTTCCTAACTCAGGCTTGCACCTGCTTAGGAAATCCCTGCTGCAGTCTTGGATAAAAGGTCTCCTTTTCACGCCATCTTCTACCAAGAAATGGTGCTGCCACACAAACAAACCCATTCTACTTCTATTTACAGTTATGAACACCCCAGAAAGGGAAGTTATAAGGAACATGACACTGCCTGCCCAGGGCTGGGCAGGCTGCAAAGGGGCAGGTTCCAGCACTGGCCATGGTAGTTTCATCGTGGACATTTTAGCACCAGATGCAGCAGAAACAAAGCCAAGTCTCTCCCCTTAAATTCCTCTAGGATTTACTGACAGATACTTCCAGATCTGTCAGTAAATTCTAGACTGGGGTTTTTTTGCAGAGATCTCCAGTGCACTGAAATGTCAAAATTGAAAATAATTGAGACCATACGAAATAAGTAGGATTTAATAACAACTGTCAAGAGAACAAAATTAATAGTCTTCCATTTTCACACTTCTATAACAAAAACTTTAATTTCTGGAAGACCAGAGCATCCCTGGTGTATTTGATCTGCTTCCTTAGCTGCCAGTTCGGGATCGATGAGATCAGCCCATGGCAGGTTTTGTTATTTAAAGATGTGAATCAACACAGCAGAGGATGGTCCTCGGGTGGCTACAAGAACTCTGAGATCCCAGGCACAGGAAAACACACATTAAGCTGCAACTCCACACACTTGTCTCGTGGGACATTTGGGTCATGCTGGTGACGCAAGCTCGGCTGGGGCTGTACTTTGCCACTGACGGTTCAAAAGCCGACTGCCAAGTCACTCCTGAGCTTTATTGACACTGCAAACTCGAGTGAAATCTGATGTAGAAACACTGCTCAGCAAGTTGGGGATACACTCAAGTAATTACACAAACAAGCCCGTGGACTGAATCTAAAATTCAGCTCCACGGTCTGAATAAGTTTTTTTCAAAAAAAATACAGTTCCAAGAGCATGAGGAGTTTGATGCAATTCAGCTGTGAGGGACAGCATGCCAGCAAAATACATCTGTCACTAATAAAAATAACAAAATGGAGCCTGGGTAAGGCCTATCTGTACTACTGCATCAACTTCCACTCATTCCAACCAAGTTACACTATTAATAGCACCATCAATGCAGCAATAAACTAAATACTTTTAATAGCTGTACTAGAAAGTTTACCAAACAAGTAACAAACTGTGCAAGAGCAGCAGCCCACACTAATACACCAGAGCTGCAGAAAGAAGCCTCAGAAAACACACATATTGCTGTGCTACTAACTCTTGTGTCTTTCTTGTCATTAACATAGCTCCTTTCATCACCACAATCAGCCTTGTGATGGTTTGGGAAGCTCACTCCCCCCATTTCAGGTGTGAAGACTGCAGAAAGACAGGGTGGACCAAGGCACAGGAGGGGACAGTCATGGGCTGAGTGAAGCCAAAGCTCTGAGCCATCACGGGGCTGCAGCAGCCAAAATCACCCCTCTGAGATCCAGCAGGAATAGAAACGCTGGGGATGTTATCCATGAGCAGCAACCTTTCATGGGCTTTACTGTGGCTGCAGTCAAGAGGGCTCTCCATGTCTAACCTTTGGGGAAAAGGCCAAGTTTCTCACCCACTCTCCCTCTAACCAGGCTGTGGGATCAGGGGCAACACAAGGCAGGGAAGTGTTGGGATGCAGGAGGGATTGGAGGCTGTCACACAGGACACGACTGCATGTGGATTCCAAATCGATTCCTGATCTGCAGCCCCTCCTCTGACATTTCAAATCCTTATTTTTGCATCGTGTGAAAAAGGCCAGTGATTGCACAAGGGATGCTTCTCAAGAACAGTGGGCATGGCAGGAAAATCAATTAAAATTTCCTAGTTTCATTTAGGGGAAAAAGGGTTATCTCCTTTAACCATGAGTGAATACAGAAACCAAACTAAACCAAGCAGGACAGACCACTGCCTTTAGGACACGCTGATAGCACAACACAGCTGCCATCCAAAGCACTCCCAATGGAAATTTATTTTCTTGTAAAGAGGTTTGGTAGCACACAAACTGCCAAAACATCACCTTCTGCATCCATAACAATTATTTTTTGTGTCTGTGAGCCAGATTCCCAAGTTCCCACATCAGACTGATTTATACACAGTAAATCTAAACAGACTGAGACTCATGCCTGACAATTCCATTTGCCCTCTCAATCTCTATCCCTTGTGATATTCTTACTTCACTAGAAATACCACGTCTCTCAGGCACACTTCCACCAGTTTAGCTTCTTCACCATAAACTGCAAGCAAAGAAGTACATTCACTCCCACCTGAAAGCAAAAATGTACTCTAAGAGTTGGTGGTGGGGTTTTGTTTGGTTTCTGTGCACGCACAGGTAACCAGGCCACAAACAAGAGATCAGGTTCAAGCCTCTGGGAAGCCCTTCACACAGCTTTAGAAAACTGTTCCCTGCACACCGAGGACCTGAAGCACAACTCCTGCAGTTTGGGTTTAATCATCTTTCATTGCTTTTTGTCCCCCACCTTTGCTCTGCACACCCTTGGGACACAGCTCTTGGGGCAGTTGAGTAAAACAGGACTCAGTCAGCAGGATTTAGCACAGCACTAACCTCAGTGGGATCTCCCTGTGCAACAAAATACTACAGTGTTTATTTATCCACTTACATGTGCGTTTTGAGCCAGCATCTGCTTTAAGAGGTGTACACATATGTAAGTCAGCAGCAGGAAATTGGGTCTTCTGGGAGATCATTATCTCCTGATGCTGGCAGAGAGAGGATCCCTTTGAGACAAGCACCAGCTCCTACAGCACTGTGCCAAGCTCTGATGGTCCTGGGGATGCACCTACAAAAGGTGCCTCGTTCCACCTGCACAGTTGTGATGTGGAGTAACTAATGCAGGCTGCCCCCAGTCCCGTGTAAACATCTCCTCCTCCCCAGGCTCCACACTCAGGATTCATTATCTGTGTGGAAACAGCTCCCTTCTCTCCCACTGCTTTGGATACAGGAACTGACTCATCCATAGGGGTTTTTTTTTTCCCTTTTCCTCATTCCAAAGCAGATATGAAAAATAATAGTCTTCATTTCAATATTTAATCATATGCTTCATTTAATAATGAGTCCAAGAATAATTTAATCCTGGCTATCAACCTAAAAGAGATATTGTTCCCTTCGCTTGACTGTGTACGAAAATAAAACCCCCTCTGCTCTCTGGCTCCTCGCAGGCCTGGGCTTTGCTCATTCTAACTTGAAATGTAAGCACAAATTACGCTGCAGATTTGATTACACACACGAGACCTTGACCCACACTACGAGGGGGCCCGGGACGCTTCTCCCAGCAATCCCACCTGCCTAATTACAAATGCTGCCTTCCCCCTGCAGTGAACAAACTTGCTTATGAAACAGGGAGGGAGCTGACATTTCATGGCACATCACCTCGTGCCTCGGTGAAGAAAAACACATCACGTGCCACAGATCTCTGGAAGCATCACTGCTCCCTTATGGTACGTGAGCTCCTGCCAGGAATAAATAGGACAGAGTCCAGCATTGGAATCTCACATAACATTTGGCTCACACATCGTTTTTCTGTTATTGTGTGTTATTATTCTAAATGCACTGCTCAGGTACTGACCACTCTGGAAAAATCTCACCGGCTATGAAAAACTTGGACTTAAGTAAAAGGTGATTAATAATCTGGAATGTCTTGCTTCAATGCCTGGTGTAAAGCTTGAAGAGAGTCCAAATCTCCAAAAAGGGCAAGTGCTTTTGCACATTACCTTTATGTGATTTAAATGATGCCCCAAAATGTGGGCTCTTTTGTGGGCAAATGGTGCTTGTTTTCTATATATTTGTTAACGCTTTTGGAATATCTCCAAGCATTTTGTCCATCTATAAAGCAAAATAATGAAAATGCTGTTATTTTACATTAAAATATTTTAACATAAAATTACTTACAACTTGGCAATATTCACGCATTTAAACTCTCTGCTTTGTTTTTCTCTAGAAACCTTTAATTTCAGCTCCTCCATCTTTTTCCACCTAAAACACTTCTCCTCAGTATTACATGTGTACACTCCCACACTTAAATCCTTCTTCCTTCTCTATTTCTCATTGTGCATACTTCCTTTGGAAACATTAAGTAAAATTTATCACTTATGTCTGGAAAAAGAAAAGAGTTTAAAATTTGAATTCAAGCATCCCAGGTTAAATCTAATGAAGTCCAGGGGAATTCTATGCAAGTGATGAGCTGCCTGCTAATATGTCAATGCTTTAGGGAAGAAAAATATCAATTAAATTTCATAGCATGCAACCACATACTGACCTTGAAAGCTATCTGTAACTTAGTTTAAGCTTGAAAATTCAAAGTCTAAGTCAGAACTTCTGCCCTAATTGGTTTTAATGTCACTCAAGAATGGCACAGCTCTGCAGAGACTACAGAAAAATTAGGAGAATCAATCTGGAGAGAAAAAAATTCCCCCAGATCCTACTAAGTATTTAATTAGGACATTTGTGTGTCCATCTGGTCTCCCCACACTGGGTTTTGGCCATTGCTTCCAGAGATACTACTGGTTCTTTTCTCTTTCAGCTTTCTGATACTGCTAAAGAAAAACCCCAAAAGTCAACAGTCACAACAGGCACAGTTGCAGCTCCACATCACCCCGGTCTGTGGGGAGGTTTCTGTGATGGAGCAATTTATTACTGAGATATGGACACTGAGGGCAAGGTAGGGGAAGAAAATTCCCTGTTATCAACTGCTCCACAGGTCAAAGGAAACCCAGAAGGCAAAACTCTCACCTGATCTTTAAAGCCTCTCCCACAGCAATGCCCTTCACTAAGCAAGCTACAGTTCAGATTGTGCCAGTCTCCCACTGGGGGGTTTTTAATTATGATTTTTATCTGCACTGATATTCTGAATCTGAGATTTCACCATCAGAAAGAAATGACAGTACAGTGTGCACCCACCTTTCCTACTACAGAGTTCAAGCAATATACTTATTCAGAATAAATATACTTAATTTCATCAGGTATGTACAAGCTGGACATCCAAGCCACCAAACAGAAAAAGAAGAAGGAAGTCATACCTCGTATTTCTTGGACATGTCTAGAAAAGCTCCTTATTACTACAATCCAACTTGCTTTCTGTAGATGTTCCCAGACCACAAGCAGCAACAGCAGGTCCCAGTGCATGTCTCATTGTTAGAGGACAGCCACACGTACCTTCTCACTGAAGCTCTTCTGGGCTTTCTATCAGTAACAGAAGATTTTGAAATTTCTCCAACATTCCTTGGAGGCTGAATTAAAATTTGTGATGCCTGAGCTGATGGAAGAGCAGAATGTTGAAGCAGCACTGCTCCTTCCTCCTCAGCTAACAGCAATTACTCTTGAGCAGATTCAGGTGGGATCCATTTACTTTGCCTGAGAATTAACTGGTAACTCTTTTCAGGTGAGAGGCTCATTTACACAATGACTGGCAGCTGGTCAGACCACCAGGTCAAGTAAGCCAACAGTCAGAGTCATTAACCCCACTGGTTAACTCTTACAAGGGTGGTTTCCTTCACCTTGCAGCGAGAGGAATATAAACCCCTGCTCAATTAAGGAGTTGTCCAAGACAGCTCTGAAATCCAGAGCTCTCTGAAATCAAACTCACCTGATTTTGAAGTTAAAAGAGGTGAGAAAACACAAAGTTTCTTTTGATCATTTTGATCTTCAGACCCATTTATCTAAAACACTTTGCACACCAGCTCAGGCTGTAGCTCAACAAACCTCTACCTGCAACTTTGCCAGCACCAGACTATGGCAAATTCTGCAGCAGCCTGAGGCACCTGGGGCATCCACATCCCCTCAGACCCACAGCTCTACACATACAAACACACAACCCCCTCTTTCCTCTGCTTTGAAACATCCTGCAGGAGCCAAAGCATGAACTATTCCTGCAGAACAGCCTGGGCTCTGTGTAACACATGAGGTTCCTTCATCACGAAATTTGCACTCAGGCTTCTTAGAGTCTGAGTAATTATTTGAAGAGCCAAAGACAAATCAGACAGCTCCCAGCATCGGGTTAAGGATCCCAGGCAACACAGCAGCTCTTTATTCCTGGAGCACCGGGGCTCAGCTCAGAGGGAAGTTTGTGAGCAGACGGAGCAGGAACCCATTTGAGTGGAAAGAAGTGCCAGAAGTTCACACCAGAGGCTCGGGCAGATCCTCCCAGAGCACCCCTCCAGCCCAGCCCCGCGCTCCTGCAGCACTCTGATGGCTGGATCTTTCTGAAGTCTCTGTATAACGGGATAAAATGAGATGCTGAGGTTCAGTGACACAGACTGAAGGGAATTAAGGTCTGACACGTCCCTGCTTAGAGAGGATAGAGATAAGCCTGGAGAGAACTCTTACCTAGAGCAACACCAACAGGCAAAGCTCCTGCCCACGCTTTTGGATTGCAGCAGCACTTCAGAAACAGGAATATTTAAGGTGAGCAGGGCTGGTGTGGACACCTAGCTGGGCTCTCCTGCTGAGTCACACCTTGCTCCCCAGGGATTTGCCCAGAGACCTGCATCCTTCAGGCTCACAGCAAGAACACACTTACTGTCACATGGGTGTGCCTTCCAAAAGTCCCCCCTGGCAGCTCAGTGAGGATGGAGTCCAGCTCTGCTGCCCTTCCAGCTGATGTGCTGCAACCAGCTGCAAATCCAGAGGGGAAAGCAGCAACCCTGGAGAGGAGGAGGGTGCTGAGCACCAACAATCCCAGCATAAGCTATGTTTGTGACAAAAATTCTTACAAATAAATTATCTAATCATCTAGAGCTTCCATTCCAGGATTGCTTCCACTGCCTCTGGCTCCAGGGAACCAACGTGGCTTTGCTCCATTGCATGGGCCATTAGCTTCCATGCAAAGTTCATTCCCTCCTACTCCAAAATTGCTATCAGGAGGGAATTTCACAACCTCTCCAAGGCACCCACCAAGTGGATCAAAAACCAAAAGCCTCCCTGCAGCAGGAACTGAGTAAATTACACCGGGTTTCTTACACAGCTGCTTTTGTCTGGGATCAGATATCTCCAAGGGGACATTTCCTTGGAGACCATTTAACTCTTTGGAAGGGCTTTGGTCCAGGATGTCTGGGCTGTCCTCGTCCAGGGTTTCCCTCAAAAGGTACCAGCCTCACGTACTTTTCTGGGCTCTAAACAGCCCAGGAGGGGACAGACCTGGACCCAGCTCCTCAGCACTTCAGAAGCACCACATTCACCTCAGCAATAACACATCAACAGTCTGGGTGCTTCTAATAAACTTATTCAAGTTCCAACCCCTTCCCTAATTTCCCCAATCACATTAACAGTTTTACCACAACAGGAAAAAACAGAAGCCCGCAAAAAAACAAAAACCCCTTTGAGCATTTCATAACTGGGTGGGGGTTTAGTATCACTAAAGCCTCTCACTGGTTTTCAATACAGCTTTATTTTAAGAAAGCATCTATTATATGAAGCTTGGGCTTTGGCAGGCACAGCAGAAGCCTGGCCAGTGCAGAGAAAGAGGACAATACTCAAAGTGCACTATTATTGTGTTACTTTTTCACATTTCTTAAAATCAACTTAGTGAAAAAGTTTACTACTTACTGGAAGTTATTTATCGTATGACTTCTGCATTATTCTAGAGTCAGGATACAGCCTCTCCCTTTCTATCCTCCTACACAGACTTAGTAGAAACATTTTCTAGCAGTTGATCTGAGCCAGCTATTTAGTTTTTGCTTGGCAATATTTTCAACTAGAGGCAGGTCCAGCCTCCAGGAAAACAAGTTAAGCAGCAAGAGGGTGGGACACTATCAGAGAACACATAATAAAGTAAATACCAACCATGACCCATGAAAGGAAAACTAAGAGACCTTGTTTCCATAATATTGTAAATTACAAATCATTACACTGATGTAAAATGTGAAGTTCCTTATGGGTTGTTTTTCATTCTTTGGCCATAGAGGTGGAAGGCCAGAGCCAAGTCCAAAAGAAAGTACACTGTGAGAGGCCAACACCAAACCCAGCCACGACCCAACATCAAAACAGCAGCCCAGGAGGATTAAGGAAAAGATCCTCAACCCAGCTCATAAACCTTCCACCAAGTCTCTGAGGAAGAAAAATTCCACAGCATTTTCCCTCTGCTGCACTCAGAGTTCAGTGGACCTAAAACAGCTTCTCCATCAACCAGGGTCCTGCTGGTATGGATGGAAAGATATTGCTGTGCATCTATTGATTAACTTCAACACAGCATTTTCCAGTTGCCTGAGAATCAATTTAATATCTTTGCTGAAAGCAATAAGGATAAAAAAATCTGGATGGATACCTTTGATCTACACAGTTTTTTACCAGGCACCAGCAGCTAAAGCATTGCTGAGACTCTCCTTAAGACATTTTCCCCTCCTCAGAATTATTTTGCTGCTCATTCAATAAAGCAGCAAAACAATTTCCTGACAAACTAGGAAATGAGTGTTGGACCGAATTCAAGAACTTCAGAAAATATTAGAAACAGAGATTTAACAGAAAGCACTTGGATCCCACTGACCTTACAGACAACTCAGACTGTCATTTCCTCAGCCATCAAACCCAACCTGCACAAAGACTGGTGGGAGGGAAATAATCCTGGCTGCAAGGCACGTTCCACTGCCTTCCACCTGAGACACAATTCCAAATCAAGTCTGGAGGAGTCACATACATGACAAACCTCATCCACTACGACTCTGCCATAATATTTTGCTGCAAAAATAATGCAACTGATAAAAAAAAACGTATTAAAAAGTCCGAGTTGTGCAGGGAAGTCACCGTGGAGCAGGTGGGCAGGGAAATCCCAACACCAAGTTCAATCTGCAATGTCAGACAAGTCACTTCAAGTCCGTGCCTTCACTCTCCTTCTGGAAGCAAGGGCAGGAGCAGCAGCTCACCCACAGGCTGCAGGCTCCTCAGGGGGGAAGCTGCCCCCGTCTTCAGCAGCAAAACAAGCAGAGCACAGCCTCACTCACTGCTCCAGTGGTGCAAATAATAGTAGCACTTCCCTGCCTTGGCCCAACACCCTCTGTTTTCCCGAACATGTTGTACCATCCATGTGTAGTAAGATGCCCTCCACAAACAGCTCAGTCAAAAGCAAAGCTGGGGAAGTTCCTCAATTATTAATGCTCCCTATCACTTCTCCACAATGCACACCACCGACACCAAAAGAAAATCCCCTACAAAAACCAAAACAAAACCCCCGAGAACCTGAGTGAGAGTGGTCGAAGCTCTGTTCTGCCTGCTGCAAATTAAAAATAACTGCTCATCCTTCTTTCAGCTCTAACAGCTCACTTCCAATCTACTTCTGACTCGGAGCTGTGCCAGACAAAGCAGCATTTCAGGCTGGTTTGGATTTAATGCCCGATTAAAAGGTTGGTGTTTTGCTCCCACGTAGCTGTTGGACGTGTCTCTGCAGTCGTGGCATGTAACCCTCCAACCCAGAAATGTGAGAGAGCTCGAGTTCTCCAGGGTTCACTGCTCTAGAACTGGGATCTCTGCTAAAGGAATGAGGTGAGGTGCTCACAGAAAACGCAGAACGTCATTGTGTGTTCCCTGCCAACAAACTGCACCATTTCTTAAAGTCTTAATTCCACTCTGAAAAGGCCCAAGAGTGCTTTGAGCAGTGGCCAGCACAAACCCTCCCCGAGCCTTGCTGGGCAACCTCCCATCTGCTCCAAGGAGTGGGTGAAGCTCACTACAGGGAATGAAAAGATTACACAGGCTCATTTATAGGATGTAATATCGCAGGATGGTTTATTTCCCTTCACAGAATAACTGCAAAATATGGCAAATCGACTTTTTTTTTAAAAAAAAAAAAAAAAGCTGGCACCTCCTGAAGGCTGCACTCTAGACTTTGTGCAGGAGGATGGGGGAACTCCTGACTCAGCCCAGACGAGCAGAGATGAGATCTGGTACAACACCCACACAGGGGGCTGGGCTGCACGGTGACACTTCGGGGTCAGCTGGTGCAGGGACACCATGGTCACCCATCCAAACACTGGGTAAAGCAAATTCTTGTGTTGTCTCACTAGTGAGGTTTATATTAGTAGCAGTGAAATGGGAGTCATTTCAACAGCTCACCAGAAAATCTAGGAATTGCTCCAGGGTCTCGTGAATAAGAAATCAACTAAAAGCACTGCTGTACAGTTTTCTTGCAAATTTTAGGGGGCTTTTGGCTAGGAAAATATTAGTAGAACTTAAAAAAAAAAAGTAATACAGCATTAGCCTTGATCTAGCAGAGAGCCACAGCATGTTTCCAAGTATTTCCCCCAACTTCCCTTGGGACTTCCCGTTTCCTTAACTGTAAACATGTGAGAAGTCTCTGCACCACTGAACTAAAAGTAGTACATCTGCTTTCTCAACAGCTACACTTGCCCATTAAAATTTAAACTCAGCTCCTAAGTACGTGAATATTCGTGTGCCCACTTAGAGGAGCATCAGATTCCCTCACAAGGCCTTTTTTCCCCGGACAGAAGCTCCAAGAGGAACAAATGCAGCTACCGGGAAACTGCTCAGCAGATTGGTTTTTTCCAGAAACACACACCGACCATTTCCACCCAGAGCTTCAAAGTTTCCTTTAAAAAGGAAATAACTCAAGATTTTTTTCCCCACACAAGTCAAGAGTGGCTGTTTCAATATTTAAATTCTCAAGTCAGTGTTTCATCCCACCACCTGGGGGGCACTGCCAATGTGTTCAAATTAAGGGAATCAACTCCATGAGCTGCAGCTATTGGAAACTCATCTCTGGCACAGGTATGTGTATTGAAGGGCTAACTCAGCAATGCTGTGAGCACCCAGAGACTACAAGGAGATAATTTAATCAAACACCAGTTTCGTGGGAAGAGGGTCATTATTGATTCTCATCAGACACAGCTCGGCAGACAAAGAGAATAACTTGAGCCAAATACATCCTTAATTTTCCCCCCACTGAGATAAGATTACAATATCCTTCCAATCTTTAGCTGCTCTCTTTTGCAAGAGTTGCACATATGTGCTTTTTATTAGTTTTGGGCTTAGCAATTAGATGGGTTTTCAGTTACTTCCAGAAACGTTGCAGGATGACTGAGCTGCAGCTAATCTTTGCGTCTCGGTAAATGGGAATATGAAAAATGCAGCAGGGCTCTCCAGCACTACAGCCAACGCATCTCAATTCTGCCCTTCCACACAGAAATGTAACGCTGTATTTCTCAGCTGAAACCTTGCACAGGCGCCAAAAAGGGAACCATAACACAAGGAGAAAACTGGTTATAATCATTGATTTGTAGGGAGGAGAAAGAAAAATAACACGGACGGACGTTCCCTGCCAGGAGATGACCAATTTTCCAATAGTTCTGCCACACAGAAAACAATGTAGAGATGTGGGCTTTTTTTTTTTTTTTTAAAAAAAAAGCCATTAAAACAAAACAGAAGATTACAGCTGCAACAAGCTATCCATTAACTCTAATTAGCAAGTATTTGTTGTCTGGATTTAAAACTTCCCAACTTGGTGTTAATGAACTGTAACACTGTAGCAAAAGGTATTAATAAAAACACCAGACTGTGGGCTAGATAACAGATCTCTGCTTGCAGTTCAGAGGATGATGGTGGGGGAATTTTCTTTACTGCTTCAATCCAGAAACTGCAAAACGGGGAATACAAGTATTTAAAGTGGTTGCACTGGAAGACTGAGGAAAACTATTTACCTTGCAAAATGATATTTAAACATCTACTCCATATTCTGTTTTGAGACAAGTAAAGTCTCTTCAAACCTACAAACATACACAAATCATGCTTTGGGTTTTTTCCCTCCTTGAAAGAAAACAAGCAATAGAGCAACTGAAGGGAGGGAGACAACATGAAACTTAGTTTCAAAATCGTTTGGGGTTTTTTTTTTTTGTTGTTTGTGGGTGTTTGGGTTTGTTTGCTTGGGTCTGGGAGGAGAGTTGGTTATTTTTTGTTGTGGAGTTGTTTTTTCAGTTTGCCTTTTATCTCCTTTTAAGATTCCAGAGAGGAGCAAACCAAAGTGACTTGGAAACTGCTGCATCCTGTGGTAATTTTAGAGACCTTGTCCTGGAGGTCAAGTCCTTCTGTCTTGACAGCAACACACCTGGTGTCAGGTCCTCACCTGGCCAAGCCCACAGGGTCCAAAGGTTCCCCTGTCCCCACGGCTCACCCCAGCCATCCACACAGGATCCCCCACACAGCTGGGGTGAGGGATCCCTGTGCAACCCCAAACTCAGCATCCTGGAAAGTCAAACCTGGCCAACGAGAATAAAGCCACCTTCAGAGAGCCGCAGAGGAAAAGAGCTGCTCTCCCAATGCAATGGGATGCAACAGCTTCGCCCCTTATTTCAGGTTTACATCTGCAGGTGCTTCTGGCTGTGCTTCTTCAAAGGTCACCCAAGACTTGTCCAACTGTAACAACTGCAGTAAAACCTACTGAGAGCCATTCCTGGTGTAGCACTGTCCTAGACACCCCAGGATACCCTTCCTTCTGCACTAGGACACTCTAAAAATGACAGGGAACTGCAAACCTGGGTGGAAGAGAGCTCATAGTACAGCCTGAAATAATGCACTGGGGCCAGCTGCAGAAATGGGAAAAATCACTCCCAGTGCAGAAAAGGTATCCAGTCCTCACGTTCTGATGGGAGGAACCAGCTCTGGGGTGGGACTAAAGTTCTTCCATCACTCCTGGTTCAATTTTGCCCCATGGAAAGCAAGGACCCCTGAACCACCACAGGTAACAGAGGGGTGAGAGGCATCAGTGGTGCATAATATACACAGGGAAAGGAAGGAGCTCTTTCCACCCACCAGCAAACGCATTTTCTCTCTCCCACCAGATCTTTCCAATTGTTTCTCTCTATTTATCTTTCAACAGGGCAATTCACTCCTATCAAAAGCCTTCATTTCTACACATTGCTGTGATCAAACTCTGCCATTACAAGACATGACCTGTTTAATATTCTGTATGCATGCTGACTGTGTACCTGCCAGCCTGATCTCTGCACAGACTCTGCATCTCACTGCCCATCCAGCACCGTTCAGCCACTGCTAGAAGCCATTTCAGCAGCTCCTGCCCCCTCTGCCAGAGCTGCACTGGCCTATTTAACTGTACTGGCCCAGTTTGGCTCTCCCTGTAAAGTTTGGTGCTGCAATGCTTTGAAATACAAGCAGCACCCTCGGTGTCAGGATCAGCACAACAGGCATATTCACACCCCTTGCCAATGTGCAATAGCTACTGAGCTGCTGTGTTTATTGGAAGTGATTTCACCACCCCAACATCTTCCTCTTAGGGCAGCCAGGGCCTGGGAGGAACAGAGAAGTCCTCCAAAGGTCTGTGCAAAAGGAGGAGAAGGGGAAGAAATGAGCAGAGAGGAAAAGGGAAACCGTTTACTGGTCACTGAATCCGAGCTGTAACCTGACCCTGGCTGCGTCCTGCCACCGACAGCATTAACTACAAGCAGCTTCCATTCAGCAGCTCCTGCCAAAAATAAACAGTGCCGGCTTTCCTGGCTGCTTGCTTGGGTTTGCTCTCAATGTTTTTTCTTCTTGCCTCTTCTGGCTAATTGGGATACGCTACGTTTCCTCCAAGTAGTTTCTTAGTTTGTTCCTACCCACTACATTACTAAAATTGGAGCAGTTTCCCACAGCACAGAACGAAAATTAAAGCTGTTGGATCAAAGATGGACACAGCAGGCTGCCTGGTGTTTTAGGGGAGAGATAAGAGGGGTTAGAACAAGCACACAGCAACATCCCCCTGTAAGCACTTCCCCTGCCATTGCCCTGTTACTCTCCCCCTGAGGCTCTCCCCTTTTTACTGGGGAATCATCTATTTACAATGTTGGCAGCTTTTTTAAATATGGGCCAAAATATTCAAGTCATCCATCTTCATCAGTCACTGGTGGCTTTTTTGGGGGGATGGCATTGCTTTTTATCTCATTATACAATCCACACAAACACAGGTGAACCTCAAATCACCTCCAGCCCACAGGTACCTACACTGCTCAATGACAAACACTCAGGTCCCATAAATTAAGGGCTATCTCCCTGTTTCCTTTGCAGACTGCCAGGCATCACTCTTGCTGATATCATCCTGAACCCCTTATCTCCTTCAGCTCTGCATAAACCTCCTTCCCCCCAGCTCCCTGTGCCAACAACGGCATCTCACCAGTTTTGGTACAACCCCTCCTGCAAGGCCCCAGAGCCAGCAGCACTGGCACATCCTGGTGAGCAAACCCCCTCCTCACACTTGCTCTACACTTTTAAAATTAGCAATAGATATCAGTGGACAGAGGCAGAACTGGGGAACTGAATAAAAACAGCAATAACAAACTGAACTACAAACTGCTGAAGGTGGTGAGGATGCTCTGAACGTGTTACACCAATACATTTACAAGCACACACTGGACCTGTTTTGAATTGCAGCTGGCAAAAGGATTTAATAACCACCATGGCAAGAATTAAGCAATCCATGACTGGTGCTAAAAGTGTTAAAGAACATTTAGGAAACCCCAACAACAAACCCAACTGATTGAAGCTTTTGGACGAGCTTGCTTATATAAAGACCTCCTTTCTTGCTTCCCCTAGACCCAGCAATGCAAGCAAACTAAAAGAGGAAAGGGTAGTTTTGTCAAGCTAAACAGCAGGTGTCTGACCCAGCCTCTGAAAAATAAGTTCAAAGGCCCTTTAAAACTGTCCTATTTTAATGTGCTGTAAGAAGCACTCTCTGCCTTCTAATTTGTTCAGTTCTTTTAAACACCTAATTTCCTCTGCACTGTCACCACACAGCACTCTGAAGCCTCATGGAGCCCTGCCACTTGATTCAACACCAACAGTCACATTTCAATAGGCAATTCCACTTGAAAGGCTATAAATGAAGGGAAAAAAAGATGTCTTCAAACCAGATAATGCAATGCAACACCATTTATTTATATCCAAGTCCCCTTTTCTGTTGCTGGCTACTGTAGGCAGGCACCAGAGAAGGGAAGCTTTAAAGCCTAGATAATTAATTCTAAGTGGTTTTAAAATGGCTAGAGATTTAAGGTAGACAAGATGCAACACTGGAATTAGAGTCAAGCTGCTGTGCTCTTTGCTCTGCTCTGGAATGCACTGTTTACTCTGGCACCACATAAAATACATAATTGATTTCTCAAGGAAAAGAAGCGAGAAAAAACCAGCCCCATAAGCCTCATTATTCTATAGAACAAAAGTAAAAAGGTGTGTTACAGGCCAAATCACAGTTGTATTTCAACAGGGTAAGAGAATTGCAACAGAATCATAATTTCGTATTTATTAAAATTCATTTACTACAATTGCCATCAACAGGACCCCCAGGCTGTTAACAGGAACCTCCCCAGAGTCAGAAGGATCAACTTCTACAAGCATATACATATTTAAAGAAAAATTAAATTAAAAATAAATTTAATAATATTACTTTGGAGAACATTCATCATTCCTGAGTGTGGGGCTGGGTTTTTTTTCCCCCTTTCCAAACTTCCTCATTAAGATTTTGCGAAATTTTAATGAAACTTGACAATAAACCACATGGTGCCTGAGTACACTCCCAAATTAGTCAGCTGGTAATTCCACCAGCTGCACAGCAACTATTTGTGTGTCTTTAGACAGCAAATGCTACTCTTCTTCCAAAGGCTGAGCCAGACTCCAGGGGTTTCAGAACATTCCTGAGACAGAGACAGTGCAAAACACCAGAGAGTTTCTCTGCACCATCCCACTGCTCAGGGGAGCATTCTCCACACTTCCTGTGAGCCAAGGAAATGGTATTTAAGATGGTGCAGTGAATTACAGGCAACTTGCCCAAAAGTGAAAGACTACAGTGTCCAGAACAAGCCTTCCAGCTCCATCCATCATTCCTCCTTTCTGTTCCTGATTCCAAAGCTTAAGGGGTTTGGTCATCCTTTGCCAGCAAAGCAAATACAGGGAAAAAAAACGACTTTTGGGGCAAGAAATGCACCATGCTGTTCAAGCTGGACAAAAAGAGCAAATAGCTGGTGGCACTCTGAGCCACGGGCAGGGTGGCAGCAGCCAGAAATCTTCTCTCTCTGCTGCACATCTGACACACCACCACCATCTCTGCAGTCCCAGCAAAAGGCAGAAGGGCTGAATTCTGCCCTGACAGGAGCTGGAGCCCAAGGACACCGCCTGGAGAGGGGCTGATCCCTCTGGTTTGGGGCACAGCTCCCACTCACGCTGCCACCACTCAGTGAAGCACCTCCAAAGCCTCCCAGGGACTGGGGCACCCAGCTGGGCATCTCAGGTTTGTCACAGAAACTCTCTCGTGGCTTTCAGAAGTGATCCACACACTTCACCAGGGTACCACTGACACAGGAAAAGTGATGGGCACCATCCACATCTTTGTCCCTAAAGTTTCCACCATCAGCAAGTGACAAGTCCAAATGACAGGCATGGCTTTCTCCATCCCACAAACAAACAAACAGAACAAACCCCACAAACAAACAAACAGAACAAACCCCACAAACAAACAAACAAAAAAAGAGAGAAAACATTAAACAAACTCAGGACTCACTGAAGGCCCTGCAGGTGGAGGCCACGGACCCATTGGGCTGCTCCAGACCCAAGGGAGGAAGGGCAGCTTATAAAGAAGGTGAGGGACCCATCTGTGCTGCACCCCACAAACTACCCCACAAGAAAGCTGGGACCCAACCTGCTCTGCTTTCACAAACAGAGCAAGAAAAATCAATGTCTGTCCCTCAGCTGAGCCTCGGCACTATGAAGAGAACCAGGGTCTTCAAACATTCAAAGAAGAAAATAAAGATCTGTGAAAAATGTAACCAAAGAAATGCCACCATAAACCCTACTACAGTAAATTAAAAACCAAATAAAACCCACAAATAAATGCAATTAAAATACAAAGTAACTACAGTGCTAGCAAAGGGGGAGGAGTGATGAGGAGAGGGACTTGTCACCAATTCAGAGATAACAGTCTTTGTTTTTCTCATGTGTTCAGGAATAATAATTAAAGGCAGAACACAATGAGATCCAATTTGTCACACAACACCTGCAATCAGCTGAGCGAGAAAAACTACATCAATAAAACTCCAAACCAAAATTCCCACTGTTTAACTCCTGCATTGCAAAGCATACTTCATGATTGTTTAATTAAAGTCATTTTTAGCGTTGCATGGCTGCAATCACCAAACATTGTCTCCCTGTCAGCCTTTGAGGGGCTAACATACTGTTGCCAACAATTAGGACAAATCTGTCTGACATTGTTTTCTCTAAAAATAAACCATGCATGTTAAGCAGCTTGAGAACAAACATGAAAACAAGATTTTAGGATAACATTTTCCTTCTCAGTGGAAATGTAGTCCTGCAGGAAGCCCAAGTAATCACTCCAGGACCTACTCAACCACCCCCACACCTTTGCTGCTGGCAAAGTACCACCAGGACATAAATTGGGGGTTCTGCACACCTGTGATTAACAAACCTTTCTATGCAGAGGGAAAACATTACGTCCAGTCTCCTGAACAAAATCCATTTGGGAAAATTCCCAACTTCTCTTCCTTACCAGCAATGGTCTGAGTGTGGGCATCACAGCAAAAGAACAGTGTGTAAGAAAACAGCCTCTGGGAATTTCTTTCCTTTTGGAAAACTGACTTGTCTCTAACTTGGCCCATCAGGAAGAAAATCCAACAACACTGGAATAACACCACAGGCATGCAAGTCACTCGGCTTGGGGAGGGTGCAGTCCCCTGAATCAGGAGCATCCCAGAAGCAAACATGCCTGCACTTCCCAGGGCTGCTTTGTTTGCCACCCAGCTACAATTTCAGGACCCAGCTTTCACCCATGTCACACCCCACCCCACATGTGGTTGCCCAACAAAGATGGTTAAATGTGACTCAGAACAGAGATGACTCTCTAATTCTCCTGAAGAAATCACTGTATTTAAATACAGACTGAAACTGCCCAAAAGGGAAGAAAACAGTTTCTTATTGTTGTTTACAGCCAGGACTGTTGGAACTCCTACACTGACAGTGGAAATCATGAACCTAATCCGAGGATTAGAAGCAGATACATACTCCAGTTTTGAAGGCAATCCATCTTTCCAGCCCTCACATGACACATGGATTAGAAGTAAAGGTGGCTTTGGGTGGCACAGGAATAGGCAGGGGCCTCATCCACATTGACTATTCCCTCACACCAAATACACTATGCCATTACAAAACTAACACTGGGAACCCTTAACCAAACTGAAGAAGTTAACATTTGCTACTCAGTGGATAGCAAGTCTATAACTGCTCATTTTATACCCTGTTCTCATCTCTGAAGGCTTTTATTCTCCAGAGCAAATTAATCAGGCAGCTCGCATTATATGTTCTTTCTCCAGGCCTGGCTCCCCTCGGCATCTCTATTGATCTTCACTCAGTAAGCCATTAGCAAGAGGTTTTGAAAATTTGCTGGTTTTACAGTTCCCAGAGAAAGCCAAGTCCAATTTAGAGGGATTGCCAGATTCAGGTTTGAGAGCTCAGTCCTTCAGGGGAAAGATCATCATCTCTCAACAACCTTCAGATCCTGTTCTGCCATTCCCTCCCACGTGCCTGTGTTTCTGCTGCTCAGTGCTCCTGTCTGCCCAAGGAGGGCTTTTTCAGATGTCCAAGGAGAACAGAATTGAGAGAATGGACAAGTACCACATACCTACAGTCAGCAAATAAGACAGGGGGAAAGCAATCTACGAGATTGATGCACGAAAACAACAGGAGGGAGACGAGAAGAGAGGGGTAGAAAGGTGACAACTTTTAATACATAACTGCAAGCTTTTGGACAAATCCTTTTTCCACTGGACTCCACAAGGTCATCTCTCCAATATACCTCCCTCAGGTTCCCATTTCCTCTCTAAATCAAATAAAGCCATAGTGGTAAAGAAAAGTGGTGCAACTGCAATGCATTTTTGCCACACTTTTTGGTGCATGTGCAAGACGACCTTTGTTCCACCCCCTTTTGTAAATTGTTTTCTCTACATATGCACGAAATCAGCTTCAACTAAAACTGATCATCCATCCTTTCGACAAAATATTCTGTTAGATCCTGCATATGTGCTGACTCAAATGAACTGACGTGGACTTGCTGAAGTGTGCCTGACCCCCCCCCAGGAGGACAAGGGCCACACCAGAAGAGGCACAGGCAGGCAGCAGCACTGGCTGTCCCGAGGGCTCCACGCACCACGTGCGTGTGCACACTGCAATTCTGTTGTGTCAAGTCTCCAGCTGACTTTCACACTGTGCAGACATTATCCCCTGGCAAACAATGGTGCTCATTCTCCCCCAGCCAGCAGTACACCGTGTGTCCTGCTGCACCCAGGGAACACAAATGCCAGCCTGGTGTAACGTTACCCCCAAAGCCGGGCTGGCTGCTCAGCCAGGGCCTGTTACAGGAGCTGAGCCCAGCTGGGCATTCCCACACTCACGGAGGGAGCCAAGCAGAGGAATGAGAGAAAAGACGATTCTGCAACAAAAGAAATCCTCAGTTTTAGACCTGAACTAGCCCAAAGTCCAGGTATGTAGGGATTTAAATCAACAAGTAAATTTATTTTTAATTATTTGCCCTTAGAGACCGTGCACATCTGGGATTATCACACTGAAGACAACCTGCTATGTTACACCTGTGCCAGCTGCTCCTCTCTTTCCCCTGTATCGTACCCAGTCCTGAGTGCTGTTCTGAAAAGTGCACAATTCTAAAACATAGCCTCAATTTTGAAGTTTAATTCCTTTACAGCTGCTGTAACAGCAACAGGAGGGCCAGAGCTGTGTACCCCAGCCAGCCAAGCCCAGCAGCACAGCCGTGCCCCCAGCTCAGCCCCTGGTGCCCACCCACCCCAACCTCTCACACTGAAACTTCTTTGCGGCCACAGCGCCAAGAAACCAGGACACACAGACAGAGGAGAGACTGACTGACTGACTGCCAGCACTGAGCCACACACTGGAGACAGAACCAGTTGCCTACAGCCCAGCCCAGCCCAAGGCACAGTGGCTGAAGGGCCATGGAGTGACCAGCCCTCTCCTTGGCTCACTGGAGCTCACAGAACTGCAGCTGAACAACTGGTGGCACCGTGCTCCTGCTGGAAGGGTAGGCCAGAAGCTTCCTTGGAGCACGACCAGCTCCCCTTCTGCTTTTAGCCTGCAGTTGGAATGTTTTATTCAGGTTCCTTCTTCATCCTGCTCCCTGGCAGTGGGAACCAGAGGTGAGTCAGTCCTCCTGCAGGCCACTGACCTCAGGGCAAAGGCGGGGTGGTGGGGTGGGTGGAGGGGTCAAGCACAGCTACTTCTCTAGTCTTCCAATACTGACTCTAGTTCTGCTCCCTGCCCTTGTTTTCAGTCAGGGTGGGTCCATGGGTGCCCCAGCACATCCACCCATCTCTGAAGCCACCCCAGCCCTGGGCAGCACAGCCCTGGGGGAGGTGATGGGGAGGCAGCAGCAGATGGAGGAAGGGCAGCCCTGCCTTTTCCTGCACTTTGCTAATCTGCAGCTGCACAGCCCGGGCTGGGGCACAACCCCACAGCACAGCCTGGCCAGCCCCGGGCTGGGGAGGCAGCACTGCAGCTCCTGCACCCGAGACAGGAAACCCCAGCCACGGCTAAACTGTCTTTTTTCCAGCTCTCCTGAGAGCAAACAGCCTGGGCTGTGATGCAAGCCTGGATCAGTCTGGCCGTGCTGCAGGGGTGGTGACTGGCCCTGGCTGGTCAGCTCTGGAGAGAGGCCGAGTGGTGTCACAAGCAATTAATGTGGTCCAGAAACACCTCTGCTCTGCACCTACTGCTCCACCGAAAGGAGGGAAAAAGAAATAAATAATAAAGGAAAAAAGAAATAAAAAGGGAAAATACACTCCCTGTCCTCACTGCAGGCAGCTCCCCCGGGGCAGTCATCGGGTGGGAGAGAAAGGCAGAATCAATCCCCTTCTCAGGGGTATCCAAACTCACTTGACAACGGAGACAAATCTGTACCCAGGAGGAAATCAAGCTCTCTCCACTACAGACCCAACAGAGATTGTGTAATGAGGTGCTTCCTTGCCCACACCACCACAAACACAAGCCGCCTGCATGCAGAAAAATAAGTGCATATAGTTTTCTTTAGAAATCCACCAACCATTTCACCTCCCCCTCACTTCAAGCAGTGAAAACAACTTCTGTCCAACTGTCACGTGAGATTTTAAGCAGAAATGACAAGAAAGGCAGCTTTGTACAACTCTCCCTGCAATTTTCCTATCTATGATGTACATGGAAAGCAGAGAGAGAGATGGAGGACTCCACAACATGCAGAGGACAAACAAAATGACCAATAGCAATATATTGCACATATAAACACCCCTCCACTGACAGCCACCACTGCCTGCTCCTCTGTATCAGGGCATTCTGCTGCTCTTCGTTGCAATTTATTAGAAAGGTACTGGAAAAATAACAAGAATAAAGTCCCAAAGAAAATTTTCCCCCGATGTTCCTCTGCCACTGCAGGATTCCCTGTTCAGGCAGTGATCTGGAGCTCTGGCAGGGTTTAGAGACAGTGCCCTAGCCCAGACTCACCCTGGTTTGATGCAGACATGTTAATACCATGCTAGGGATGTAATTTTCTTATGAGGGATGCAGACCAGCCCTGGCAGCAATTATTATAGTAGTTCCATGCATAACTCCCCTGGTTATTCCAGCTACAAGCCATTAATATGGCCCTCTGCTCTTTTTAAAGTAGCCTTTCACACATCTGCCTAAACTATAATTTGCTCATTTCGCAAGATCTAAGGCCTGTGCTAGCACAACCTCTCTTATGTGTATTTAACCCACATCATGGGTTAAACACTGCACCAGTGTGAATTCTGGGGAAGCAAACTGCTCACAATCCTCATTACATTCATTACGCAATTTGGGTGGGTTTGGGGTTGGGTGTTACTGGTTTTCTGAACTTTATTTTAAGTTCTGATCCACCATTGAAAAGCTTTCCAGGACATCTGCCCCCAGCAGTCCCACTATTATTAAAAAAATCCCCCAAGCAGGTATGAAAAACTTCTGGGGGTTGGGAATGAAGAGCAACCCACAGACACACATCCAGAAATATCCAAATGTACAGTCTGGGGGAGAAATGGTCTTTGAAGAGACATCTCCAGCTATCAGTTATAATATCATATCCCAAGGCCACCAAGAGCAAATTTCCCCCTCCAAAATCCTTCAGCATTCCCACAAACCTCACCCCCCTTCAATATTCCCAATATTTACGCAATATCCAGAAGAGCTGGGGGTGAGAGAAAAACCAAAGCAAAGCCCTGTGCATGTACAGCAGGGTTTCCACTGCACTTGGCAGAGCTCTGGAAGATGAGAGGCAGAAATCCCAAGGGCAGGATGCTCCAAGCAGCTCTGCAGGGCACCCTCACGTGCCTCAGCATTCCCAGCGTGATTCCAGAGCTGCTTGGGAGGAAGGCTGAAATCATGAGCATTTCACAGAACCAAGCAGAGGCAGGGAACAGTTACTGGGGAAATATTATCTTTGAGAGCAACCCACTGCCTTGCTGAGCTGCTGTCTGCACTTTCCAACTGATTAAGCCGAAGGATTGGGGGGAATTTCACAAACTAAATCCTGGGAATATAGAAAAAGGAGGGGGAGGAGAGAACACCAATGGCTGATGGACATCCAGCAGCAAAAGATGCTTTTTCCTATTAGAGTAACAAAAATTCACAGTCACTAAACAAGTGGAGAGAGGACCCTTTAACAGGAACAGCTGAGAGATTGATTTGAGAATGAGAAAAAGACCATTTTTACAGAGTGAAAAGCTCTACCCCATGCAGCTATTTGTAGCAGCTAGAATACACTGGATTTCTTGCCTTTATCACCACAAACAAGAGGCTGTTTGTATTGTAAAGCTGCAAGTTACACGGCCAGTACCAGTGTCTGTTCCTTTATACTTCATCTCCCAATTTTATCATAAACAAACATGCAGCTTACGGTTGCCTATAAATTTCATCCTCAAACTCTTCAGAACAAAACACCGTGTACTTTAATCTTAATGTACTTCCTATCAAAAAGATCCTGCTTGCAGGGTTTACAACTACTAAGCACTAAAGTACTGTGAGATAAGTTATCCTTATTTTACAGAAGAAACAGAGGGACGGAGATTAAATAACTTATCTAGACAGAGGGAAAAGTGACATGCCCCAATTTTCAACTCTGATTTTTCCAGCCTCACCCCAAGCTGTGCTGAAAGTACTTTGGAGGGGCTCTTGAGCAGTTACTGCAAAGAAAATTATTCGCAAAAAGTAAATTTCCCACACAGTTTTAATAAAACTTCCACACTGATACATGAAAAAACTCACAGGTTTAAACAACTCAGAGAACTTAAAACTAGGTGCCTGTGAACCTGTAATTATTTGAACAGAAGACTTTATGCAAGACCAGGACACTTCACAGGTGCTGCTCTGCTCAAAATAAATATAACAGTGCCATCGGTGCTCAGTCCAAAAGGACAGGCAAAGGAATGAGCAGTTTACAAGAAACCTAAGACAGGTCCAACTATTTTAAGCAGATGGAGAAAACACATATGCTCCCACATGGATGTGCACATACATACACTTTATCCCATATACTGAGCCAGTATATGCTCAGTATATGATGGAAAACGAGAACCCCCTTCAGCTCCCAATGAAGCTGGGTGACACCAGGCAGGTGGATGCAGCTGCCTCCCTGGAACCCACCCTCTAATGAACACACCAGTTTAACATGAAGCTGTCACAAGAAAATAAACACTCAATTTCCTTAAAATACTTCTTAACATACAATCTTCAACCCCCGAATCCTAAAGCCTGCTGAATGATTGACAGGGTGTTGTTCCACAGACCCTTGAAAAGGTTATGTTTATAAAGACTTCTACCTCTCACCAAAAGAGGAAACACTTCAGCAGTTTAAATTTGGTGTAGCAAGAAACTTGCATACAGATTAGCCAATTTATTTATTATGATGTTGCGAGATACTGTTTTATTAGCTTAATTTGTCTTTAGCAGCACTGGAGACCAAGGTAACTACAGCTGCATTGCTGGAGCCTGTATGAAGAAAAACCAGCTTTTGAAAAAATATCTTCTTATTCTTGTATTTGCAACTTGGTTTTGTTTGTTTTTTTAAAAAGGCTGGCTTATTTGAAGCAAATGAAGCTTTTAAAAAGCTTGCTGGCTGTTGGCAAATACTTTATACCATTTCTCCACTTCAAAGACTGCTCATATCAGAGATTCTGCAAAGTCCACAGCATGCTAAATTGACACAAATCCCTGACAGAAACAGCTTATATGTAACCTACCAGCAAAATTCAGCTACTTGAATAATTAATATTCTTCAAATTAAGACTTCACTTAGCTCTCTAGGTGTATAATATTAAATCTATTACCATTTGTTAATATTCAGAGTATCAGTGGAGTTAAGATCAAAACTGGAGAGCAGACATGGAAACTTGGAGCCAGCAAGGACAGAGTTTTGCCACTGGCTTCATCAAGGCACCATTTCACCTTTGGTCACTTCTTGCTGCTTCAGTTTACTTTTCCTTGTTTCCTCCAGCTTTTTTTTCTTATTTTTCTCCTTTCATGTCTCTTCTGAAATACACTGCAGCTCCAGTGAGCTCCCAGCCCTCGAACAATGTGTCCTCAAACTGCACAGCCAAGAACACCAATAAAAATGAAAATCCACTGCAGCTTCTGTGGAGCTGAGACCACCTCACATTGTCCTACCTGATATTAAAAAAACCCCAAAAAGACCACAAGAGTGAGCCACCTTGTTTCCTTCGAGCCTGAAGAGGCTTTGAGAATGAAAAAACACAAAGCAGCTCACAGTAAGCACTTACACAGAATCCCTCATCCGTGCGTTTCGCTTCCAGGGAGCACCAAGACACAACACAACATCAGATCCACGTGAAATTCTGCACCTAATCTGCAAACCAGTTACCATGACTGCACATGCAAATTGGTCAGATAAAAGCCAGTCAGAGAAATAATTGGCTATTTGGAGGTACAAAATGACTAATTTATCACAGCCACCACATAAGTGTTTTTTTCCTCTGCTTCATAATTGCGCCACTTAATCCTCCGAGTCCAACCTAGCATTTCAGATGCAATATGGTACAGTAAGTACTGAAACAAAGTGAGAAACAGAGAACCCAGCCTCCATCCAGAGGCCCAGCACTCCTGTGACACAGGTCCACACTTTCATCTGTGCCCCACAGCTCCTGGCAGGACGTCAAGGCACAACTTCTAAAGGTGACTGTAAAAACACCCCCGTTCCCAGCAGTCTTGAACACATCTCAGTAGGAACTGTGTAACCTCTGAAGAAGTCTCAGAAGCCACCAGCACTGAAAACCCCAGCGTGGGTTGCATCTCTGTGGTGTGTGTCACCAATGCCACCTGTGAGCCCAAACCTCCTGAACAGAGAACCTTCAACGAGCGACCTTCAGCATCATTTTCCTGACACTGTTCGGACAGTACTTTCTATAAATCATAACTTCACACAACTCTCACATTTTCCTGACAAGCAAAAACTTAGCACAAGTATCAAAACCCATCACCACTTAGTCTTCTAGTAACTACAACCAACTACAGTTTCATTTTAGGTCCTCACAACAAAGGCAGGAGCAAAGCATTAGTCATTTCTCCCCTCATCCAGAAGGCAACAGGCATCAGTGACAAATGATGTCCCTTATTGGCAAATACAAAGACTAGACAGTTTCAACTTTAATGCCACTTTTGCCTACTAAGATAACAACTGCTGGAAGCATTGATAATTTTCTTTTAATACCTTCTTCATGGGGTATGAAATTAATTCAACTAAGGCAGAATTGTAGAAGAATACAGGAGGCAAAGCAGAACAGGTCTGTATAAAATCTCACACTCCAGTGCTTAGACTTCCAGGATGCCATGCCAGCAAGCTTTCTAATAAACCCTTTATTCAAGCAGGAAAGCCATCCTTAAATATTCTCTCTTCTAGGCACAGGGCAAGTAGATCCATTGCTAGTAACTATCTGTTTTTTCTTGTACTTCATATCTTGCCATCTGTGAAATGGGTCTAATATCTTCACACAGTAATAGTGAAGCCTTGCATAGGAGCTGACATACCAATGCCATCTCATTTCTTCTGAGACTTACAATGTCACCCTCTCTGTCTATTTTCAGCCCAGTAAATAAGCACATCAGCCTCCCTCCTGCACAAAGCTGCACCTGGTCATACCGAACCAACAGCAGGATGTAAAACTACATCTGTATGTGAGAAACCGTATAGGAAATGTAGGCAAAAAGACAGTTCTGTGTCTAAAACTACTTAATTATGAGATTACCAAGGGAAGCTGGTATGTTCTTCCAGTGAAATTTCAAGTCCACCTTCTCACTGGAGCTCAGAGTCCACAGTGCAGCCAACTGTTCTTTCTCCTGCAAGTGGGGTCAGGAAAGCCCCTGGCTCCAGACAGGTTTATCCCTTGCATTTCTGGAAGGTGCTTTCCCATCTTCTCACTCCTTGTGCTCTCTGATGGGTCCATATGTGCTGCTGGAGATGGGATTTGGCATCCATGCTCAGAAGTAAAAACCCTCTGCCCAGATGTGCTAATCCCCTGTGGCAACCCACTTCACCACACATGACCTCCAGTGGCATGATTTGACAAGGTCAATGACTACTGTGCCACAGAGGTTACTTATGCTCACTGAAGTCTCCCATGTGCACACAAGAGAGGGGGCCCTCCCCTTCTTTTAGTGCAATTAAATGCTTTTTATTTAGAAATCTGCACAATTTACGTGCAATTTTCTCCCCACACAACCAGGCTCCATTAAAGCCATTTTCACACAGCAGAGCCAGCGTTTAGCTGGGCTCAAACACTGATCTTATCCTCCCAACACTTTCTTCAATCCCTCTGTGGGATTACAGCTGGGGAAATGACACTGATGAGAAGAGTTGCTTCTTCCCCCACTCTCTGGGTTTAATACCCAACACAAGCTTCTCTTTTATACAACACATGCACAGGGTACGGTACAGAAAGAAAGACAGGAGGAGAAAAAAAATAACAGGAGGCTAAAAAGAAGGAATTTTTGAGTGAACAGAGCTACAAATGCTATTTACAGACTGAACTGCTTTTAACTTTCTGTCATCAAGAGGGTTAGATACCTCATCCACTCCAAGCACTCAACCAAGCACAAAAAAGCTTGTCTCTTCTTTCTTCCTGTCACATTGAAACTAATCAGTGAAAACAAGGTAGAAACTGGGTTCTCAGAGCAATTAAATTGCAAGTGAAGTTTTATCTTTCCCAGTAATCCCTTCTACCCTCAGACTACCCCCACTACCCCATATACAACCACATCATCCCAACTTCACGAGCTTAACCAAGACCAGAGTCACTCCAGCACAATCATCATTTTACACCAGGCCCCTCGACTTAGATGACCTAAAACACATAAAGAACATGTCGCTCTAATCCTGCTACAAAGGCTCAGGCCATATTTGCAGGGTTTCTTTAATCAATACACATCTGCTCTGCATCCCCCACTCCCCTGCATCCTGCCTCCCCTGTGCCAGAAGGGCATTTGCATGGCTGTGCAGTGAGCCAGAGCAGGGAACCAGGGAATTAGTTTTCCTGGCAGCATAAATGCTAGTGCTGGCACAAGGGAGGTAATCAGGACAAGCAGCCAGGGCAGGAAAGGACCATCCCCTTCAGCAAAAACACGTACTTATGTCAGATTAAAGTGGTCACAGCCCCAGCTCCCTGCTCACTCTTTCCCTATTTCTTCAAGCGTGGGAATTACCCAGCAGCACGGAAGATCAAGTTGTTTAGCTTTGCAAAAGGGTGTCCATCTAAACACAGAGCTATTTTCACAGCTTGCTTCTTCTCTCACCAGCTTCCCTTCCCTTTAAAAGGAAAAAAAAAAAAAAATTGACTGAAGGGATTTGGATGCCATCAGTCACAGTGTTCCTGTGCCCGGGCAGGGAGCGAAGGACACAGTGCTGGGTGTGCAAGGGACTGAGGACAGGAGCCCTGGGCTCCTAAATGGAAGGGTGCTAACATTTTCCTCTGGCAAGGTAAACAAACCCGGCAGTACAAAGATTGAATGACTCCACGGAACAAAAGGGAAAATAAGGTCAAACCAGAAAAAAAAAAAAAAAAAAGAAGAAAAGAAACAAGAAGCAGCCGAGATGAGAGAGATATGACAGACACAAACACACAGACCAGAACCCCCGAGAGGCTGCTCGTTAGCTCTGAAGCTGAGCACATGGAAAAAGAGAGGAATTTACTTCTTCCTCAACTGGAATGTTTGCATAATTGTCACTTTCAATTCTACATAATTCCCTTTTCTACACATTTGTTTCGTGCCTAGGCCACCATGCATGAAATAAATCCCTGTCTCGGAGCACGGCCTGTCTGAGGGACTCAGGGTGCTAAGGAGATTGGGTTTCCCGTTTATTCCTGTATTACATTCCAAGAAGGTGTGAACAATGCTTCATCAGACTTAAAATAATATCGACCAAACAGATACCCACTCTGGCCAGGAGGAGTTTGCCCAGGCACATTTTTCTAAAACCACAACTCTTAAGTGTGTGGTATTACTGAAGCACTAATTAAACACCATTTTCCCCCTTCCCTCCATGGGACACACTGAACACAGGACATGCACTTAACCGACAAATAATTTAGTCTGAAGTTTTAGGGTTGTTTCTTTCCCCATCCCCAATTAAAATTATATGCATTCCCTTTGGGGATTGGTTCAATTTTCTTCACATTTAGTGCTGATACCCAGGTGCCCTATTAAAAAAGCTAAGTTATAAGCCCAGATATTGAAATATCAACACTAATTAGGTCTTTTTGAACACATTTTCAGATGCTGTTTAGAAAATCTACATTAAAAAGAGTGGGGGCAAAGGATGAACTCTCAACATTAAAAGGAGTAGCTATGGGTAATTAGGTACCCAAATTCTCATTCTTTTTTAACAATAGAGACAAACCATTTCAGTGACCATGGTCTAAAAGAGAACACAAAACTACTTCTTTTTTCAGGCTGAAGAAAATTCAAAACAGAGAGTTTAAATGCTGTTAAACAGAGGTGGTATTTAAAGTTCATTAAACTTTACAGCTTCACAAAACATATCATTAGAAGAACTAGAAAGTCTAAAAAAAAAAAAAATTCTGTCCATCGCAGCAAAGGCTCTGTAATTCAGCTGCTACCCAAATTATGACCTTCTTGAAAAGGTACCTGCAGCCCCCAGACAAAGACATTGGAGTGTTTCTGGTTTGGCAGCTGCCTGGGAGGCCTGAGCAGTGGGATGGGGATTCCCCAGGTGGGGAAACCTTCACAGCCTATTTCTGTTCCTTTCAACAGCATCGAGAATCCACTGCAAGACACCAGAATTTATTCTTTTTGAAAAGGCTTGATCACCATGAAGACACCAAGGCATATTTTTTCACTTCCAGCCCTGCTTCCAGAAGCACACCAGTTAAACTGCTCTGCTGGGAACTGTCACTCTCCCCAGAGAGAGCTTCCCACAGCAGAAGGGGGACCCCCACACTCTCTCCACCTTCAGCTCCCTGACATCAGAAATGCCAGTCACACACCATGATTAATCTCCTCCTAACCTCAAAGTAAGCACAAGGATGCTCCAGTAAAATTGGTAAAAGAAGCTACACTTTGCAATTTTCCCCCATGTCTGTACTCTTATTGACATGCTTTATGTGTCTGAGCTTGTGCTTTAGGCACAGACTCATTATTCCTACAGTATTCAGCAGAGACTCAGTGAATAATCACATTTTGCTTACGTTCAGAACATCACAAAGGTAATACCAGGAAAAACACCAGTGACTTCATCTGCTAAACATTCATAAACAGGGAATGGGAATTTTAACACACACATGCACAAAAAAAAAGGAGAGAGACGTAGAAGAACAAAAAGAATTCACCTATTGCTTGAGACAAAAATCTATTCCCCCTCTCAGTAGTTCCTCTTTTTGCCCAGGTAATCGCACCAGAACAGTGAAAAGTCACTTATTGGTAATTAGCAGAAAATCAGAAGTACATAAAAACCAAGCCAAGGAACACCCCAAGGGAAGACGAGCTTTATGTGCTTGCAGGAAACACCACCAGAAGCTGCCCATTCAGCAGCCCTAATGCTGACACACTCTTCATGTTACAGCTTCTCAAGACCACCCCACCCTGCTGCCACCCAGGACCGGTGTGACAGGGAGGGAGGTGCCCACCCAGCCCGAGGTGACACAGTGCAGGGGACAGCCAGACCTCCTCAGCTCCTGGCACCCCAGCAGCACAGTCCTCCAGCAGCCTCCTGATGGTTTTTGCAGCCTGTTTCCATCCAGCCCAGATCCAGCACTTCCTGAAAACCAGACTCGGTTAAGCCTGAGCCCAGCCTGGGAGTTTACCCCTTTCACTGCAGTAACTCCACGTTATTTGATCACTTCCCAGTGCTGCCACACATGAAGGAGTTGTCTTTCTGTCCTGCTGGTACAGTACATGAACCTCTCCTCTGCAAGCAACCACAGCAAGCAGTGGCAATAAAATCTGCCAAGTAAAATCTCTAAGTCTTAAAAAGAAAGGACCCATCTTTCCAGCAACACACACAAACCATTGAGCAAACCAAATTAACTTGATTTTGGATGACCAACACGCTGCACTTAAGACAGATAAACACTTGCAGTTTATACTCTGTCCTTTTTCAGGTCAAAAATATCCTTACAGGTTGTATCAAGCTTACAAAAAGAAGTATCATCAAACGTGCCCCTGTTTGGGCCACAGAGCTTTATGCCAAAACTACACCGAAAACATGCAACCAGATGTGGGGTATGAATGCAAACAACATATCAGCAAACAGCTATTTAGTAGCAGTCACAGCTAGCTGACCTTCAGGCAGAAACTCAGTAACCTGATGATGATGACATTCCTGGCTCTGGATTGTCCACAGCATTTATTTTGGCAGTGGGAAAGAAAATCCACGGATATGTTTTGACCAGGAAGCGCTGATCAGGAAACCAGAGACCCCACTCCTGTCCAAGAGGGAGGCTTGAACACCCTGCCCTGGAAACCCACACACCCCTGTTTCATCCCAGCAACACAACTGAGTCCAACAACCAAGAGAAACAATATTAAGGTCTTACAATCCAGCAGCATGGCTTGCCTGGAAGCTGCAGCACAAGAGCAACACCTATTTAGAGACCAGCAACTTTGTAAACCCAGAGATGATAATCCTGAGCTCCTCCTGGGCAGAGGAGAAACAGGCAACACACCCAGAGACTTCACAACCCATTCATCTGTTTCTCAGGATGCAACAAAGCTGAACTTAAGAAGTGAAAGATGCTCTCTCTGGAAACAGCTTGGGTAAGCTGTTTGTTTGTTTGTTTGTTTGTTTCTAAAAAATAAGATCAACTTCAGAAATAGTTCTTGGGAACCTGCCAGAGAACAAACTGCATATAGCTGTTTATCTGAGGTATCACCTGGGAGTTTACATTAGTTTACAGAAGCCCCACTGCAGCAGTTCATAACCCCTGGTTTGGAAATGGCATGTCCAACACCTGCCAAAACACAAGGCCATTTTCCAACCAAGCCAACTGAGTTTGGTGGTAACACGGGGCTCCAGACAACCTCTACCCAGCAGTTGCTAAAAAAAATCATCTTTTCTTGCAGCATGCCTAAAACTTCTACAGATAACCTAGTAACGAGCATGGGAATCTTTTCTGACCGAGTCCTACGAGCACTTTTGCCCAGATGCAGCTAAAATTTTAATTTCTAAGTCATATACCCTATGTGACTTAGTGTCACCCAGCGATGTGGAAGAAAAGTCATGAGCTGTGTGAAATCAAGTTACAGACCATGTGCAGCCCAGAGGCTCTCATTTCTGTTTCATTAACCCTCTTCCCAACACAAACAGCATCGGAAATGCCAGTGCCTGGATCAAAGTCATCTCAAAATGGTTCTCCCCACACAAGTTACATCGACCCCACAGATGCAGCACCTCCATAGCCATGGACAGGAACTGAGAAAGCAGCTCAACCCACCAAGTACCTGCAGGGACAGGCTGCAAACAAATCCCCCACTGTCAAACCCATACCAGGGGCTGCCCAGAGGATGATAATAGGGCTTGAACAGGGTTATCAGTTTGTCTGATGTAATCAACAACATTACCATGTGCACATTACAACAAACACACAGACATCTGCAGAGTTTGATGGATGAGCTGATAGCAGGCGAGTTATAAAATCCATCTGGTTGGAAAACCATTGTCATTTTCAGCTAAAAATCACATTAGCAACTCATATCACAACTTGGTACTATTTAATGTCAAACTACAATACCAGAGTAAATGGTGTTGTTCTTTCCTGGAGAGATCTTGCAAAATATTCAGTAACTCAACACTAACAGCACCGTGATGGATTTTTTTGCCCCCCCCCCCTTTTTTTTTTTTTCTTAAATGCACCAAGTGCTTTAGTTAAGCCTGAGAAAAAAAAGGAAGGAGGTTTTTGCCTACCTTGCAACAAAAGCTCTCCTGAGATACAGGTCTGTTCTGCACCAGGAGAGCTTCCTAACAAGTGCCTGAATGAGTGCTTCTGTGAGAAGCAAGATGTCCCAGGGTTGAGATTCAGCTCCCTTGTGTCACAGGGATGATGGGAGTTTCCCTGAGAGGCAAATCCAGCCTCCCATCAGGTACCCAAACAATGGCACTGGCAGCTGAGGTGACACAGGCAGCGATGAAAGGACTTGCCAAGAGCTCAGAGAGGAAACTTGTGGCGGAGTCAGAAAGAAAACCCCGTTATCTCAACTTCCGGACCCCTCTGCAAACCGCCAGACCACAAAACACTTTTATTGTAGGATAACATTTCAACAAATGGCTGTTTTCTCTTAGCAGAAAAACCCACTTTGCAGTTCTACTTTTAAAAATCCCATTTTTACTCCAGCTCTGTAGGACTGCAAGCCAGCCCTCTGACGCGGCATAAACAATTTCTCCCTCCTTTGCATGCCCCAGTTTTATTAAGTAATCCCCATAAAAGCAATTACCGAGCTTTGGACTGAAAAATAACTAGGGAAAAAAAAAAAGAGAGAGACAGCAAATTCTGCGTATCTTCATTTGCATACGGATTCCCTCCCTCCCCCTTTCTAAGGTTTTTGCCATGAGGTCTTTTATGTCTCTTTCAATAATCATATAATTATATGATTCCTAAAGTACACGCTGGCAACACTTCAGGGGATTTTAGTCATTACAGGTGACAAGACTTTTCTCTCATGTCTAATGCTCGCTAGGATTTCCTTCCACTTCATTCACAGATAAGATGAAGAACCGAGTGACACCCAAAACACTCTCACAGACAGAATTTTGGAGGAATCAGCCCTTTTCCTTCTCCATTACAGACACAGGGAAGTGGGCAGAACTGAACTGCAATGAACTTCAATTGGAACGAAGCACTTTTTCAATTAAGCCACCCATAATTCTTCCCAGGCACCACGTCCAACTCTTTTAATGGCTTTCACATTTTTTCTTTAATTTTACAGTCTGAAAGAAATGCCAAGGTTCCATCAAGGACCAAGAATGCCATAATTCCATTTCTTCCAATGGCTGCAAGTTATTAACAAGCTGTCAAAACATCATAATTATTTTATATCAAGTTTGACTGATTCCATAAACATCTCTTAGCTGCATATTATCTTGAGTCTCGCTCCCCCTGAGTGCAGGTATGTGCTCAGATTAAGTGGAGTAAAGAGGCTGCACGTCCTCTTTGACAGCAGTGCAAGAGACATTTATGAGCCACCAAAACATCAGCAGCAATAATGCATTCATTACCTGATGCACTTGATGTCATTGTAAGGTTTGAGATGCTGCTTCCCCTGAAATTCTTCGGGGTTTTTGCTCCTCTGTACAAATAAGAGCTCCCAGGAAAGAAACTGCAGCCTCACCAACCAACAGGAGGGGTTAAAGAAACGATCCTGGTGTCTGGCAGCAGCCACCCAACAGCCAGAAGCTCTGAATTACCATTTGTTTCCCAACTTGGGCTGCACACTTCCTCCTAACTTAAGCATCTTGTCACTAAGTACAGGCTAGATCCTGGACACCCTAGCATCAGAGTAAATCCATCTATATTTAAAATTGGGGGGAAAAAAAGAAAACCACCAAACAATTATAGTCATATTTTTATGAAGCTAGAAGGACCATCTGTTGGAGAGGAAGATTATGTGATGATATCCAGCCACAAACACCATAAACTTCACATCTAGACTACAGGCATTAGTGCATTATACATATTTTCTTAATTCCTTTCTATCACAACCTGTGCAGAAGAGAGAACAAGCAAGGAAAAGGAGAGGAGCCCAAGCACGGCTCCCTTGCCCTGCCAACAATGCACAGCAGTCCCCAAAATAGAACATTTAACTTCAAATTGCCATGTTTGTGTGGCACAACTATAGATAGCCAGCACAAGATTAAAAAAGCTTTGCTCTGAGCACAAAGGGAGAGACAGGAATGGTGCCATAAGCCCGTGTTTTGCAGCCAGTAGCGCAGGGAAATAATTTTGATCCTTTCAATCCCCTTATCCGTGCCAACCACTGACCTTGCAGATGCAACTTTTTGTTCAACTTCAGCCCCTTTTTGGCTTGAAGCAAGGCAGAGCTACAAAGGAAACCATCCCCATTCATCCTGGATTGTGCCAGAGCAGTGCACGTGGCTGCCCCTCAGCTCCTGTTCACCAGGTACTTCCGAGCTTGGGGTCCGGTCACTCTGGACAAAATAATTAAGCTACAAAAATCCACAGGCACCTCTCTGCCTGTCAGCAGGGCTCCACACACGTGTGGGCCGGGCTGGAGCAGGTGGGGGAGCCCCGCAGTGCCGTCCGTACCTGCCCAGCTTTCACAATCCCTCGCAGCAGAGGAACTGGACCGACGACTCCGCGCAGGTCGGTTGTGCCTGGGCGGCTCGGAGGCTGCTCAACCCTCTCCTCCATTTTAAACCTTTCAGATTAACAGCAAAGACTGATTCTTCTTTTCAGCATCAGAGAAGTATTCTTGATAGTTCATTAGTTTTGGAAAAGAGCCTATTTCTCAAGGAGATGGACCGGGGCCGGTAGCACAGTGCTCCAACTCTTCTTTTCGCTATGAAGAGCAAGGCTGGAGGAGTCACAGCCCCCATTGTGCTGAACACAGCAGAGCCAGAAGATATTTAAACAGCAAGAGCCACTTCACCTACATAAAACTCTTTTATACCTTTACAGTGATAAACTGGAGGCATTAAAGTGCAGTGAATTGGAAATTGTTCTCACTTACAACTGGATGTTCACCTACAACTGATACCAAGACACACACCCCACGCACTGTATTTCAAATCTTTATTTCTAAAAAAACTTGCATCGAGCAGGAAACAGCGTTTCAGTTCTGCTGATACTGCCTGCTCTCGAGTACTTGCTGCAGCACTGCAGACAAACTACACCATATTCCCACAACCTGCATCACCAGGACAAAGACCAGACACTGAAGAAGCTGAAGCAATAAGCACATGCAGGGAACACTCGCTCCAGCCAAGGTGCACACAGGTTTGGGATCTGTGTGCATGCAAAGCCCAGCAGGTCTAGTTAAGCCTGATGCAGGGGGAGCAGCCTGTCCTGGCTGTGCCTGGAGAACTTCACACCTCACCCAAGAAAGCAGGAGAGCAGGAGAACACCAAAAGGGAAAGCAAACAAACCACCCCAAAGTGTTTCTATTGATGTGTCTCCAGCCTATAGTGGATCTCTGCACCTACAGGAATTTTTACAGGGGTGCAGTTGTGTGACCACCAGCTCTCCTGCTGAGCAAGCAAGGACCTACCAAAGAAACAACAAGAAATACTTCAGGCTCATCTCACCCTGCCCAGCTCCCTTCTTCACTGCTCTTTGCCCAGAAAGTAACACTGTGATAGTTAGTCTCATTCTGTGAAATAACTGAGATAAACAATAAAAAGTGCATCTTGTCAGCACACTGAGAGGACAGTAAGATTTTCGGTTCTTACTAGACAGGAAGTCAAATGCACTACTGCAAGAAAGCATTAATTTGGATACAATATAATTTAATAGCAGGGCTGAAGTGGAACACTACTTTTATTTTATGCCTTTTATTAAAAAAATCTTACCTGTGCAATACAGAGTACGTTATACTTCTTAAATGTTATAGATTATAATTAATTAAAAAATTGAATATATCTTCTGAATTTCTCTGTGGTGGTTGTTCCACTTGACATTTCAGCAAACTTTACCTCGTGTTTTACCCCAGGTTTCATAGTGCTGAAGAAAGACTGAGTAGTTATACTACAGGAAACCAGTCTGGAAGAATTGGTAAAATATTAAGAGGTATTTTAAAAAGACCCAGACAGACTTGGTCAAGTGCAGTTTGAGTTAAAAATGAGACCTCAGGTAGGGATGAGGGTGACCCCTGAGCTCCTCCCTGTTCCTGGCCCAGCTGAGCAGATACTTCAGGCTTTCCAGAGCTCACTTCTCTGCTTCAGCTCTGCATTAACCACCTCTGATTCCTCAACGACAACAAAAACACCTTAAGTACCTGCTTCAGACAAGATGGGAAAAAAAAATAAATCAACAGCTCGGAGAACAAATCAATGGAGAGTAGCAAGCCTCCAGGAAAACCAGAAGGAATTTAGAGCCTTTAGAGCATCATCCAGAAAATCATTAGCTTTCCTGAGGTTAAAAGCACTTTTTAAAAGGAATAACTGGCCATCAGAAACGGTAGCTTGATACACCATCACCTGACAATTAAGTGGAAGGAAAAAAATACTTAAATATCTAGAAACTTGTTTTAAAATGCAAGAATACCTATAGAAAAAACAAAGCTGCACAGTACATATAGAGAGAGATGATGACACATCAGAAGTTACATAGCTAGGTCAGTGGAACCAGCACAAAACCTTTGGAGCAGGAAGCTGCAGCTAAATACACTGGTTTTCTTATCAATGAGAGATCAGAGCAACAGCAACAGGACAGTGCACAGCACACATGTGAAAACAGCCTTATCAAGATGACAGCTGGAGAACTTATGGATTTTGTCCAGAAGTCTCCTATCACCAACAGGCTTTCTAAACTCTGTTACACTCAGGCACAAACAACAGAGAAGGGACTGGGAGTCAGCACTGCCAGAGCCCTGGGTGTGAACACAAGTGAGAGTGGGCAAAGCTTTCATCTCCTCAGGGTCTGCCACCAGGCACAGCTGGGCCCCAGCTCAGCTTGGGAGGGCAGCACCTCCATTTCTCCACCACGTGCACCCAGTCAAGGTCTGACTCCTTCCAGCTTGGGGATCCACTTCTACACAACACATCACGCACATCCGAGCACGGATTCTCCAGTACGTTCCATAAATAGGTTAAACGTTGCTAAAAAACCCATACACACACACATCAGGAAAGTTAAAATTTCCATTCAGAGCTCCAAAGCTTTGCTGGAATCTGTAAAAACGATAAACAACCGCCAAAAAAGAAAACACAACCCCTTGTCTTTTCAACTACTTTGGAAGAACAATTGCTCTCAAAGATCGCATTCATTAACATTCTGATGAAGTTCCCTTTTAGCGCTGTTTTTCATACTTGAAAGGAACAGCTATGATCAGAGAGAGCCCTCAACTACCGACTCACTCATTTAGATTCTCTCGCTCTGATTCACCAATCACCTTCAAGAATAATTAGCAGCTTCATCTGAACGTAATGAATATACACACATGCTCCCATCCATACCATTCATCTCGGGAGGCCGGCAGAAATCCCCCGGGGCTCAGCCCAGCCAGCTCTCCTGACTCCTGCCACAGGGACCATCTCCTGGGCAGCACCATGTCCTGATGGTTTTCCAGGAGCTGCCCATCTCACTGACCACCTCAAGCCAACAGCTCAGAGCAAACAAAGTTTCCAGGTAAAGTCCAATGTCGTGTTCAGAGACTGGGCATGAAAAACCTAAAACACCACTGCACACACCTCAGCTTTAACCTGTGTGAAACCTGAGCAGGATTTATACATGAAGACCCAAGGGAAGGAAGGGAAAGGGGAAGGTTTAACTTCTTATGCACAGAAAGAGGCTGTTGCTTGCTTGTCTGTGGGCTTTTTTATTCTTTTTTCCTTAATTTAAAATATATATATAATCAACTCAGTCTTTATTTGGAAGATGGTAGGATCAGAGATACATAAGTCAAGTCACAAGTAAGGCCAAAACAAGAAACATGATTCTCAGATGACAACTGCCAAAGTCAACATTGCCACATGAGTTAAAACAAAATCCAAAATGCTTGAAATTCTCACCAAAGAGCTAACAGAGATCTCAAAGCCATCCCTCAGGCTTAACTGCCCACACTCCCAGGTCAACACAAATGAAGAATATATATACTTATTCTATAAAGCACCCTTTATTTACAGGAACACCAGCAGTGAGAATTTGCTTCAGCAGGGAAGGGGAATTCACAATATTTTGAGATATAAAGAGAAACAAACCAAAAACCACCTTACCTCTCCCAAATGATTCTACCCTTAAGTTCTACCTAAATATTGACAAATTTAATTTCCAAGGGGAAACCCAAAGCTCAGTCTATTGCATGTAATCACAGATCACTGTAACATCAAGCAACAAACCAACCTAGAACACCACAATGAACCACCACATATGCAACAAAAGCTCCTTTTAGGATTAAAAAATTAAATAAAATACTTTCTTCATTCAGTACTGTCCTTAGGTTGTGTATTCACTTTTATACTTTCTCCCCCCTCATGAACATAGCAGGTTTCAATTCTTATTTATTTTTAACATATCATTCCAGGAGATTTTAAGTCCTCTTAAAAAACAAATGCACACCAAAATACAGATTTCCTCCAACACAGAAGAAAACCACCTGTTGCCCTCAAGTTCACCAGAGAACACAGCTCCACACCACACAAAATGACCTTGTAATTTTGGTTACTTACACGGGCATATACTGCTTTAAAGTAATTCTGCCTTAACAATTCCCTTCCCTTGCTGCTGCATCACACCTGCCAGACATCACCCTTGGTCCAAGGCAGCACTGCATGGACAAATCCACACAACGCTGAGCATTTCCTTCTTTTTAGTGTTAGAGGGATTTAGGGAATGCACACGGTCATTAGGACTCGCCAAGAATACAACAACCTCGAATACAACACACCCAGCTGGTGTGAAACAGGTGAATTCTGCTCACACTTCTCGCTCTGAGGTGCCAACATCGTCCCAGATGCTGAGGTGCACTGTTCACTTGCATGGTGGCAAATACAGCAGAAATCGGTCAATGGCAGGTGATACTCAAGTATTTTGCAACAGTTGAAAGTGGATTGTTTTGTAAAGATTGTTTTGTGGATTTTTGTTTTTAAAGAAAAACCAGAAGTGCTTCCACAGATGGAAGTACCTTGGGGTGGCAGAAGTTTAAGGTCACAAGGGTAGAAGCCCTCGTGAGCCTTATTATCAAGGTTACGGTTTGGGTGATTCAATAACAAGGCTCATCCCACTTGAAAAGCCCAGAGTTTTCCCCGTCAGCCTGGAGGGACTGCACTATCATTTGAATTCTATTTCCTGATAATGTGCTCATCATGGTAGAAAATTTCTGCAGGAAGATGAATTTTACTTTCTTCACTGACAGCTCAGCAGAGACTCAGGGGTTTAATTGGACTTATCTGCTGATGCATATTTGACTAAGAGCATGCCCAAGAAAAAAAAAAATAGCAGTATACAGACAGGTCTAGGGCTTGGCTTAGAGGCACATGAAAGCAGATTGCTTGCTCATTATCAGTTCTGCATGGACAAAGTAGTTGGCTTTCCTGTTAGGACAACACCCCACAAATGACACCACAAAAAGCCAGGGAACAGCCACGGCCAAGCCAACACAAACCATTTCCCCCTCTGGTACCTGCACACCCAGAGCTGCTCAAGGACCACTGGACTAAATGCCCCTTCTGAGCAGAACACCTGGCTCCCCAGGCAAGGGTCCTGCCACATCAGCTGATGGCCAAGGCCACCGCTGACACCCCTGTGGGCACACAGGGACCATCTCTGGGACTCTGAGAACTCCGGATAACCACGATGTCACCAGAGGCCTGCAGGGCAGGAGGGGTGGGCTGGAGAGCAGCAAAGCCCTCAAACAAAATGGGACCTCAAAGTCTGAGCCAAAGACATTAAAGATCCCAGGGCAAATCTGAGACTATTCATTAGCCTGAGCAGAACTCTTCACCGCTGTACGGCAGGTTTATAGACACACAAGTGGTAGGAAATCCAAAGTAGGGAGAGCACCCAAAACTTTGCCCACGTTTTTATCACAGTGTGTCAAGGAAAGTGGGCAAAGGCACCAGCATTGCTCATATTGACTGGGAATTCAAGTTATTACACCCACCAAGCAACTTGTTAGATGCTTCCTCTCGACAACTCACTTCTTCCCCTTGTACACAAACAAAACAAAAATCAAAAGCCAAAGTCATAGTTTGTCAATGCCCCTCTGAAAATATTAAATTTCCTGCTCTGCTTAACTTAGCTCAGACAAGGCAGGCAGTATTTGCTCAGCAAATATTGTTTGTAATAAGTTAGACAAGCAATATTTTTTGCCAGCCTATTAACACCAGAAAAATATGTACAGTCAACAAGAGATGAAGAATTTGTTCAATTACTTCAAAAATGGGAATTACAACCGAGGGATTATTATCCATTTAAACATCTCTTTTCCACAAAATGTCAAACACTAGCCATTTGCTAACAATCTCCGGAGACAGATAAAGTAACATTTTGGCAACGCAAACACAAACTCCCGAGCTGGAGGAGGGGGGGGGGCCGGGGGGAGGGGGGGGGGGGGGGGGGGGGGGAAGCTCCACCATTCACAACAATGCCGGACCATCCCAACACGCCAGGAATATTTTGCAGGCAATTAAAACCCCAAACAAACATTCGACTTGCCCGAAGTGAAGGCGAAACACCGGCCGGAGCCGGGCAGAGGAGGGGGCCGGGGGAGGGAAGGAGCAAAAGGGAAGGGGGAGGGCACCAAGTTGCCAGCGGAGCCGCGAGCACCCGGGCCGGCCCGGCAGCCCCGGGATTCCCCCCCCGGGGGGCTCGACACCGCGATTAATGCACCTTAATTGCCATTTGCAACATTCAGCAGCCCCGAAAGCGCCGCGCGTTTCCTTTCCCAATTTTATTTTATTTATTTTTTTTTTTTCTCCCTCCTCTTCTCCTTCCATCTCCCTTCCCCCCCCCCTCCCCCCCATCCCTCCCTGCCCGCCCCAGCCCCCGCCCCGCGGGGAGGGCAGAGCCCCCCGTAGCCCCCCGCCGCTCGTACCTCCAGCGCTTCCAGGGTGTTGAAGCTGGCGATGGCGAAGCCATCGATCAGATCCTCTTCCTGGGAGCTGGACTCGCGGCGGCGGCGGCGCGGGGGCCGCGCGGCGCGGGCGGCGGGCGGCGGGCCCCGCGGGGCGGTGCAGTTCTGGCCGCCGTTCTCCTTCCCGGGGCTCGGCTCCTTCTCGGAGCCCGACGACGGGCTCTGGTTCCGCGGGTCGCGGGCCGCCGCCTCCCGCCGCCGCACGCGGTCCCGCTGCGACCTCGACCTCCGGCTCTGCCGGATTTTCCCATCCATCGCCGAAGAAGAAGCAAATTAAAAAAAATTTAAAAATAATAATAATGATAAAAATAATTAAAAATTAAGGGGGAAAAAAAAAAAAAAAAAAAAAAGGGGGGGGGGGGGGGAGGCCGGGGGGGGGGGGGGGGGGGGGGGGGGGGGGGGGGGGGGGGGGGGGGGTAGAGAAAAGTCGCCCCCCCTCCAACTCACCGCTTCCCCTCTCCAAACCCCGGAGCCCTTAAAAAATAATAATAATAATAATAATTTAAAAAAAAAAAAGCAACAACAACAACAAAAAAAATCCTGCTGTTCAGAGCCTCGGATCCAGGGCGATGATAATCCACAGAGCAAGGCTGGGTGGCGGTGGCGGTGGGGCGAGCGGCACACACACACAAAAAATATTAAATCCACGGAATGACCTTGACAAATTTCCACCCCCCGCCCCCCCCCCCCCCCCCCCAAAAAAAACAGCGCCGGGAGGAGGAGGGGGGGGAAAAAAAAAAAAAAAAAAAAAAAAAAGAGAGAAGGGGGGGTAGATCTATCTGGATCAGGACGAGGACACCTCGGATTCACTCGGCGCGGAGGAGAGAGGCAGATCCAGGAGGCTCGACCCAGCTCGGGATAATCCAGGCGCGGCGCCCCCTCCCCGGGGGCAGCGCCGCTCCGGGGCCCCGCTCCGGCCGCCGCGCACCGCCGGGGGGGCCGCCGCCGCC
>NW_020884906.1:1903626-2216317 GCF_003945725.1 Corapipo altera
CGCCCGCTGCCGGATGGCGCTCGCCCGCCCGCCCCAGCCCGGCCGCCCGCGGCGCGGCGCAGCCCCGGCCCCCAGAAGCCGCTCAGTCGGCGCTGCCCGGATGCCGCCCCATTCTCCCCGAGCTGGGACGCGGCGCTAGCACCGCCCGGCCGGCCGCGCATGAGCAGGGCTGCCAGCTGCGCGTCATTCCCCGGCGCAGGCCCGGCCGTGCCCCCGGCCCCCCCTCCTTCCCCCTCCTTCTCCTCCTCCTCCTTCCCGCCCCGCCGCCGCCTCGCCTCCTCTCAGCCCGGGCCGGGGGCGCCGCCGCCCGCCCTCGCCCTCGGGAAAAGTTTCTCCCGGCCCCGGGCCCCCCCTGCCCCGCTCTCGGCCGGCGGGGCCGGGTGAGCCCCGGGGGATGGAGCGGGGGCACCGCCGGCTGCCCCGCGGGGCGGGAGAGGGGCTGGCCCCGGTGGAGGGGCGAGGGCAGGGGCCGGGGGAGAGCAGGGGGCGAGGGGCGAGCGGTGGGACCGGGGATGAGCTGTGGGATGGGCTGGGATTGAAACGCTGAGCCGAGGGGCGAGGAGTGAGCTGAGAGACAGGCTGGGGGTCAGAGGGTGACCCAAGGACAGGGAACGAGCTGTGAGATGAGGATTAAACGATGAACTGAGGTATGAGGGGTGGGCTGAGGGACGAGTTCAGGGGTTCGGGGGACACAGGAAGAGCTGAGGGACGTAGCAAAAGCTAGGGATGAGCCGGGGAACAATCTGCGGGTCAGGGGCCAAGTTAGGGGACAATCAGGGCATGAGTTGGTGATGAGAGTGCAGAGCAGAGGGGCTGGGCAGCCAGAGCTGTAGGTGGGACGTGGAGCAGTGTAAGACAACCAAGGGTTAAGGGTCATGGAGGTGGAGGCAGGAGACCCTGTTCAGTACCCCCTGCTCACCATCCATCCATCTTGCTGAGGTTTCATTTGGGCTCTGCAATGCAGGAAGAGACCGTAGTTTCCTTCTTGTTTCCTGCATTTTCAGGCTTTCCTCTCTCCAGGGTCACCTCAGCCAATACTTGGTTCCTGGGCACTCACCTGGGACAGGGGCCAGCTTGGTGGCCAGCCAAGTAGCTGTGCAGTGCCCAGTCCCAGGGACAGCACCGAGGAAGGTGTGCCAGGATCAGGGCCCCAGCACTGAGCACTGACCATCCTACGTATCACAGTGGTAACAGGACTTAATCCTCCCGTTATCATCTTTTATTGCACACAGTCAGATATTGCAGCACGTTACCATCATTTCTGGGTACTCCCTTCCTTGTGTGGGGCTGGCTTTGCTCCACTGGACTAACTTGGCTTAATTTCTTATGTCTTCAGCTGCTCTCTCCTTCCCTGAGGAGTAGCCTCCCGTTCTGGATGTGAGAGACATTAGAAGGATGTCGTGAAATAAAACCTAAAGAAGTCTACCGAGATTCATCAATAAAGGGAGGAATCCACGGAGGAGATTCAGTGTTACTGGGAGCCGTGGAAGTGAGGGAAGCCAAAAAGTCTCCTGCCACCTGCTCCCACTTGTGTTGCCGTTCAGTCATCACCAGGGATGGTGGCTTCCTCAGGCTGGTGCCTCCAGCAGTGGCAGGCTGGCAGCTGGATGTGTAACACAGCCATCAAAGACTTCGGGTGGGCACTTCAATGTCCACCTTTCCTCTGTTTTTCCGTGTTCCTGCTCTTGCACCAACAGAGCAGCCAAAAATTAACCTCCTTCCACCTGACCCAAACAGGCTCTTTTAGAAGAGTTTCTGGTGTCTGGCAGCAGCTTTGCCCTACCTTACATAGACAAGTGCTAAAATAAATACCATCCTCTTAAAATGTAGCATAGAAACGTCATTTAAATTTAAGCCATTTAAAACCAAAGGTAGAAATCCCATGTGTGGTGCAAAGCCTCTTAATGCAAATAGTCAGTCATGCATTGCATGCCTCAATCACACTCGTATCGGTGTCATTTGTGTCCTAATAAAATCCTATAATCTTTTGCGTGCCAATTAAAGAAGGAAGATAGCTAAGTCTAGCTGCTTCCTCGGGTAATTACAGGCTAGCAGGGAGTCAGGCAGTTATCTGCCCTGGGTTTTGCTGGACTGGGGATTACCAAAGGGTATTTTCTCTCCTGTTTCTCTAAGGGACAGTACAGTGTGTTTTTTAACTGTGTGGTGTTTTAAAGGCATAACCAGGATCCAGGCAATGGTTGTTAATGAAAGATCTGGAGTTCAGATACACCCAGTTAAACAATGGATTAAGCTTAACAATTGTATTTGCTTTACCAATATTTTAAGAGTCATTTTTTAGAAAGAAGCATTTATATTGAGTTCAGTAAGTTATTTTTACATTTGAGCCTGTCCTTTAATTTAAAAGGTAATTTCTATGTTTCTTATAAGTAAATCACAAGGGTAAATCATTAAAAAACTGTGGCATTTTTAACAATTTCTCTTGGTAGTGCTCATCTCAGTCCCATTGTGCTTTAGGCCCTCCATCATTAATATGCATTTCTAGTTCTCTTTTTTTCATTCACTTCCAAATTTGCTGACCAACAAGGACAGTGGAAATTGCCTGTAAAGTGCCTTTCTTTATTTCCCATCAGCAGGGTCATCAAGATTCTCATCCCGCTTACGTGTTTACGTACAGGAGTTTAATGTCACTGTGAACATAAACCAAAGGTGCCTTCTGGGGAAAGTTGTGAATACTATTATTTTTTTGAATCAACTCCACAAATTCATCAGCGCTGTGATTGTCCATAGCTATCCTCATTTTTGTATATGTGTATATTTCATTTCAAGATTCGGCAGAAGGGTCATCCAAAGGAATTAACAAAATCAAGCAGTCCATGTGGGAAAGGATGCCTCTGCTTGGAACAGCATCTCAGAATCAATCATGCCTTTCCTTCCACCGAGGCAATTTCACGTTTTCAATAGAAGGCAGACCTGCAGTGGGGGTTTTTTTCCCCCCCTAGCATCAAATGGCATTCCACACAATGATATTCATCATGTTATAACTCTAGGTGAATGATAATGGATCAGAGGGAATGAAAACAGATGGATGTTAAAACAGACAATTCCCCGCCACAAACCTGGGAGCCCTCCTCTGCTGCCTAGTCCATTCATTCAGTGGATAATTGTATTAGACATTCCAACAATAGAGAGGCCTTCTTCATTAATCCTGAATTTACTGAAAAGAAGCTTTGCAGACTATAGCTCTTTTGGTGCTTAGACAACACCGGGCAAAATTTACCACAGGCTTAAATGTCTAAAACTCAGCTAGATAGAAACTAGCTCTAGAAAATTCCAAAAGCAGGAGAGGTGGGTGGGTGAGAGCAGGGCACAGGGCAGCCCAGCAGCAGCACTGCAGGTGGGCAGGAGACACTCGAGTGCCTTTGCTGCAGCTCAGGTGACTCCAGGGAAATGTATCGGAAAGCTCTCCTCTCGCTGGAGTGCAGGCGCAGCTGAACTTATCAATATTGTGCCTGGCTTTGATCTGATTGTCCCTTTCCAGTCTCCAGCTCACCACATGAGCCAGTGAATGCCAATCCCTGCCATGTGATGGGGCACAACCCTTCCCTAACCCTGGTGTGCATCAGGTGACCGGGGCTAAGCAATACAGATCAAGTCTCTTACCAGCTGTCCTGTGAGTCAGACCCTTGATTACAATATTGACATTAACATTTTAATCACATGCATGCTGCTGCAGATTTTAATGACCAACTTGCTGTGCCTTTGCTTTTTGAGGATCAGGAATTAGACCCTTGTTCGTAGCTGGAGCGAGCGCAGCATCAGAGCAGCAGCTTCTGTAGCAGCAAACATGGCACTGCTCTTGCCACGAGCCTGCCCCTGGACATTAACCTTGCTGGCACTGAACACCTCACTGGAACGGGGACTTTGTTCTCCTGTTCTCCTTTACTGTGTTCCTGTGTCTGGGGCAGGACTGGAAGTTGTGAAAAGAGGAGAAAGGCGGTGCTTTCGTGTTCTCTGTAGCCTGAGGCGACGCGAAAATCTCCCCAGTCCCTGTGTAACTATCGTTTTCCATTCCCAGGTACTTTAATCAGGGCAGAGTAAGCCAGAGACATTTCCTTCATCCTGTACCTTTCTGTACCTTTTCTGGCCTGTGCCATCAGAGATAGGCGAAAACTTCAGTGCAAATGAGAATCAGCCCCCAAATTTGCATTGTTCCTCTCACCCCAAACGTGCTCCACAATCTGTTGCAAATGCTGCAAGCTGAGTCTGCAAGGCTTTGCTCTGTTAAAGACTGTCATGTCCAAGGTGGAAGGACAAGCAAAAGGTCAGAATAAATAAACTGAATACAGAATTGCTTAAGGCAATAAAAAGAGACCACAGGCTTTCATTGTAGCTCTGACATGCACCAGAACACACTTTAGGACATTAAATAAGCTGGTTTGTATGTCACTGAGCTTAGTTGTTTTCTGTTGTTTCTCCCCCTGCTACCCCAATACTTTGCTAAAATGATCAGGCCTTAAATGCTTGGTATCCCTTCCACAAACATGGGCTGCCTTTATCGCTTGCTTCATCATGGTCATTTGCACTGAAAATACATAATCACTGTCAGAGCACAAAGAATCATTACGAATAATTAGTTACTTCCAATATGGCAAGTCAGTCTCATAAATCTTGAATATTTGGCTTTGGTTTTGGAAAGAGATTCCTTAATGGCTACACTTGTGAGACTCTGTTAATTGATATAAAATTGTATTCAAAATTAAATTTGTTTTAACAGATCTAAATCACCCCAATAAATCAGCTTCAGCCTATCTGCTCTAAGAGTTCAAGTACACTTTTTTTTTTCTTTTGCCTTTGGGAGAAAAGGTGCGTTTGCAATCGATGCATGGAGGGCTGGATCTGCCCCTCCCCTCGTGGACTAACTGCTTCCACATGGGGTGATCTTGCTGGTCTGAGAAGTCATAAGGGAGGGGGCAGAGGGTGCAACCTCCCTCCCCAGCCCAGCAGTGGAGCTCTGGGGCTCTCAGCCCTCCTGCCTGCATCCCAACTCAGCTCCGAGCCTCAGCTGTGATGCAGCCAGGGGGTAAGAAAGGAACTGCCTGTCTCTGTTCTGAGTGGGCAAAGGAGAGGTTATTTTAATGAGAAAGGGAAGGAGTTCAAGCTCATCTGTAATAGTCAGATATTGAGGGTTTATGTTATTACGGGTAATAGCAGTGTGAATGGTAGTTCTTATGATGCTTTTTTTTTTCTTCAGAGAAACCGTCTTTTTCATCTGATATCACAGGTGAGAGAAGGTGACAGTTAATAACAATAGCTTAATTTTACTTGACTGTGTATACTCTATTTAGCTCCTGAAATTGTTTCAGGACAGGATGTTATTATCTTTATCCTTATTTTAAACCGTAGAAATGGAGCTGCAGAGACAAAAGCCCAGTATTCCTCTCCCATAATGTCTTCAGTAGGCTGTCTTCCTCACCTAGGCAGTGGTGAGCCCAAATGCTTCCCGAGATTCTGTGTGGTAAAAATCTGTTGGAAGAATTCCCCTTTTTCATCCTGTCTGCTGCTACTGTCTGTTATCTTAAATCTCTCTCTGATTTTTTTTTTTTCTCCCCCAGAGATTCTTTCTTGCCTACTTCATCTCAGTAAAACTCTCCCCGCCCTCCTCCTGCCTGGGTTGTTGCCTGTATTTTTGCCTGTCTGATCTCCCTCAGGTTCTAGCTGTCGAACTTGTTCCACGTGGGCAGGCTCCGACTCCTGCCTGCAGCCCTGGGAAGTGGGATGCTCCCTGCCCGGGATTTGCATGGCGTGGGGTGGATTTCGGGAGGCTCTGAGCCTCGCAGGGTTTGTGCTGCCTCCTGCTTCCAACGTGTAAAGCCTGAAAACTGCAGTGCCTGTCGTCGGGCCCTGCAGCATAATGATCTCTGGCTGATGCTGGGTCTTGCTTGACTAGGTGTGCTTAAATCCTGTTGGGCTCAGTGATCTATTTAACGATTCTTTTACTTGCTTTTGGAACGTTGCTGGTGCATAGCCTCCATCTCCAGTGCTCAGGGTGTCGTGTGGTGTAGGGTGTTTAGGGGTGAATGAAAGTGAAAATCTTCTCAATCAGCTTTATTAGGTGCAACTGTTACAAATGCTGGAAATTTTCCTTGGATAGGAGTTGCTTCTGTTTCCAAGTGTCTTGTAGGCTGTGCTCAATTTGCTATTAAAACTGTTAAAGTAACACAGTTCGTTTTAATCCCTCAGTGTATATTATCAATCAGCTAATACTTCAAAGAAGAAAAATAATTGAAAAAAAAAACAACTAGGCAAACAACAAAATCCTCACCTACCCACCCTGGGAAACCTGAAGATTAGGACTGTAAATATATTTTCTGTTCTAAGTTTGGAAAGTGAGGGAAAAGCTAGTGAAAACTAACTCAGAGAAGATATATTTGGCAGTCTACAACTTGCAGAGCTCTCCTAATAAAGGCTGGCGGGGTGTGCAAATGGAATTTAATACATGGTCGTGATAAACAGGTGCTAAAACATTTCTGCAGTGTTTCTTCCATTAATATTTTGTCTCTTTAAAGCAACCATCAGGAAGATGTGTCATCTTAATTACAGTATCTGGAAGCAGGGACTGTACTAGTAGCTGTGTAACCTGCTAATAAAGGCTTGCCTGCAGTGGGGATTTTTGCTCTCTCTGTACCAGCTGAGCACTAACATAGGCTGCCAAAATCACAGTGATGCATAATTTACACTGGGTCAAGTTACCCTTCGTGGCAAGTAGATGAGCTGGACAAGTGTTAAACAGGGCTTCACCCTCACTGCTGTCTATGCTTATAATGGGAAATTTATTCCCAGAATGGACAAGGCTTAACAAATTACTGCATGATTGTATGTCTTAGTGTCTCTGGGTGGTTCAGACCAGCTTTGCACAAGCCAAATCAGAAGTGGATTCAAAGCTAGTTAGGAGACTGTAACAGTCAAAAACGTGACTGTCTGGAATGACTTGGCAAAGAGAAAAGCAGAATGGAAGCTAAATAGAAAGAAAACAGGAAAGGTGGGAATGGATCACTCTCTGTTAAGAGTGAGTGTGTAATAAGGACTGAATTATTCTTAACACAGAGGATTATTTTTCACATGCACCTCATACTATTGCTAATCTTTTGTTTTTCTTCATCTGATTCACTGATTTAATTTTGCTTCTGCAAAAGAAGCAAAGAGCCTCAATTAATTGAGGGAGCTGTGAGGGCCTTTGGAAGGGAATGTATTGAATTTCAGAAAGCATTTTACAAGAAGGTACCCACCACGGTCTTGTGCTATAGGACTTCCTTTGGAAGCATATATTTCTCCCCCATAAGTCTTTTGAACAGTTTTATACCACACATGTTTCAAGAGAATTAAATCAATAACAATCTGTACCTTTCTAACCTGAAATGCAAGCTCTGCACGGCAGGAGATCAAGCTATGCAATTAACTGTTGTCCTTTCAAAGGAATTCTGACAGATATTTATAGTTTACTGTATTCCATTCTCCTGCCATTGGAATATAACAGTACAACTGAATGCAGCTGACTGGAACTATGAAATAATTATAGCAATAACTATTTCCTTCTCTACTGGGGAAACCTTGTAAAGTGCTGAATGTGGGAACTGCTGATGTTCTTGCCCCTCAAAATCTGGTCCTTACCTTGGGTTTATTGTGCATCCCCAGCTAAGTCACCCAAGAGAGAATTTTTGTTCCATTACCTGCAGCTTTTTTAATATCATGTTCTAAATCTCACGTTCGTCTTGACGTGGAATGAATCAACACTGTACAAATAAATGCACTTTAAAAAGCTTTCTATATTTGGGCACGGACAGTGTATGAAGTAGAAAGACTTCTCTGTAGTAAAATAAGTCATATCTTTGTGTGGGAGTTTGGAGCAGTCTGTTAAGAGGAAACTATGCAATATTACCAGAAGTGAATAGATTGGCATTTGACTGCTAAGCACTTTGCAAATTTCAATATAAAGGCACTTATTTCATACCCTGAGCTGTCACTGTAACTTATGTGCTCATGCTGGTGACTTAGTAGCATAATGACAGGCCATTGTTACTAAGCTAATTAATTTTAAGCAATCTTTCCTAACAGTATACTTGGAAATGACATTCATTTGCTGCAAACTTAGGAGCCATTGATACATCAGGAAAATAGTGATGCTGAATCTTTGAGCTACCTCTCTTGCTGGCTCAGTACAGGTGTCTTACCAGGGGATAGTTGCTGTGTTGGGCACTTTAGCTGCCTCTTGCTGATAGTAATATCCTCAGCTCCTTAGCTTTAGGGCTGTAAACCTGCAGAGGAACACTGTAGGTTCCAACCACCTGTTAGCTTTGCCACAGCACCATTTTTCATCACTTGGGCTTGAATGCCTGCAGATTCTCACCAGGACCTTGCAAGCTGTAAACCAGGATCAGGTACAGCTGTTGCTCGACTGAGGTGCTTTGAGGAGCAGTGTGGTAGGGGGTTATGGTGTGGTTTAAAAAAAAAAAAAAGCCCAAAAGTTCAGATTAGGCTAAATAGAAATGTCTTCTGAAATTAAAAAAGTACTGGATTATTTTCCTAATAGTGTTCACCAAGAGGTAGAAAAGAAGAAATGTCCAGGTGCCCTCGGCCTTTACCCACATGGACTGGGTATGAAGTTAAACCCTTCCTCCAACATGAAAAGAATGAGAATAGGGAAGAGAAACTATTCTCACTTTATTCTCACAGGTGGTTCAGATAGCTTGTGGCTGTTGAGTAATACTGTATTGTGCAGCTGCCTCAGAAAGTGGTGGTACTGAGTCATCCCTAGGTAATAATTTTGTTTTGGAGTCCCCCCCCAGCTTGTATGAAGACTGTGTGAATAAGTGGTGGTACTGCAACAGGAGGAAAAAGTGAAAAAGCAGCGTCTCCCAAGCTTACATTTCCTGGGAGTGCTGTCAGAAATGTCAAGTCCACTAGAAAGAAAGGAGTTAAGGAAATGCAGAATGTCTTCTAAATTACCCAGATCTGGAAACTCCCCATCATCAGTGTTTTTCCATGTGAGGCTCTAGAATGCAGCAGCCTGACTGCTGGACCCTCTGGTGCAGCAAAGCACCCCAACCTGCGTGACTCAGCTTCTGGGACTTCACTTCTGTGCAGAAAGGGAAGATCTGGGTTTTCTATGAGCTGGTGTGTGCCTGTGGATCAATACTGGAGCTGAGAATGCTCCTCCTGAGAGGTCTGCAACAAATAGTACATTATTTATGTGCTCTTCTCATGTTTCCCTGCGTGTTATGTAAATACTAATCAAGGTGAAATTGGACTCAGCCATGGCTAATTTTGACTTTGGTTTATTTTGGCAATTTCCAAGCAGAAATCAGTCTAATGGTCTTCTAGAGGGGCCCCGAGGTTTTCTAAAGCTTTGCGTGGGTTTAAGGCAGAATCCCTGTGTAGACTCATAACTGACTGCTGGAATCCCAAGAGCTGGTGCTCTGTTGTTCCCAAGCCTTGCCCTCTCCTTTGCTCACAGCGGGAATGTGAAAATACCACGTCCTGTCCAGCCATTGCCCTTTGACCGCAGCTGGTGTTACTCACTCTGATAAGCAACAGCACGTTTTATTCCATTTATTCAACATTTTGTTAGCTTTGCATCCTCTCCCCCCCATCCTAGAGTTTTTCTGCTTTTTGTTTATGACTCTCTCAGTGTGTTTTTATTCCAGTTGAACTGGGAGCAGGGGATTTCTTCGGGAATATTTCATACTTTTCAATTTGTTTTGTGGTTTCAGGAGCCTACTGCTGGTTGTTTTATTTACTTACTTATAACATCACTATATTTTTTTTTTTTCACCTGACTGTAGATCTGGGAAAAAAGGTGCTTTGCTGACAGTGTTGTTAACCAAAGTGTCTGGCTCATGTGTGGTGAGAGCTGGTGCCTGGGTGTGCCTGCTGAGCAGGGCGGCTCTGAGCGCTGTGCATGGGGATGGTTTCTGTGATGAGCACGACTTTCCCTGTTGGGAAATGAACTGTGAACACCTACTCGTTTTTCATAGGCCAAATTACAGTGATGTCTCAGCTCTCTGAATTGCCTACACCTCAAAAAGGACATCCCTAGGACCCTTTAGTGCAATGGTAATGAAATGGCCGGGGCTGAGCAGCTGCTCTGTTAGCAGAAACCACCTCTAGGAATTTAGCCATTTGCTTTCTGCCTGGCAGATTTCTGATGGACTAAATGTACTTCTTCACCCTTCTATTTTTTTATACTTGAGGTTGAGGTAGCCTTTGTGTGCTTGTTGCTCAAGCTTCTTTAACTGTGATTAAACCAAAGGAAGAGGTTTTGGAGTCAGTGAAATTTTGCTTAAACTTCTGTGTTACACTGAGCAGCATGAAGGCAGCAACTTAGAGAAAACAAATTAAAGAAGACATTACTATTGGGAAGGAGAAAAGCATTACCAGTAGTGTTGCTGCTAAAACAGATAATACAAATTCAGACCTTGGAATAAAAGGAGCCCAAACTCTCAAAGAATTTAGTCCAAAGTTGGAATTCAGATGCTTCCACGCTTGTATCTTTGGATGATCATTAAATTCTGTTTGTGCTTTCTAATCTAAGAGTTCCCCAGTGCTACTTAACAGCTCAATTATTTGTGCCTGAGAATTTTGTTTTCCTTCCCTCTCCTCCAGTTTTGGGGTTATTCCCGATTTGGCCTAGCAGAAAATAAAGATGCTTCAGTGGAGCTTTTGACTCTCAAAATAGCAGGACATGGCCAGTAATAAACTTGTAATGGAGCAGTGCCCAGCAGATGGAGAGGACAGGGCCCTTGATGAAATGGGAGCTGTGGGACCTGTCTCATCAAGCAGCTGTCACAGCTGTCTTCCTCCTCTAGGATGGCCATGGAGGATTCGTGCCAGTGCATTAACTGCTCCCAGTGAATCAGGTGTGTGTCTGCATACAAAGATGACTTCAGTCTATCTCTGATTTTTCCTGACGTGACATCACAGCGTGTGTGTGTACACAGCTGTCTTTTGTTGTCTTCAGGAAATAAAAAATCCATTTTTCCTCAATGAAGAGCCCTTTATGTCCTGAGATTTGGGCACTGTGGACAAAGCAATGAAAGGTTTTCCTTAAAAATCAAACTTTCCAATGCTGCAGGACAGAAAGAACACTGCCAGACAGTCAATTTGAGCTTCAGAGCTGTGCAGGTACTTAGAAGTGCAATCCATCAGGTCCTCTGATCTACAAGTCTGGCTGAAATCTTGCAGCCGTCAGCACGACATTGCTCCCAGTCACATCGAGTGTGACGAATGGCTGAGAGATGTTTTGAAAGGAACGCTTAAATTAGCCTCCCAAAATTCACCTCAACAATACAGGATCTGTCTACAGCTTGGATGCTAAGGTGTGATTTCAGTCCATTTTTATAAATCACTAACACCTGGGGGGGTTTGTTTCTTTTTTTCCCCCCCAGAGCTGCCATTTTAACTCGCATTTAGCTCGGCCATTAAACAATCCTGTGTTCTGCTGTAGCAAACAGAGTGTGTTGGCAGGTGACTAAGATCAGAAGGAAAACTAGATACATTTCTTTTTTTCTTGGTGGCTGTGGCTTTCAGTTCAGAGCAAAGGCAGGCGTTTAAAAGCATGTAATGAGGATGCTATAGGATGTGTGTGGGTCTCACGTCAGCTCTGATTAACTTCGCTTACACATATAGTTCAAAGTAAACTGCCACGTGACCAGCAAAATGAACTCAACCATTCAGTCATCCTGAGAAGTAAAAAAGAGTGTGTACTGATTCTGGATTCCTTCTGAGAGCGCAAAGGATGTTCATAACATGTTTCCTCAAAGCAGAAAGAATTCGAGTCGGCATCTGCTGAGCGCAGAGGTTTTCACTGAGACATGAGAAAGTTTCTCAGCTTTATCCTCAGAAGCCACCCCTAAAAAAAAAAAAAAAGAGAAAAAAAAAGTGCTGATGAAAAGGGTGATCCTCCAATAAGCAGAAGGAATATGGAAAAGCATACTACCAGAGAAGGTGGGTGTAGGGATTGAACTGCATGGCTGTGGTACGTACGTTACTCATGGCCCAGACTCAGGTTCCAAGCAAGTGTGCCCAAAAGTCTGCATGTCCATTATATGTCAGCTGTTTACTTGCCTCAGTTGTCTTTTTCCCCTCATTTGGATTGTCAGTTCAGCAGGGAGCTGCCTTAGGGACAGCAGGACAGAGCGCTGGAACTCGTTGGTAAGTACCTGTTTTATGCTCTGCCAGAGCAGCTGGAGAGAAGGGATAAATTACCATAAATTGCCAGTCTATGCAAAAAAGGTGTTTGCATAAATTATTGGAGAGCCCACTTGAACTTGTTGAGCAGTGCTCCCACCAGCATTAAGAGGTCACTTAACCCTCTGTGCGGCCCTGCTGCGGAGCCCAGTCATGCGTCGCAGAATTAAATGAGTTCCACCATTTTTCTTCTGAGCATTGCCCAGAACTGATGCAAAGTGACATCTGACAGCACAGGCAAAGCAGTGACAATGCTCTGAGACACTAATAATAGCTGTAGAGCTGGAGCAGTTTTCCTCTATCCTTATTTTTTATTAGATTCTCCCCCCTTGGGTGAGGAAATGTTGTCATCCCTGGCACACTTTATCCTTGGAAACCACCTTTGCTGAGCCAGTTAATCGCAGGGCTGGCTGCACAGTGGAGTCAATGTGCTAGGAATGCTCCCACCATAATCTCTTTAAAGAACAGCTGATACCTCATTGAGAACTTTGAAAAAAAAAAAACAAAAAAAAACCCAACACATTCCTCTTGGATGATCCTTGCCAGAAGTTGGGAGCAGCGAGGGGTGCTGATGGGGAGAGGCTGAATCATCTGTGGAACAGCAAGGCAGGCTGCAGATCCTGTACAGACTCCTTCTCTTCCCCCCTCCTTTTCCTTTGTTACTAAGGAGATTTACATTGAAACAAGCTCTGCAGGAATCCTCAGGTTCCTTGCAAAGGGATCTTAATGTTTCTACTCCTTTATAATTAGTTAAGGAGAGAAGATATTAGAAAAGGTTCCTGTGAGGGATTCTTGGGGCCAAATTACAGTAAAAAGGGAAAAAACCTCAACTGTGTGGCTGTGGTCAGTTTGATAGGAACCCAAAGGCAATCTCAGGGTCAGAGCAGTGATGTGATTTGCCTCACTAGGACAGAAGTAGATCAATCTTTGCTATTGTATTTGTATTTTTGTTTCATGATCTCCTGCTGTAGTTGTTTGTTCCTTGCACTGTTGCCCGTTTCTGTAGGCTGTTTATCCTTGTGTGTATTTATCTGTTATTTGTCTTCTGTTTAACTGTTGGACTCGATCTTAAGGGCCTTTTCCAACCTAAACAATTCTATGATTTTATGATATCACCCTGTTGTATTGGAGTCAGATGTGAGACTGTGAAGAGCAAGTGGGGTTCTAGGATGCCTGGATTTATTCAGATAGTCAGGTATTTTTAACCAGTGCTCCATGGATAGGGAAGAGAAGGAGCAGTGATATTTTTTTTTTTTTTGAGTGCTGGAATTACAGGAAGGAATGGATGCCTAAGGAGGACCTTACAGAAGAACTTAGGCACCTAAATCCTAAAGGATAATCCTCACTGCTCCCGCCTACCTCTGTAAGCGGCTGAGTATCACCACCAAGAGGGTTCCTGAGGTACTTAGAGCCCTTCTCTGTATGTGTAGAATTATCCAGGTCTTGTTGATGCCAAACTGTTCAAATCTGATCTCTCTCCTAAGCCCTGTCAAGAGCAACAAATTGGAATTTCTCCTGCCTGCCTCCTGAGAGGCCCTGCTGGTAGCACAGGCAGGGCATGGCTGCACTACCAAATCACAGAGCTGCTGTGTATGTCCCAAAGCAGAGGAAGAGTCAGGGATATTCTGTGCTGGAAAATAGCACTGAATATTATGTGGTAAGAGAGCAGTGGGGGTTTGTCCAGCCTGTGTGCTCCTCCACTGCAGCAACCTCTGCGGACTTCTCATTTTTCCTTTGTGATATCCTCAGCTCTCCCACCTTCCCTACATCCCTTCTGTCACTTCCCTCTACCTCTGACATGTTTATGCATCTCTGCCATGTTCTTGGCCTCTTCCCAGGGTCCCTTTGTTTAGCTATGTCATAGCTGCTGCTTTTCTCCCCTGTGTTCTGCCCTCCTGCTGGGAGGGGTAAAACCCAAAGTGTAAAACCCAGAGGCTCGAGGGGTGGGTTGTTGGGAGCAGTACCTGTGCTGGGCAGTTTGGTGTCATGTGTGTGTTAATTAGAGAAGTTCTCCAAGAAAGTGAGTGCTGAGCATCTTCCTGAGTCCACCCAGCAATTGAAGGTCTGGAGTTTCTTTACAACTGAGCAGTCCAAAGCAATTTTGATGCAAGGCATAAATTGACAAAATTTATTGCATAGGGTGGACAACATGAAAAATGGTTTGAGAAGGGAACTGTTAGAGATTGTTCAGTGTGAAAGTGAATGGAGAGGAAGCACAGAGAAGGGAGGAATTGGTAGGTTCCTGTAAAAGAGTAGCTGAAACGTTAGAAAGATAGTTCCCTCTCATTTCAACCCCCACCTCATCTGCTGGTGTCTTTCGTGTGTGTTCAGCAGGCTGACAGCATCAGGTCCTCTTTCACCTTGGCAGCACCACTGGTGATACTATTATACACCTCTATGGTTACTGATTCTTTTTTCCAGCTCTTCCATGCCAGTATTTTTTCCCATGTTGATTATGAAGAATCTTCTGATCTTTAGAAACACTGCCCTTCTGGCTGCTGCAGTGGGAACCAGCCTTTCCGTTTACATCCCTCCTCAATTCCCAGGACACTGCTATGAAACACTCCCCCCGCCCCCAATATATTATATTCTTGTAGACTTAACCCTCAGGAAATCAACATCTGGTACCAATTATTGTTCCTTAGCTGAGGTGGTGGAATCTCCTGCCTTACAGCGGTGAGGGTCTAGAATTCCTTTACCCCGGGAGTGCACAGACACCATCAGGAAAGGCAGAAGCTTTTTGTGAGATGAGGATGTTGGCATGCTTCCCAGCACCTGTTGGGAGCACAAAAGTGTGTGTTACAGACTGGGCTGGACAATCCCATGGTAAAGAAACACTATGAGGCCATTAAACACCCACTTTAAATTGCACCTTTGATCAAATTCCTGACCAAAGGCAGCGTTGCTGTGTAGTCCTGTGTTCCTGCTTTGCAAATTACATCCCCAGATGTATGAGATCTCTGGAGACCAAAGGGGAAGGAATGTCATGCACACAATAGAGCTGGAAAAAACCTTCTGTCTTAATGGTGTCCCATCAATTCTTATCTGATAATCTCTCCTTTTGAAGGTATGTGGAAAGCCAAAAATAAGAACAAAGCAAACCATAGGCATAGACTTGCCCTGACCTGTCTTCTAGGCTGTATCTCTGTGGAGCTCCACTAGCTTGCTATACTTGTCTTGCTGTGACCTCTCTCTCATCTTGCTATCAGGCTCACTTGCTGGTGTGAGAAGCTCCCCCCCTTCCTCCTTTCCCTCTTTCCAGCCTCTCCTGTTTGTAACAACCTCCTTGTGCTTGTCTGCCTTATCCACTTTGTCTTATATTTTCAGCAAAGATTAGAAATATCTTTTCTTCCGCGTCTCAAAGTTCTGAATTCCTCTATCTTCCTGCCACTGCTTATCTTGCTGCTGTATTTTTAAACTCTAATACACTCCAGGATATGGTCGTCACCAGGGACACTTGAACAAAGTAAGAGTAGTGCAGCAACCTTCCAAAATTCTCAGCAAAAGTGCTTTGTCAAAAGACGAAAGTTCAAGGCGTAAAAATCTGTATCTATACTTTTTAGTTGTTGAATGGTGACAACATATGATAGCAGAATGCTTTTGGAGCATGTTAACTGCACTCAACCCCCCATGTGAGATATCTACAGCTGCTTTTGTGGTAAAACCCGTTTGACTCTGACCTGTCATGTGTTGTATCACTTCTAGTTCAGGGCCTGAGTGGGAAGCTGCAGTAGCTAATTCCAAGCAGTCTGGAAGGCAAAGGATGACTGTTAGCACAGTCCCTCTGGCTGCACAGATGGAATGTCCAGGCAGGAGTGGATCCAAGGAAGTGTGACTCGCAGCTGGTTGCAGACCAGGGAAATGGGCCATTCTTCCTCTCTCCTGTGGTTCCCTCCAAATGTGTCTTAGAAGGTGTGAGAACAACTTTGCCTTACCTGGTGAATAGATTCTTATCTAGGGGCTCCAAACCCACTGTCAGTGAATCTCTTGAACCCTTTCAGCTTAATGAAACCCTTCAGTTTTCAGAGCCAAAAGAAGAGAACTACCAGATCACGTTTTCCTTCACCTGGGGAGGCTGGAAATAAACTGTCTGCCAGGCTCTTGGGAACTCTGGCCTGAAACCTTGGGCTGACACCCCTGTGGCCCAGGAAGCTCTTACTGAATGCAACCACAGGTACTTTCCATTTGAAACTTTCTCTTTGGCCTCTAAGATACCTTTGCACACTTTACCTTAAACGAGGGGCTGTCAGGCATTGTGGGGATAGCAACTAACACTTTCCTTTCTTACTGCTGGTCACTTGGGATCACAAATTGCCATATTCTGGACAAGGAGCTGTTCATCTGTGGTTAAGCTTTCTTTCCCTTCAGTTTGCTGAATTATACTTGTCCTGAAGGGAGCTTTAAGATACAAATCTAGCTTTTCAAAGGATGCCCTTGCAGTCTCTGACTTTCATTATCACTGTATTCTATATCACTGTATATATTGCAGTGTCCACCCCTGTTTTCAGGAGCCCCATTGTTCCCTAGGATTGGAGCATCAGCAGTGTGCAGGACAACACCTCCACTGTGAGTTGTTTACAAGACCATCTTACTGTCCCCTCTATGTCTTGTGCTATTTGTAGGTTCATCTCTCTCCCCATTTCAGGAGGCACAATTACCTTCTCTGTGGAAGGAAAACACTCAAAGATATGAAAGTTGGCTATTAGAGAATTGCAACAAGGTTGTGGCCTCTGTGGTGTCTGGGCACCCAGAAAGCACTTCCCTTCCTCAGGGGAGGAAGATGCCCAGAGCCTGCTCCAAAACTGGCAGTTCCTATTCGAGCCAGAGGCAAACTTCCACCTGATGTTAACTCTGTAGCACCAGTGAGATAATTCAACCAATTACATCTAATGCTGCATGGATTTACTAGGAAGTTAGTTACATATTTTTTTTCTAGCTGGTTTTATCTTAGGGACAGTAAGTTGTTGCTTTGCTGTAGGGTAAAAAAAAAAAAGTCAAAAGAAAAGGCACATGATTTCTGCTTCTTCTGAAATCTTGGTTTTGTTATGCTGAATAGCTGCAAACCATTTGCATTACAATGTTGTGTAAATAAGAGATGCCACCAACTGAAGTGTAAACTGAGCAAAATGTGGGGATCTTCCAGTACAACCTAAGTCAAGTGGTTTGAGGTGAGATGGGACAGAACTCCAAAGTGAGAACACAAGGTGCTGTCCTTTGGGTCTCAGACGAGCCCTGTGGTCAGCAAAAGTCCTAACCCTAAGATGCCCAGATAATCTTAATTTTCAATATAAGTAAAATAATGTGTGTGGCATAGATGCCAAAAATGTCAGGATAAGAGGACAGGAGGGTGTATGAAACCCTGCAGAACAGGATTAGGCAGGATTAAAGTCTGAAAGTATCATGCTGCACTGGGTAGCAGATATTGCCACAGCCAACTCAGTAAAACTCAGTGGGACACTTGACATTGCACATTTTCAAGCAGCAAGTCATAAATCTATATTCATGTGAAATCTTCTGCACTCAACCTGGTGGGAACAGAAACACAGCACAGCTTCAGGTGCTAGCTTAGGGGAATAAAGCACAGGTTGCTGCCTTGCAGGGACACATCTCTGCTAGGAAAAATGGAAAGGAACTTGAATGATGTATGTAATTATGTTTGTTTGCAGGGCTATGTAATTTCTTAAAACCCACTGAGAATCCTTAAAACCTGAGATTAAAACCAGCTATAGATATATTTTTAACAACAGTTGTCTATATATAATTATATGTAGGTACATAGCAGTTGGTGTAATAGTTGCCAGTTCAACAGTCCAGAGCACATAAACATTAACTTACCTTTTATAAATTAAACCACGTACTTAAGTGCTTAGCTGGACAGGGATGTGCTTAAGTATTTTGCTGAAATGTTGGGCTGAGTCAGGTCAGAATGAATTTGTGTGCTTCTCACCTCGGTGTTGGTGTGAACCCACTCACCTCAGGGCTGACCTGTGCCTTGAAGGCCAGTGTCACAAGGGTGTGACAGAGGTGTGTTCTTGCCCCAGTGTTGTGTATCATTAACTCCACAGCCATGGTGCACATCCTGCTGGAGCTCTGGCAGTGTGGGAGCACCGGGACACGGATCCAGGACTGGTTGCAACCTGGAACTCTTTGATTAACCCGCTGCACTTCAGGCTTTGGATCAAATAGATCTTTGAACTGCTGCAGACTTCAACCCCACCAGCCCCTAACCATGAGGTAACCCTTCGCTAGGTCCAATGTGAGTCATAGATGGGGAGGATATTTCTAGTTTCCAATTAAAAAAAAAAATGGTGCAGCTCATAATCATGAGCAAAAGGTCTCTGTGCAGTAATGGGAACCAGCTGGTGCAGCAGGGCCACTGCAGCCTGAAATCTGCCTTTGTTCAAAATGTGGCCCCACCATTATCACGGTTGGAAACAATCCTTGGTGCTGACACAGTAATGACAGCTTCATGTTTTAGACACATCTAATGGCACTAAGTCCTGATCTTAGCCGGCATTTATCAAGATAAGTGAGCCAGTCAGGCAAGAGCACGGTGGGCTGACTGTACTCCTTTAGATAACAACGAGCGTGTTTCCTCTCCTGGAAGAATAATGAACAGAATATGACTGTCAAAATATTTCTCTCTGGAGAGATTCCAAAATAACTGACACTTACACGAGCTCAGTGCCATCAGCACTGTGAGCTTCCTCACGAACCTGGAAGAAGTGGAGCTGTGACCAAGAGATGTGAGGATTTCTCAAAACAAAGCCTGGGAGAATTGTTTTCTCAAAACTCCCCGCAGTTCTTACTTGCAGTTGGACAGCTCTGGGAACAGCTTTGCTATTGTGGACACTAAATGAGATGGTACAGTATGTCCTTTAGGTCTTTTGAAGCTGATGGAGTGGTGATGTCAGTGAGGTTGGTTCTCATGTAGCATTGTCTTACACTTGCTTTATCCGAAATTTTCACTAGATTTATCCAAACCAGCAGAGAATCAGGCCCTGCAAGTTCAACTTTATAATTCTTGTTTTTTCCTCTTAATCTGACTGCAAAATAGCTCAGCTAATGCCTTGTCTGCAAAACAGAGTGCTCGCACAGGCTCATGCAGAGCTTAATGTTCTTGCCTGGCGTAGCCCCTCTCCAGCTCCTTACCTTTGAGAATTCTGGGAAATACATCTCACCAGTAAAGAGGCTGCTTCTAGGAGCTGTTGTTGTTTTAGGGAGGACCCATTAAAAAAGGCAGAGCTGGGAATTTGAAAGGCATTATTGAGAGTGCTGGTGAGCTTCTGTCTAACCAAAGGAGGAGTGTGGTGGAGGTGGCTGGAGGGAGCCAGCGCTGCTTGGAGCGAGCTAATGGCCCGTGCCCACAGGATCCACTGCTCCTGAGACAGAAGAGTGAGCTGTAACGGTAGAGTAAACCCCAGCAATGCTGCAGCACAGGTCAGGGCTGGAATGTGCACAGAAAGGGCTCTCCCTGTAGAACAGGTCAGGTCGTGCTGCTGATTAAATGTGTCCTGCAAAGGTGTCATAACACTCTCCAGTCTGGGCAGCTGGGAATTGCGAGAGCAGGGTTTGCAAGACTGGGTCACTTTTAATTCTTTCAAATGTGGGTTTCTCCCCGTTGAGTTAAGCTGTGATGAACTCAGTTTTTGCTGTCAGCAAAGGGCTGACACTCTGTGCTGATGGAGTGACTCTTGTATTTTTGCTGACCTCTGTTCCATGCTATTCACTGCAGATTTCCTGAATTTTCTGTATGGGCAGCCAAGAAAATGTCTTGTTGCTGTGGGTAGGAGTTGTGTGGGGGTGTGTCTCTGTCAACTTTTCAGCTGCAAAGATCCCCCTTTTCCCAAGGGTTTCTGGGTTGTCTTGGGGGTGCTGAAGGTGACTGGGACAGCAGCATCTCTGATGCAGGATCTGCTGTTCATCCAGCTTCAAGATGGACAAAAGGATGCCTCCTGTAGATCTTTGGTGAAATCAGGTAGGAAAGGTCTTTTAGTCTCCGCAGGACTACAGGGATAATACAGGAACCCAAACTTATCCCTGTGTTCTTTGACACCAGTGTAAGATGCTGGCACAGGAATTGCTCTTTGTGAAACATCCCATTCCTGCAGAAAGCAGGGAGAGGAGACAGCAGGTGCAGTTGGGAGTGGGTGGGAACAAAACCCCAACATTGCTCAGTGTTTGTTTTTTAACAATTGATATTTGCAGCGAAGTCCGACCTCTCCCTCCAAACAAATGCTTTTACACGAGATGGTTTTACAAAGAAAGCATAGTAAAATTCAGCAGTAAAATAATATTTATAGGGCTACTTGTTTGCGAGAGCGACTGTGGTTTTCTAGGTAAATGGTTGCTGGATTACACAAAATGCTCTGTGTCCATCAAAATCCTCGTGTCACGGGGAATATCTCCCACACGGTTTCACAGAGAGCCTCTTTTTAACTGCTGGTGGTAAACCTGTAATGCTACATTAGTTTGGTTTTTTTTTTATAGCTTGCAAAGGTCCCTGATTGATTTTTCACACCTTTATTTCCACAGCAATAAGGTTTTACATACTGAGACGCGGGAAGGAAATAAAGAGAAATATTCACAGGATGTTGAACGTGTTTCAAAACCTGTGCCTGAACAGAATAGAAGATAACACCTGATGTGTTCTGTCTGACACGAGTGACAGTCATGGCCCAGAACCCACCCTAGGAATTGTCCTGCCAGGTTAAATTTCAGGAACCTGCAGAGCCTTCATGAAGCTCGATGGGCTGTAGGTGTTTTGTCATTTGTGCAGCAGACATCATTATTGGGAATATTTCCTCCCATATTCCACAGCAGCTTGTCCAAAGACTGGAGTCCAGCCTGGCTCTTCCAGAGCTTCTGAGTAAACAAACAAGTAATGCATCCTGCTTAAAAAAAACCAGACTGGCAATTAAAAAAAGACATCTCTCATTGTGCAAACAGAAGGGGCTGTAAAACACACTTTGCGGGGAGTTGGTGGAAATGTATTCAGTCTGGTTTATAATCACAGCACAATGAAATACCCCGAACATAAATAGCAAGAAATCAATTTTCTTTAGAAAAAGTAAAATAAAGAACATTAAATGATCATTTGACTAGATAACTGCAGTTTACTCGGTGGTATAACTGTCAGCTTGCCTGTGCACAATAATGGAATTAATGCAGAGGGGGTATGGTTTAGATGTCTCCTTCTTTACAGTGACAATAACTCCCTTGTTTTCTCTAGTGAGTAGATGTTTATATTCTAATTTTGTCTCTGCAGGCTACACAGAGCCTTAAACTTGCAAAAGGGATTTGTGAGCAGCTTGCTTGTCAAGAACAAATACTAGTCAAAAGAAAGGCCTGACTTATTGACCTTGGGTTCACTGAACCTTCATCTTGATGCTTCCGCACCGCGAAGGAATTGGCTCCTCCAAAAATTAAAGTTCCCAGATTAGAATAGAAGCTTCAACAAAGGACCTGCATGGCTTTACAAATACAGTTGATTAGAGGACTTTAAAAGAACTTTGTTAGAAAAGTGGGATTATGGAAAGTAAATGTTTGAGAGGTAGAGAAACCAATTGAGGTCAAGGTTGATGAAAACCAGACTTCTGAAAATATGAAATTCCTACTTTGCATTTTGGCTAAAAGTCTTTATTCGTTGTCCTCACCTGTTATGTTATTCATTTGGAGATACAGGGACAGTACCTGGCTGCCTCAGTCACCTTGTCAAGATGATGATTTGCTGTGGGAAGAGATGATGACTTTCAGGAATAACCAGTATTTGTTTTGTGTTCTCTGATTTGAATTGTTTTTTTGCATCTTCCAAGTTTTTGTAAGTTTTTAAGGAAGCTTACTGAAATATTTCAAATCCATACTCTTAATATTTGTGTTTAATAACTACATAGCCATAGCATCCTTTTTGTTGTTGTTGTTCCTGTAGAAACATCTCTCCAAAAATCAGCCCAAAGATTTCTATGCAGTATTAGGGCTAAATGAAACTTTAGTAGTTTTAACTTGGTGCTCAAACTTGTGGAAGTTTCAGAACTGCACCTCTTTCTGAGGCACCACTACGAGTCTTTATGCTGAGGTGAAATTTAGGACAGATGAGTAGCTCCTATTCAGAACCACACAGAGGAAGTGCATTCTTGCACTGCAGAACAGTGTATTTGTGCACATGTGTGACCGTGCTGTGGATGTGTGAAATACTTCTGTTATGTGTGTACATGTCCGCAAAATCAATTTTATTTAAAAGCATATACATAATAAAATTGCACATGCTTTTCATGTGCTCAGGAAACATCTTCTGTGTAGACAGTAGTTAGTTTTTAAAAAATAATTTACTACATTGGTTCCAACGTTTTAAATCCTCTCTAGTTTACCTGTCTAACTACAAAGGTATTTGTGTGATGAGAAAACTGGGAAAACTGAGAACTTGTTTTGCTTACCCCATAATCTGCAGTTTGCTTTGATGATAGTATGTCATAATTCCTCCTGGGTGCCAGTCAAAACAAAGACTTTGCCCTGTACACAAGCAGTTCTTGTTTGGATAGTTTTGGTATTTTGAAACCTCGAGTAAAATCCAAGACAGATTATTTCCATTCCCACAGCTGAATGAGGATAAGGCTGAAAGTGTGAAGAATCTTCAGGCTTAAAGTAACAGAGGATTCAATCCCCTTAACACAGTGCCACTGTGACACTGTGCTGTATCGTGGACAGTTTAGAAGCCAAAGTAGGAGGAAAGAAAATCTTGAAGCTTTTCAAACTCTCAACTTTTGCTGAAAGAGGATTTTTCAAATGCTGTTATCAATGAAACTGGATGGAAAAAATATTTCTTTAATATTTTGAAGTTTCCAGAGTTAGAGTACATTTTAGAAGCACTCATACTTTCCCCAGTGTTTTCATATTTCTTTTTCTACTACCTTACCCCACTGACCTGACTTAATAGGGTGCTGGGTTTGGCCAGCTGCCAGGGGTTTGTTGTGATGGCACTGTTGGATTATGTGACTTAAGTTGTTGAACTTACGTGCGCTCACTGATATTTTTCTGCCTAGAGGAAAGCTTGAATTTTACTTTTGAAACTTAGATGGATGGACAAAACAAAGCATTCCATGAAATCCTGTGTAACAAAACCCAACAGTCAGTACTGTGGGACACCACACCACTTCCATGCCTTGTCCGTGGCTCTGGCTCCCTACTGGAGCTGGGTCCTGCCTGGCTTTGTGTTCCTGCTGCAGGATCACTTGGCTGAGCCTGAGATTATGCTCGTGTTTAAAGACAAGCTCAAGGCTTCTGATTTGGGATATCAATTGGAAGTCAGGGAGCAGGGAAATGTGTTTAGCTGCAAACTTGGAGAGCAGCCACTTTGCTGCCTGCCCGTGTTTGCAGAGCTCTGCAGGGCAGGGGCAGCTCCAGCCCTGCCCAGGGTGGGTCACAGAAGGGCAACCAGACCTGGGTCTTTATGCTGTGGTCTTTCTCCTTTGTCTTATTGCAGATTCCCTCAGCCAGCAGCTGAAGGTTCTGTGTCATTCCTCAAAAGTCAGTCACTTTGGTTGTCTTTTCCCATCTGGAAAATTGGAACAACTTCTCAGTTCTGGAATTTGTTGAAAAGGCTTCATAGTTACTGCCATTAGCAATCCTAAAGTGAGTCTGGTTTTGGTGTTACTGAGCCGAAACCATCCAGTCTCTTGCTTTGCTCTTGAGTTCAGAAATTGCTGAGAATTAATTTTTAGGCCGAGAGAGAATTTTACAGCTATCTAGTAATCTGAACTAAGGTAATCTCCTGTTTCAAGTAGAAAATAACAAGAAGAATAGTGAATGGCCTCACACAAGACACACAATGAAGCTTCCAGTGAAGTTCCTGAGGTACCTTGGGAGAGTTCATCACATCCCTGCAGCACCTCTTGGTACCAAACTCCTGTTTGTCATGCACTGATGGAAGGATTGCACCCACCACAGAGGTGATAAACAGGGCAGAGCATCAGCTCTCCTGATGACCAGCAACCACTGCTGTACCCAGGGCTGTGCAGGGCTTTTGTAATGCAGGTTGTTCTAGCTGGAGGTTCAAAGTATGTCAAAAGCAATGCAAGTGCAAGCTCATTGAATAATCCAAGTGGAGGGCAAACCCCAGGAGCTGTTAAAAATGCCAGCGCAGAAGAAACTTCTGTTAATCCCTTTCCTTTGGGACCACTGTCATTCCCAGACTATATATTTTTTTTTTCCCCAGGTTGGATTTCAAGCAGAAAACAGCTCTGTTTTAAAGATGGCACAGTGTCTGGTTGAATGCTGGTGGGTACACAGAGAAATCAGCTGCAGTTTGAGCTGCCCGAGGTGCCCAGGAACTGCACTGGCTGTGAATCTTGCAACCAGGCAGGGGTGAAAAAAGGTCAAGAAGAATCTTGCTGTTCCCAGTGTCTGTCAGTAAGTAATCATGCAGATAAAAATCACACCACACCCTCAGCTCAACAAAAAATTTCTTTCTCTATCTATATATCCATATAACATTACAATACAAGCCTCAGGGCATCTTTTGTCCTTATCTAAACAAAAGTCTTCTCTGAAAACCTTAGTCATGCAAGTTATGGCATGAAATCACCCTTTCAGCAGAAAAATGGTAATTTTACATCTGGAGTCAAAGGAGGACTGGCTTGGTGTACAAAGCTATTATGTTTCTCAGATCCAATCACCCTCAGTAATTTGGGAGCAATCCACAGATCAGTCTGTAAGGGTTTTTGTTCAGTACAGGTACACATCCCCCCGTGTACCTGGGTTTTTCTTGGGATCCTTCTGACATAGGATTTCTATGTAGTGCTATCTGCCTTCTGTGTAGAAGGCATAAGAAAAATGACAGACGAAAGAAATTAAAATTGAATGACCTGGTGACTAAATGCAAGCCCACAACACTGGATCGTTGTGCTGTGACTTAAAGCGAGGGGAAGAGAAGGGGTTTTCTAGGGAAAAGCAGGAGTTTGCACAGGGCAACGTGCTGTTGGTGCAGTTTTTGTGAAAGCCCTGCCAGTTGTCACGGTGGGTAACCTAAAAATGAAAAACCCTGTTGTATGGGATTATCAGTTGCCACTTTTTTGTTTTCCAGATTTGGTGCAAAGTAACAGATGTATCTTCTGTCTGTGCTGTGTTGGGTGACTCCTCTGCTCCACGATCCCAGTTGTCTGTGGGCAAACACACCAAACCACCAAGAGGAGGAGGGAGCTGCTGCCCTGTTTGGGTGGTGTGTGCACAGTTCTGGGTGGGCTGTGGAGGATGCAGGTGGGTAACCAGACACAGCTATCTCCTGGGAAACAAATCTCTCTGCAAGAATCCTTTTCCAGACAGAGAAACCTCTGTGGGTTCCTCACTTTGTGTAGCATTAACTCGCACGGTTCAAGCTGAAAAGGATGTTAAAACAGTTCTTAAAAATAATTACACATAATGATCCTTTTCTCTGTCTTCGTGCTTTAAAAATAATTTATTTGCCCTGATTAGTTCATGTACAACTCAGAACTGAGCTGAGTCTTCCTTTAAATAATCCTGCTCCCAGGTGGGTGCATTGTTCACCCCGTCTGTGTGACAGGCGCTTTAAAGGCTTGGTTTTCCTTCCTGATATAATTTAAATGAAGCCTGGAGCCTGTCCCCATGTGGGGGGTGAGATGCTGGGTAGAGGTGACCAGCTGTGGGGAGGGGGCTGTGCCCAGGGCTTGCTCCCAGGGGAGAAGGAGAAAACCCTTCTGACTGGCTGGAAAAGGGAAGGAAAACAGAGCATGACCCACGGGGTGGATGTTGTTGTCTGCAATGGCTCTTTTACTTTTTTTTTTTCTTTCCTGATACTTCTGCAGTGTGCACTACTCTGTGGAAGAGATCCTATAGCATTGGCTCCCTCTCTGCTCCAGACAGATGGTAACTGGTAAGCTTTGATTTCTTTCCTTAATTATAGTGTCTCAGTGCAAAACTTCAAGAAGATCTTTAAAACACTGCTGATTATTAAGAACTGCACTCCCTGCTTGCAACGTCATTTCTTGACATTACTCTGACTTGCCTTTTTTCCTGCCTGGAGAGGTGAATAAAGCAAGCTTTTGTAGTTTTCCTCTTTAGACTTTAAATAATCCTGTGTTGTTCCTGCTTTGGTTTTACGTGTTTACTTTCCCTCTCACTGGAGACCTGGTCTCCCACCCCCTCCTACAGTCCCCAAATGCAGTGGGGGTTTGGAAAGTGCTGTTTGTTCTTCTCACTTTGCTGTTTATGATGCTGGGCAGTGATGCATTCAGATTATCACAGCACGGGTAAACTAATACCCACTTCTTCACTTACATCCTATTACTGCCCCTCAGAGAGCCCTGTCACTTAGATTTCTCAGGGGAGAACCAATGACATACGGTCTTCTGATTTCAAATACAAACTGTTGTGTGGAGATTTAAAAGATACCCTAATTTATTTTGAAATGGCCTGTAATGTGCTGGTACTTTTCTGATTGGTTTATTAGGCTGTGATTTTTCCATCTAGCTCCTATTCCCAAAGCCAACCAAATGATCATGATTTACTTAGGACATCTGTTAAATGCTGGGCTGTCTGGGGAACAAAGCAAGGGAGCTGCAGTCCTGATGGGAATATTGAAGGAAAGCAGTGAAACCAACTGTGATCTCCCAACAATAGGGCAGTTTGAGCCACAGCCTCAGTGTATTTCTTCTGGCTTGCATGGCTTTTGCACATAAATGTGTACATCTCTGCAAATGCTATGATTAACTGCTGTTATTTAATGTATTTATCTCAAGACTGCCTCAAGCCTTTTAGATCTATTGCTTTGATTTTTTTTTTTTTTCTCTAACAGGAGCAAATCTGGAGCACAAGCAGGAGCACTGACAGGATGCTGGGACCTGTTTGATTCCTCCACCCACAAATGGTGGGATATTTCTGTTTTCAGCTGTCACTATTAGTGTACTCTCAGTTCTCCTCCCCTCCACCCCCAGTTGAGACCAGTGCTAAGAAGGTTTTTTGATTCTTTCCTAGCCGTTGAAGCAAACCCTGCTGCACTTCAGCTTCCTCCTGCAGGACAGATTTACTCTCTGTGGTTACCCTGTGGTTGCCACATGTTAGTTACATTAAAGGCAGTGCTTCCATATCTAATGAAACAGAAATCCATGAGATGTATGAAAACCTTCTACTGTTTTCAAGAACATTTCCTGTTCTCCCCTCTCTGCCCCCCCCCTAGTTTCATGAATATGGGTTCAGTCTGTTGGAAGGGAGCTTTCAGTGTCAGGCTAAGTTGTTAAAATATATCCTCCTTGTTTGGCTTCTGGCAGTTGCAATAAGCAGGAGAACAGAGGTGATATTCCTATTTGAAGAAGTGTGGTGGGTATTTATCTGTGAAATATGAGCCACTATCCAGGGTTCTTAATTGTTTGATGGCATTGCAAAAAGCACACCGAGAGTCAATAAGAGTTCTCCCTGTGCAAAGATGATTGAAATCCATACAGAGATGTGCTCTGAAGGGGATGAGGTTTGATACCGTTAAATATGTGGCCAGAGACAGTGAGATCTGCTCTGTTTGTCTGTTTGTATCTGAAGAACAAACTGTAACCTGAATAGGGGATTAGAAAAAAGTGTACAAGACGATTTCTAGGTGTGTCAAAACACCAATTCTCACAAAGTGTTGAAGAAGCAGCAGATGTTTAGACACCTCAGCCAGAAAACAAACAGTACTGACTCTCAGAGGCTTGAAATGGTCTGTGCTTTTGCATTCATTAGTTCTGTTGTCATAATAGGAAGTTTAAGAGCACACAGAGTAGGAAAAAAGCTTTTTTTTGTGGTTTTTTTTTTTTTTTGGCTTATAGTTTTTCAAGTGGATGGATCGCTGTGTAGGAGGGCTCAAATGACTCTGAGAGCTGGGAACTGGAGCTGGGAGTGCTGGCTCCCTCCAACTGTTTGAACTCTCCACAGAGTCAGATCACTTTGTCTCTGGGATTCAGTATAAGGTTTAGTCAGAGATGACGGCAACAGAACTCCTTCATGAGTCATCTACTTAATCCCACTCCAGACAGAGGGCTCTTCCTTTTGCTCCATTACTCTGCCTGTAGCTCTGTTGCCTTGCTGTTAGATGTCTTGGTTATTGCTGGTTTGGGTTCTTTTCTCTTTTTTTTTTTTTTTTCAGTCTAAATTAGGTTCTTTTTCCTGTGCTTTCAGTTCTTACAGTGGTGGCATTTTCAGCCACTGCAAGGATTTTTTTTACCCCTCCAGGGTAGCCCTGGCTTGTGCCATGCTCAAAGAGATTACTTCCAGTCCTGAAGGGAAAACTGTCTGGGAGGTTTCCCATGAAGAAGCTGATCTAATCCATTTGAGCTGGTAAAAGACTTCTGTGAGCTTTGTAATGTGCCAGACTCTGCCTTACAAGTAATACATGTCACTTCTATAGCGAGGCAACAATCATTTAAAGTGAGGGTGATATCTAGAGGTCTGGAGGTCTGTGACCCAAGAGAAGCTCTCCTGGCAGCAGCTGGAAATTTCTCCAGTGAAATCCCAAACCCTTTGGGAGATTCCAGGCTTTGCTGCCAACCTGAAACCCGAGTTAGGGTTTGGTAGGTCTATGAAACTTTCAAGAGAGCAGTGGCCAGTTTTTTATTTCAGTTGGGTTTCACAGCAGTGCCACAGGTTCATTTAAATGCTGAATATGTGGAAATGAGCTCCTCTCCTTCCATGTGAATGTTAATTTAGTGCACTTTGTTTAGCTGCGATGGCAACACAGTTTTTGGAAACGTTCTGTGTGCGTTAGTCATCAATATCTGAGCGATGTTTCTATTGTGCTCATCCGCCAATGGTCCTAAAAAGCATCAGCAATTCATCTATTCCAGCTGGGACAAGAAAGCCTGACAAACTGCAGTGCTGCATTGAAAAGCAACTAAAAATGGAATCATAGGGCATGTTTATTGTATTTTCATGACTGCAGCAGTCAGGGACTGATTTTCTAGCATACTGCAGCATTTGGGATTACCACTGTGGGCTGTCCTGTTTCATCCCACGAGATGACTCAGTTGGAAGTCAACTCTTGTGCAGGATTGGCCTCTGATTGGTACTGATGAGGGGGAGGGAGCTGTATTCCCATCCAGCTACCTGGCATGGTGCTAGTTTTACTTTGACAACCTGGTGCCAGGATGACAATCCCCCATAGTGCTGAAGAGTTAGACTGTGTAGCACTGAATACTTACAGGTTCAGACTAAGAGGATTATGTCAGGAGGTTCAACTGAGGTCCTGAGCTAGAACCTCATGGATCCAGGTTTGACTTCTGCTGCGTGAGCCTTGCCTGACCCTGTGCTCAAAGTGTTACAAGAGGTTTAGTTTCTGTCTGCAGGGTGAATATGTTATTTCTCCATCTGCCTGTCCTTTATTTCTCTGCTTAAATGATGAGTGAGGAGGGGTCTTAATCAATGAAACAAGAGAGGGGTCTCACAAAGCTGACTTCAGCTGCCTGGTGTTTTAGTGTCTGTGTCTAGTAGGCTCTTCCAGAGGCTGAATCAGAGCTGTTAAATGGCAATTCCTGTTCTGAATTGCCTTGGTTAAAGCTGGTCTTTGTGAATCCCCCCTTCTCCATCACACTTACATCAACTGCCCTGTCCACCAGGGACACCAGAAATGCCATTGCATTTCTGCCATCTGTTTTCGGGACAGTCACCTTGGAGCGAGGTGTCTCTTCCTCTCTGCAGCCTTGCCCCCTGTGGTGCTCCTACACTGATGCCTGTGCTGCTGTACCCGGGGGAACCTGCTTGCAGATGAGCTGATTTCCCTGCAATTTATCAAGAGGAAAACAAGGCATAAGAAAATTCTGCAGAGCAATTGTGCCCTGCATCTCCTCCTGGCTAGAATTGCCCTAACTGGCTCCTCCATATGCTTATGAGCAGGGGGACTGGGACTGGAAGGTTTTTAAGGTCAGCACCATCTATTCAGAACAAGAGGAGAAGGTGTGACCTTTTTCAAATGGTAAGCTTTGTCAGTGCTCCCATTGGGATTTTCCCCCAGGTGACTGCTTAAATGTCACTTGTGATAAGGCAGGGGATTGGAAGGAAGCACTGTGAACTTCCCTTTCTCCTCTGTGAGGCAGCATGGGGAGATTCTAATTGAGGTTCTGTGTTTTCCTAAAGTTGAAAACATCAGAGAAGCGACTAGAAATGTATTTTTCATACGGTGTCTGTTTTGTAAAAGCTGTAGTTCTTGAAGATGTCTGTTTCTTTAGCAATGGAAAAAAAAAACAACCCTGTATAGCTACAATTAACACTGCAGTAATAACTCAGTGGCATACATTGCTCGTGTTTATTGATTAGTGAACAAGCCCCCTGGGGTTTACATTGCTTCCAACACATTTGGTTCCAGCTGAATACCTGCAGTGTGCATTGATCTAAGCGTGTGATTTCTCCTAAATATCAGCCATCCTGTTGCACCACAGCTATGTATGTGCTGGTGTGGCAAAACCAAGTGGCTGAAAATGAAAAGTCATCGTGTGAAAAATGAAAGGGCACCTGTTCCAGTCTCTGTTGACGTCCATGAGCCTTCTCTGTCACACTGAGGTTACACCTGCGTAATTCACTTGGCTTCAATAGAGCAACTTCTGATTTATATTTGCATGTGTGAGAAGAAACTGAAATCCCTCAGGGGCTCTGGCAGCTCAGTTCTTCAAAGAATCAGCTCCCTGCTGCAGAGGAGGACCAGATACCAAAGTTCAAAATGCATGGATGCTTATTTCTTTACAACTCTTGTTTTCTTTGTGAGCACGAGCTACAGGTCATTGCACAGGCATTTCCAGTATAGGTGTGGCTGCAGTAATTGCTGCTCATCCTTTTGAAGGAACCTGTGCTTACAAAACAGAGCAGGATACGAAAGCAGATGAACATGCTGTCCAAAAGGACCCTGTGTGGCCAGCTGGAGTGCAGAGGTTAGGAACAGAGGGTGAGTTGCTGGGCAGGAGAAAGGCTGGGTGTGGTGGGTCACTGAAGGTGTAGCTGAGCACCCTGCTGTGGCTCAGGCTGTGCTCTGATGCTGAAGGGACAGTGCAAGTGGTGGAGACAGGCAAGGGGCAGATGGATATGCAGGAGGGGAAGGCTACAGGGAGAGAGAGCAGTGCTAGTGCTGTAGGAGTAACAAGCTGGATGTGTTTCAGCTCATCAGCCGCTCGTCTATTTTAAAGTTGATATTAAAGGATGAAATAGCGTGTGGCAAGCAGGGTGGAGGTACAGACAAGCTCTCAAATCAGCGTCGAGGTGCAGGGTAATTCTGCATTTCTATTCATAGTTGTGTAGCAGAAAAAGCACAGGAGGCATGTGGAAGAGTGAGAAGAGCCTGATAAGCAAATGAGGGAGCATTAATACACCAGAATGGGGAATTTTTTTCTCTCGGCTGCACCAAGTATTGGTTCTTACCAAGCATGGAGATGCCACATACACAGTGCTGCCTTTGCTTTCATCTGCCACAGCCTCCCCCAAAACTTGCCAGGAAGGGTCGTGCTGGGAGGATTCTGGCTGTGCTGCCCAGACATGGACTGGACTGGTTCTACAAACTGCAGAGCAGCTCTGTTGGGGCTCTGGTACTTGAGCTCCCCTTGCTGTAGCCTAACAGGGATGAGACATTGACCTCTCAAGTTCCCTCCCAAAACTACTTCTCTGTAATCCAAGAAGTGGTGTCCCTCTCCCTTTGCTCTAGGGGACTTGATCTCACCATGCCTTTCTGCAAAGACCCGAAGAAACGTCTTTTTTTCTGAAATGTGTTTTTTTTTTTTTTAAATGCAGCCTTTCTTTATCTTGTGCTGTGTTTTAATGAATGCTGCAGCAGCAATAGTGAAGAAGGCTGTGGCAGGACTGCAGATGAGGGTCTGAGGATGTCATTCTTGTTAAAAGCCAGGGCTGAGGCTTTGGTGGCAGGAGGCTGGGACGCAGGAAGCGAGGAGGGCTTCACCCCGAGCTGGCTCAGAGCAATCGCGGCTGTTGCTCTGGACTGTGGAATAAGGAGCAGTCTCGGAGGTTCATTAGGCCCTCGCCTATTAAGGGCTTTAAAAACCGGGGTCAGGACCTTGAAAGAGATCTGCAGGCTGGGAGTGAGCGCAGTGTGTGCTCTGTCTGTGCAGCCAGGGGAGCGTTCTGGGTCAGCTCCACGTGGATCAGCGCCTGTGGTACAAAACCACCTGGAATTAATTGAAAACACTGGTGGCCATTTTCAGCAGAGAGGCAGCAGCAGGCCAGGAGACTGGGAACACGCTGCCCTGATCCCCTGGTTACGCTGGAGGAGGCACGTGTGGGAGGTTTAGGCTGACACTTCCCACGCTGTGTGTGCTTTGTGAACTTTCATCTCCGGGGCTGTCAAGGAAAAGCCTTTCGTTGTAGTTACAGACATGTTTTATTCGCTTGTAGTGTAGTTACACGCATTTATTTTGGATGTAAGAAAGAACTTTCTTAAAATGGGTGTGGTAAAACAATGGAACATGTTGCCCAGATTGGTGGTGGATGCCCCATCCATGGAAACATTCCATGTCAGGTTGGATGGGTCTCTGAGCAGCCTGATCTCATTGAGGATGTCCCTGGTCGTTGCAGAGGGGCTGGACTACATGACCTCTCAACATCTAATCCAACAAATTCTATGATTTATTTTCACTCTAACCATACTGTCCCAAAAAGAAGGCACTGCTTAAAACGAAGACAGCTTCTTAAATTCAAATGTGGCTTTTCTGCACTTAGGTACCTCTCTTTCCACAGGCCATGTGCGTGGCAGAGTAACTGTGGGATACAGGACTCTACTTGTCAAGCCCATGGAGATAAGGCTCACCAGAAAACTGCCTCAAGTTTGGCCAGGAATTTTAGGTGAATTCCAAATGTCATTAGGAGGATTTATTGGTTTGTATCTGATGAACAGTGTCCTTTGTTTCTTTTCTATTCTTTGGCTTATGAATGTGAAAGAATATCTAGTGGAAAGAATGCTTGTTCACAGCTGGTGGCTTTTGGTGGTCCCTTAAGGAAGGCTCTGTGCTCTTTGCTGCTGAGGCCACTGATATTTTAGCACACAGAACAAAGTTAGGATGCTCTGAATATTTATCAGTGTAATCAAGGAGAATTACCCAGATGTCCTGTACTTCATTTGGGAAGTACAACTAGACATAAATAATAAAATCAATGCATTGTAACATTGATTTTTGTTGGCCTCAGAATCTTGGAGGAGATGAGGGACTTCCTGCTACAGGAGAGTAACAACTGGAAACTGAGTGGGACTGTAGCTGCAAGTCTGAGGAGTACAAGGCAGAGAAAGGTTGCTCTAGTCAGTGTATAAGAGGAATGGATTGTAACTTGCATTAGAAAAGTCAATTGAAGACTGACCTGTGCTGAGATGTAACTCCTGCTGTGTTGTGCGCCTTGGTCATGGCAAAACAGGGTTTATTGTGCCAGTGGCAGAAGAAAGAAGCCTCTTGGTTCCAGCTCTCTTGACAGTCTATTCTGCTCCAGATTTTCAGTTCTTTCACCTACTCTTTCCTTCCAGCATCTCCTCTGGCTTTCTGTCAGGCCACGTTCTCCTGCAGGAGGATTTTGATTCACTGTTCCTCTGTGGAGCTGGGCCTTTCCCTCTGCCCTCCACCTTTGGCAGGTCTTGCAGAACACCCCTGGTACCCCCCAACTTTCTGACCAGGAGAGAGATCTGTTGGCCCCTGGTCCAGCCAGTTTTCCCAGTGCTGATGTTCCTGTTTCAATTAGTGCAGGTCTTCCATGCTCAGTATTTCATCCAGTGTTCTGGATGAAATCAGAGGCTGCAGCTCATACATACACAGAGAGAGCTGCTGGACCAGTATTTCTTCTGTCTCCTTTTCAGCTTATAGAGTCATAGCTATAAACTGAATCTCAGAAAACTGAGGTTCCAGGTCCTGGAAGTAGGGCAATGATTTGGAATTGGTTTTTTCTCCTGCTGTGTGTTGTTCCACCCAGGTGTGGTGGCTTTCTCCTTGCTGCAGAGGAGGTAGGAGCTGTGTTCTTCAAGGGGAAATTCCTGTTTGGGGTAATGCAAATGAAAACACCATGTGTGTCCTTTTTCATTCAAATTACATACAAAAAAATTGGTGATATGAGACATGAGCAAAGGCAGAACAGAGCCTAGAGTCTTTAATCTTTAAAATCTATTTTACATGATTAAAAGGATCCTGCCTAGAGAAAAGCAAGACTGGCTATTTATATCTCCATTCTTCTCCCCACTGCTCCCCCTTTTTTTCCCAGAAAATACTGCACAGTCTTTCACATCTGAAAGACCACGGCTGGCTGCCATTAATTTTAATGCTAAATCCTCATCAGCATTTCAAAACATCATGAAAATGTCTAAGAAACTGTCTTCTAGTAGCTTGAAAATATCGCAGGCAGCAACCTAAATAATACTGTAAGTGCCCTGGTAAGTACAAGAGCACATGCTGGAAAGGAAAAGAGAAAAATAAAAGGCTTTAGACCACCAAGCAAACGTCAGTTCTACAAAGCAGGCATAAATGGATTGCAGGATTTCATGGATGCTGAGAGTTTGAATTACTGACTGAGCTACACCTCACTTACAGAAAATGTGGTTTTCTGTTTTAGAGAATGCATCAAATATTGAATGCTAGTTTGCTGTGCAGTCTGCTCCGTGGACAAGTAGATAAATAACCTTACATGGAGGGTCCTGTTCAGGCTGACAAATGCAATTAAATGAATGGAATATGGCCAGGACCCCCATATTAGTGCTCTGTTACCCTGCATTGGTGAGGATGATGGATGCCAATTAGATTGAAATGAATGGTCATAGGTTAAACAAATGATGACTCTGATCAAAGCACCCCTCCATCAGCAAGGCATTCAACCTGTCCTAAACTTCAGTACATGGGTTTAAGTCCTGCTTAAAATCAAGCCTAAGTAATTTCCTGCTTGGGGAAGGGCTGGGCCGCACATTTTTGGGTTTATTTTTTCTTTTAGTTTGCAGTATCCATGCTTACCTCGTGCTCTGTGGAGAGGTTTCATTGAGAGGGTTCTGAATGTGCCAAATTTCTCTGGGGTTTCAGGACCTGCTATTGCTGTCTCATGCTCCTTTGTGTTTCTAGTGCTCCAGTAGCTTTGGGGAACTGGGGAAGGATTTCAAAAGCTCGTGCTATTTCTGCTTTCACTGCTGGTGCTTCCACTGCAGTGTTGCCCTGCACTGGGTTGGCAGCAGAGGGCTGGTGAGTGGTCCTTCTTTGGTACCAGGTGGGATGTTGCCAGTTGAAGATGATTGTCCATATTGTTGGTTTTGCAACAGTGATTTTTTTTTTCCCTTTAGTGAATATTTTTAACTATTCCAAGTCTTTCTGGTTTTGTAAGTCTTAAAATGCATTCTTTATCCTTCTCTTTCTAAGAGATCTGCAAATTTACGGTCCCATTTTAATAATAATTAAAAATAAATAAGAAAAAGACACGATTTATCAAGAACAGGGGTGGAAGAAACCCTATTGTTTTTTCCCAGTTTGTATAGGAACTGGGAGAAGAACTTTCTCCAAGCAAATAGTCAAAATGTCAGCTTAGCTGGGAAGTCCCAGGGTTTGGGGGAAGTGTAGAGTTAAAAACAAAGGCAGAGATGGGAAACTTCCTTCAGCTGCTGTGCTGCTTTTTCTCTCTTTGATTAAACATCAGGTTTAAGTATCATCAACAGTGTGAATTCTGAAGAATACAAGAGAATGCACTTCAGGTTAGAAAGCTTGTCTTTTATTCAGGTATTTAAAAAAAGCAGCCACTAGACTATTCTTGAAATAAATCACTGAGAGGGTTAGGCAGAGGCTGGAGGTGCACACTGCATATTTCATCGCCAGCTCCTTGTAGCCAAGGTATGTTGTCAAGACTAACCTTGGAAAAGCACTTCTCTCTCCTCCCTGTGCAGCTCTCCATGGTGACATCATTAATGTTGATGGCTATAATTGACCACAAAGCACAGGCCTTTAGTCCCTACCTGATCTCTCCCAGTGTTTATACACTGCTGGCCTGACCACACAGCAGACTAATGAGCATTACACTTGACAAATATTGTCATGCCTAAACAGGAGATAGTGATTCTGCTAAGACAAGCAGCAAGCCTGGAGGCACGTCACGCTCAAATAGGAAAGTTAGGAATTAATATTAATTCTCTTCCGCTCACCAGGGGCCTGATCCAGATCCCTGATGTCAGTTCAGTCTTTCCCACTCTGAGCTTTGCTTCCCTGATATGAAGTAGCCCTTTAAAACAAAATACAATCAAGTAGAATAATAATAAATTTGACACTAATGGCAGATGTTGCAAACTGTTTTTTACCTGGGATCAGGGCTGTTCCAGTAGCTGAAAGAGGTACTGATTTGAGATGGAAAAAACCCAGGTCCTAATTCCTTCTAGATTTAACTATCTGGAGTCTTGATAAGTGTTGGATAGTATTCCAAATTTTATGTACTAGAGCAAGACATGGTGAACAATTTAAAGAAATGGGAACCTGTGATTCTGTTTGCTTTGAGCCTGTTGTGTAAAGCTCTGTGTGGCTGCTGGATACAGTCTGTGTGCAGAGCTTTGGGAAAACTCCCCTCTCCCCATACCAAGGCTGCTCATAAATTCCTGGGAATTGTAGTACCCATGCTTGCTGAGTTGCCTTCTCCCTGCTACCCATGCATTTTTCCTGATTAGAAACAGCATCAAAAGTTTTAATGACTTCTTGAGGTTCTCTTTCTAGGTACCATAGTGTATTTTTATTTTATATAATTTAAAATAGAGAGCAATTCTTGGGAAATGAAGTCCTTTGGAGGATTGTCCTGTTGACAGGAGATGATTTACTGGGATACACGTCTGGGGCCAAGTCAAACTGAGCCAACTGATGCAAGTGGATCTCGGTGTAGGTCAGGCCTAAATGCAGCCCAGAGTGTTTTGCCTGCTGTGGCTGCAAGCAGCACATCAGCTGCTGGGGCAGACATGCTCAGAAGTTTGAAGGCACAGTCCCAAGGCCCAGGGAGCACCCAGGGTTGCCAGCACTGCCTGGGGTGTGCAGGGGTTCCCTGGCATCCCTGCCTCAAGCATGCCCTATGTGCTCAGCCAATCCCCTCTGGATCAGATGTGATCCTTTGCGTCAGGATCTTCTAACTTAGCCTTTTGGGCTAAATGGAGGAGAAAACAAAATTAGTTTATAATCTGAAAGAGTGAGGACTCTTTTTCCTTGCAGTGCTGGAAAGCAGGTGCAGGGAATGTTTTCCTCCAGCCCTGCTTGCTCTCCCCATGGGGAGGACACGCTCAGTGCACCCACACAGCCCCCAGATCCCTGGGACACGTGGCCAGGCCCTCAAACCACACTCAGGGTGAGCAGTGAGCAGTAATTGAGCTGTGCATCGTCTGAGGACTGCCTTGATCCATGATGTTTGCTGTCAGCAGGGTCCCAGTGGGAACTGCTGCAGACGTGTGGATGTTCTGCTTCCTCTGCAGAGAGGCCCTGAGCTGCCAGGGCAGCTTTTTATCTCAATATCACCTCGTTGCTTTCACCTGTGTGCTATTAAACTGCTAATATATCGGGGGGAAAAAACTCATCCAGGAGACTGTATCAGGAATACATAAATGAGGTAGCTGTGTTATCCTCAGCAAAATATTATTGTTATTAAAGGTTCCCACCAGATACTTGGACAGCTTGTGTTACAAAGGCAAAGCTAACATTTCATTATAGCAAGATATATATCCATAATGGATTGCAATTTACCAAAATACACAGAGGGGCCCAGATTTGTCAGTGTGCATTTGCTCTGCAAGAAATGCATCTCACTAAAAACCAGATGTCAGAATTAACAGTAGAGCTTTCACAGCGTAGGGAAGAAAGCTGACATTTCTGAACTGGCAGTCCAGCTGTGTTAACGGTGTCAGGGAGCCTTTGTGTCCTTAAGCACAGTGTTTAGCAGTAGAACTGCATTAGGAGTTTATTTAAATTATAAGTGGTGGGAAATCGCTATGCTGTGTTGGTGGCAACAAGTGCAATCAGGGAGATCCTGGATCCCCTCTTCCCCCCTTCAATATTTTCTCTCTTTCCGTTCACTTGCCATGGTCCTGTCTAGCAAAATTGCAAGAGGTTGTAAGAATTACTTCAGTTCCGAGGAAATTGCTGGTGATGATCGTCAGGGTCAAGATTCGGAAGGGGATGAGGGAGACAGACATTTGAAAGCTCTTGCAAATGTCTGAGTAATTGTTCTGAAACATAAATTATTGATTCACACTCTCCTGTTTTCTAATGTGCTTTATCTTCCTGGTAATTTAACCTACTTTCCAGAATATTTTTATCTGTAATTTTCTAGAACCTGTATTACCCGTGTATTTTATCTCATCTCTTTCTCCTGTTCTTAGATGTTAGGTAGTGAGTCAGGGCACTGATTAGCTTGACTAATTCGTTGGCATAGCTTTGTCAGGGGAAAAAGGATGTACATTTTTAAAAGTAAAGATAATTGACTGTTGGAACAACACAAGCACCAGTGGATTCTCCAGTACTAGCAATCATAATGTCAGGATGTATGTTCTCCTAAGAAATGTCTCTAGTTTTCCACTGGCACTAATTTTTGGAAGCCCTATGGCCTGTGCTACATGGAAGATGGACAATCTTGATGGTCCATCATGTCTTGGGACTTCCCAGACCTGGTGCTTGGGCACTGTGTTTTAGCTCAGTTCCTGCTTGCAGGAGAGGATGGGAGGAAGGGTTTGGCCATGGGCAAGGTCCAGGCCTTGAGGAGTGTGTCCTGCAGAAGATCTCTATCTCAGGTCACATCAGACTAAGGACCATGAGTTACTTGTGAAGTGGTGGGGAATCTTGGCTCCTGGAAGGCCCCTGGGGTCTCTAATCACTGATTGAAATGCGAATTGCAATCTCCCAGGGCCTCTGATGGTATTTGCTAGAGCAGATGCTGCATCAAAGGGTGCTGATATAGGATTGCCTGCTCCCTGGGGACCCTCCCTGGGGATACTGCTGGGTGCAGGGGTGCAGCATCCTGGGAGAGCATCCCCTCCCTGCTGGGCTGAGGGGCAGGACAGAAAAAGAGGGAGTAGAAATATGGGAGAGATGCTCTCAGGGAACCCTGTGTTGACATCCCACTGATAACAAGGGTTGGTGTGTTTATCTGCAGGTGCTGTCCTGGTCCTGGCCCCTGGTTTTGAGGAGCCCAGAGGAGCTGGGTGTGGCTGTGTCGGGTTGGGAGCAGCATTCCATGGCACAGGCAGGAGGAAGCGCTCACCCACCTGCGGAAAAGGGACAGATTCAATTTCAGGGCAAGATCATATTTCCTCTTTAAAATCCAGATAGATAGAGATTGCTGTTGACCCCAGCAGCATTATGTGACCTTATCTACCACACAGATACTTTCCTGAGGATTTCTATTAGAGAGGCAGGCCTGGGGCTCGAGGGGCGAGTGTGGGGGCGATGCCGAGGTTTGAACCCCCCCTCTCACGCTGAGCAGAGGTGGCTGATGGGGCAGCACGAGGTGCTCTGCGTGGCTGACTGGCTGAAATAAGGGGAGGATCATCTGGAGGGAAACATCTCCCTAAAGCCAGTGCAGAAATGTTCAGTAAATCACTTGAGCGTGATCTCGAGCATCTCTTGAAATGTTTTGCTGAAGGGGGGCCCGGCAGAGGAAGAAGTCCTTGGGCAAACCACAGTGTATAAATACCTCTGCTGTGAGTGTAACTAAGGCCACAGTGCTGTCACACAATGCAGTCAGCAATAAATAGGTTCCTGAATTAGAGAGAAGCTCTGCCGTATTTCAGATGTGACTGTTTGAGCTAAACGTATAAAATGGCCTTTTTAATAGCAGCCGTGTCTGTGTTATCTTCCTCTGAGAGATAAGCAATTATGAGAACGTTATAATGATTTCTTAAAAAAAAAATTGGGTCTCAACAGCGATTGCTTTTCTGTGCAGGAGATATTTAAACATCAGTACCTTGAATTGATTAAAAAGCTGTACTGATAATGCAATTTTGTAGCTCGTGATTTGCGCTGAGCGGTGCAGTGAATCACGATGAAAGGCTGCAGAGGAGATGTCTGGTGGGACCTTCGGCCACTTCGGTGGCTCTGAGATGGTGTGTTCACCTCACAAAGGAAGCTGCACTTGTATCTAAAATTCTCATTGATGGGGAATTGATGCTCACGTGTATTTAGTGTCCTGTTCTTGTTCATTAACAGTGAACATGGGAATACCTTGCTTTGCTGAAGGGCCTCTTAGGAGAGCTCTGTTTCTAAGGGATACTCTCTATTCCTCTGCACTCTGAGGTCTTCTGTACTTCTACTTGAAGGATTTTGAATATCACACTCTTGCAATTTGCATTTCTCCTGACTGTTTATTAGTCTGAGCAATTACATGTATTTTTCAGACTTTCCCAAATGCAAAATAGATTCTTTCCACTTGGATAGCTAACTGCTAGAAAACAAAATCTCCCAAATAACAATCACTGAATTCTTGGATCATAGAAGAATTTGTATCTGCTCCTTGAATCACCTTGAATCAGGGCTTTATTTATTCAAGCCCTCTTGGAATCTGTTCCCTTGTGGCACGTAACTCTAGTGCTGGTTTATGAGTAAGGCTAGAAGAGAGATGCTGATGGTTTAAGTGTGTTCATGTTAAGGGCAGGGTCAGGATGCACATTGCTGGAAGCAGATGGAGCAGTTACCATGCTGAGCAGGACTCTGTCACTCTGTTCTTTTAATTCCTTTTTGCACTGTGTATAAAAACCAAAACAAGAACAAAGAAACAACAGAAGGGGGGTCAGTCCGGTGTGCCTCTGAGCTGCAGTTTGAGCATCATTAATTTCACTTCTGCTTGAGGTGACACTTAGGCCTAGAATCCTTCTGTACCCTGCCTCCTGTAATTAGTCTGCTGCCCCCTCCGTGGGGTCTCAACCATCTAAATCCCTGTCTCCGAGCAAGTACTGACAGCCCCCTCGTGTTAAGTTTTGTAAACACTAATTTGTGACATCTCCCGTGGCTTGAATCAAAGCGCTCGAGTAAAAGTAATAATACGACTGTTAAGGCGAATGTTACAGGAGAAAACGCCTGTCACCTGACGCTAAACGGATGTGACACCGAGCGCCTTTCGGGAGATGCTTCTAATGAGGAGGCACCGGGGAGGCACCGCCGCTCGCACAGCCCCGGCCCTGTCACAGCTCCTGCCTGGCACAGGGGGGGAATATTGCTTGTTTTGAGCCTGATTTGTGTTTTGCTCAGGTGCACATAATAAAAGGAGGAGAATGACCTGGCTGCTGCAAGTCTCTGTGAGATCCACCAGTGCATCCGATCACGGAGACCAAAGCCCCGTTTCTGCCCAGTGTTGGGCACAAAAGTGTCTCTCAGCCCTGTGAAACTCACAGTTTAGCAACCAGAGACATGGTGCTGTGTGAATTCTTATCCCGTGAGAGAAGCAGGGAACAGGGGAAAATGCCTGAAGGTGTTGAGTGTGTATGATCTGCAGGCTGGGAGGGGATGGGTGTCACCGCTGAGCGGTGGGTGCCCACTGGGCCTCACCAGCATGAAAACTTGACTGGTAGGTGGTGGTCTTGTGCTGAGTTGTCCAAATCTGCACAATGCAGTGATTGTGTGGAGAGCAAAACCGGAGTGGGAGGGAGAGAATGGTGACAGGAGGAGAGGTGATGCCCAAGGAACAGTCTGCACAACTCAGCTGGGGCTGAAGGTAAGAGGTGAAGGCAGGAATACAAGAAACATCTCTGCATCTTTGGTGTAGAAGGAGGTGGTTGTTTTGCTTCTTTGACCCATGAGTGCACTTGGGTCTCCCAGAGACTCCAGTGGGCAGTGATTGCACAGAGGTGCTGAGTAAGTGAGATGCAGCAGGCCCTGGGAGGTAATATCTCCTTCTGCTCCTTCCCCCAGGCTGCCTGACGGGTGCTGTGGGGACCCAGCTGCCCCTCTTGCCCTGATGCCCTGCACTGGGAGGAAGTGACTGTTTGTGGGGCTGGTGGAAAGGTGCCGGTGCTCCCCAGCTGCAGCCCTGGTCCCACTGAGCAGGTGTCAGGGAGAGCTGCCACAGAGCATGAGGGCACAGCTGGCCCCGGGGCACGATGGCAGCTCTGCTGGTGGATCCACAGCAGCTCCCTTGGGTCATCCCAACCTCACCAATCCCCATTAGCGAGCGGGTTTGACCTTCCAGGGCAACTCATGAACCCAGTGGTTAAAGTCTGGTTCTGGTGCAGAAGGCAGCAGTGCCATGCACTGGCCAGCTCTTCCCATTTCTAGTGCTCGGTAATCCTTTATTATTATAGAATCATAAAATTATTAAGGTTGGAATAAATCTTAATAAACCTTTTCGGGTACTCTTCCATCAAGAATGTTTCCATTTTCTTTCTTTTATTTCCTTTGTAATTTAATTTAACTGAAAAATGCACTTTTCTGATTTCTCTATTCATTTATGATTAGGGGAAACCCCATGTAGTAAGTCTGAATGCTTCTACCATGGAAATATTTAGTACCAGCTCTGGCATATTTATGTTGGCTCCCTGATTAGACAATGTGCCAAGCTGTCCTTCGTGGCCTTAATTATCGCAACTTCAGGCCAGCATTGGCTGCTTACAACATAATCCCACGGCCTAGAGTGAACCCTGAAAATGCTTAATTAAATGACATTCCACAACAGATTAAGGAGTCAGAAGCCCAAGATAAAAAAAAAGGGAGACTGTGACCATAGGAGTGGCAGGTGCTCTTCCTGTTCAGGATAATGCTCCTGACACGGACTGTTTCATTTTGAGCACGTTAAAAAAACAACATTAATTGGTAACAGTTTAGGGTTTGCGCTTGGCTTCTCCCATTTTAAGTGGAGAGCGACTCAGAGAGATCCTGCCTTGGGCTGGAGTGTGAATGGTGCTGTGGACTCTCACTAATTCTGCCCCAGCTGGGGCTGTGCTCGGGCAGTTTGCCTGTCCCTGTAACTGTGTGTGAGTCATGGCTCGAGCAGAGCCCGCTCGTGTGAGCAGGCACTGCCAGCCCGGCCACAGAACGTGGCAGAGCTGCACCAGCTTCCCCCGCCTGCCTGGCTGTGCCAGGGAAGGGCTGCAGGATGGACACCCTCGAGCAGCTTTTACAGCAGTGGCCAGAGACTTTGTGCACTTTCGTTTAGGTACCTGGATAAGGCCCTTAGCCAAAGTCAGCCTTTGGATGCTTTTGCTGCTTTGTGGTTCTGAAATCCAGGGTGAACTTCAGGGTCGGACACCAAAAATCTGTTGGTTTTTTTTTTTTAAATTATTTTTAAAAAGAGAAAACAATACCTTTTCTCCATGTTAAAACTAGTGTGCAGTTATTTGGAACAGGCAGGATCACACTGTGTCAGGGAGCCCTGCAGGAGCCAAAGCCCACCTGTAACCACAGAAGATGAGCACACAAATACAAACACTGAGATAATGTCACAATGCACAGATTAGGGCTCAAATCTTCAACAAATCTGTTCAGAGCAACGAAATGACAGTGCACTGGGCACGTGCAGCACACTGAGCATGGCTCATTCAGAGGCCCATCAGTAAAGGCAGTTATTGCTAATGTTGTATTTTATCATATTATTCCTCAATTATTTGCTCCAACAACTCTCTTGTCTTGGCTGAACACACTGGCTGTGCAGAAGCTGACCTGACATGATTTCTTCTTTGCAAAGAGAAGTAGATTGTGGTTGAGTGTTGTCATGTTTCCAGGGGTTTGGTTTGTAGAATTTGTGTCCTTCTCCAGTCCTGTAACATAATTTCAGCAATTAAAGTACAGGAGGAGGGACTGAGTTAAATGTCCCTGCTAGCACAGAGGAAGACATCAGGGACAAACAAAATGCAGAGGGTCCGAGCAAGGCTTGTCCCTGGCTGGTGACTCTGGTCCAGGGGAGGTGGAGCAGTCCCAACCTAATCCCCAGTGGGCACGTGTTGCCCCCGACAGAAAATACACCACATGCTTTGACACAACTGGAAGCTTTGGGTGCACAGAGACAAGGATTTTTTATATTTGATAGCAGAAGCAAGGCAGATTATTCCTAAACCTCATCGGCTAAGCTGTGCAAGGGAGCGTAGCACATCATTGCCCTGTCTTGGAAATGGAGAAGGGTTTTTTGCTGAGCAGGGCTATTCAAGCGATGAGTTTTCAGCATGAGGGAGGTCCTCACTGCAGCTCAGAGGATACATGTGCTTAACCCTTACCCTGTGGCCAGTCGTGATGGGGTGCAGAGCAGCAACCTGGAGTGTGCACCAGCATCAAACCAGCCCTAAGCCTGATCTCCTCTCCTCTGAAAGGCTTTTACAGAGCCATCATCTGCCTGAATACTCCATGACTTTACCCAGCAAAGTGCATTTACCGACATTAACATTTATCAGCTTCTATGGCAGCTTTCCTTTTTGCAAATGAAAAGTGAAAGAGTTTAAGAGAAGCAAGTGAAATCTGACAGCAAAAACCTCTTTTTAAGTACTCTGTGGAGGATTAACCCAGGACAATATGTGCAGCATAGGAATTTTTATTTACCTACAGGTATTCTGTGCTTGGAGTCAACAAGTCTGCAGTGATTCCCGTTCAGAACTTTATACGTGATAAAAAGCAAGCATCGTCTCAGATTCGTTTTCTTTATTGCATGTTTACTATTGCTCTTCAAACTGAAAATTCACCTTGTTCCAGGCTGAAGACGCAGTTCTGCAGGCGTTAGAGCATCCTCAGGTTCTCCCATGACATCTCCAAGTCATCCAGCAACATGAAGCCCTTGGATGATTTGCTCTCCAACTGGGCAGAAGGTCAGACAGAGTCAAAGCCCAGCTTAGTCTTTGTGAGGCTTGTGTATCTCTCTGTGTGTGTGTGTGTGTGTGTGTGTGTGTACAAAGAGGGACTCCCCTCAGCTGCAGCAGAGCTCTGTGGGGGTGAAGCCCCAGCCTGAGCAGAGCACATTGCCCAGGGCCCAGCTGAAGGCCTCCTTTGTGGCTGGAGCACTATAAAAGTCTTCAGATCCAGTCTTCAGCCTTGAAAGTGCTTCTTTGAAGTCTCTTGGCCTTCACTTGTCCTCCAGGCTTTCATTTAGTGCACTATTTTATTTTTTGGTGGGGTTCTTTTTTTTTAAGATTTCAGGTAAGATTTCAACTAGCTGGGATTGTAATCAAAGTATAAAATACTTTGCTTGAGTCTTAATCAATCCAGACTGTTCTCTTAAGAAGGAAAAATAAAGTCTGTTAAAGCAGGCCAGGCACTTACAAGGCAGCAGATGTTTCTCTTTATTGTCAGAACAGCAATCTTTATTAAATACCAAAGAAAGCCCTCTAAATCCAGGAAGGCAGTTGAGTCTATGCTGAGGACACCTCTTCTTCAGGCCAAACAGTCTTTTCTGAGTAATTTGTTTTTCCTGCTGATCTTTCAATGGTGTTTCCATGACATAAAAGCAAAAGGGAAAATGAATATTTAGCTGTGGAAACGACCCAATAATTTGAGCTTAAAAACAGAACATGGGAAGAAGGGAAAGACCTGGGATGATGCCTTTCACACCCATGCTGAGTTCTCCTCGGCGCCAGGACTGATCCAGGGCAGTCCTGGAGATGCCCCAGATTCAGCAGTGAGCTGGTTTGTCTGGTCACGACACGGTTAATGGCCAGGCACATCTTGTCCCAAGAACACGTCTGACAGAGAGCAAACAACACGTTCCCATTGCCTGGGAATTGCAGAGCGAGGTCTCCCAAGGATGGAGGGAGCTCTTTCGGGGCGTAATGAGCCCGGGAGTTTTCATTAGCATTGCTAATGGCATCTTCCACTTTTGAGAAATAACAACAAGGTTTCACGAATTAATAAAAGGAAGATTGTGATTGACTGAACAAAGGGTGTGCCAGTCTGTGCAGCTGGGTTGTTTTAGCTGGGTAATGTCCATAGATACGGCGTTAATTTAATTCTCAGTTGAAATACTCCAGAGGAAATGTCAGATCAATAATGCAGAAAAGGGCAAAGATTTGCTAAGCCTGGCTGGCTTGTGTATGTTAACTACAGTGAGATAGATATGGATAAATGCTGAACATTAGGGTGAGTAATCACAACTGTCTTGGGTGTCTGAAAAATTTTTCTGCATAAACACTGCACAAAACAAACATGTTTCAGGGAAGGAGCTGGGTGTTAAGGTAACAGGTTGTTATTTCACACACAGCTCTGCAGTTAATATCCATGGGTTTGCTTTTTCTCTGGAAGAGGATAAAAAGCCTCATTTCAAACATTTTCCCATCCTCCCTAGTGGTGCTGAGAGTCCCTGTGCCTATCCCTACTCTGGGGTCCTGCACCAGCACATCTTCAAGCCTGCACACGTGTGTACCAGCACCAGCTCTTGGTTTTAAATCTTGGTTTGTATCTGGATTTTACCTGTTTTGCCACCCTGACAGATGGGTAGGTCCCACGTGACTTGTGAGACTTCCACTAGACTGGGTGGCAAAGGTGCCCCAGAAGCAAATCCCACCTTTCCTTGTCAAGAAGGACTTCTGTTATCAGCGGCTGTGCTCAGCTGTGGTCATGCCTGGCACGCTTTCCCAGCAATGAAGACAAGAACAGTCAAGTTTCTTGGCCTTTGGGCCTGAATCTCGCCTATTTGACAGTTGCACAGTCATTTTTGCACGCAGCCTTTGCTAAACCACTCAGAAACCTTGAGGATTTTTTTTATTTCAATAGCACTGTCCCTTCCAGTACTGAGAGTGAGGGCTCTCCCAGAACCAGTGCATGTGTGTGGAGCCTGTGTGAACACTGTGATTTCAGAATTGCCAAAACAAACAACAGGTGCCTGTGTTACTTTGCAAGGAGGAGCTCCTCAAATATCAAACTTGGGCAGAGGAGAAGCTTCCTTACCACACTGATCTTCTTACCTCAAAGGCATCTGGGAGCCTGGGTGGTGATTTATGCTAAAGGATGCCGAGCTGGAAAATATTTTGAAATCACCTTTGATGAAGAAGCCTTTAAAGTGCCTTCCCAGCTACTTGTTCATCTGCTTAATTTCTGCTTTCAAAAAGTGTATGGATCAGTATCAGGTTTAAGTACAACTGCAGAAGGCACAGGGTGACTCAGAGAACTCATAATAGCCTTTTTCCTGGGGGCTTGGCTTACCTACTCGAGGGAATTGAACATGGGTGTAGCTACACTGAGGTCTGTACCAGTACAAACCTGTGGTTCAGAAGCATGGTGAGATTGGAAAAAATGCTTACACCAATGCAATGAGCCCTCCTCCAGGAGCTGGGCAGGTTGCATGGGTGTCCCAGCAGAGTTTGTCATGGTGGTGACTAATGGTGGGTGAGAGAGGCTGTGCAGAGCACTCCTTCAGGTGGGGCTTCTTCACTCACAGTACCAGCTGCTGACTTTTTTTGGGGAGCTAGTAAAACCAAGGCCCCCCTCAAAGACCCAGCTCATGCCTCAGGAGCCATCTACCCATTACTTGCCATATCACAGTGCTTGTTTCCCAACAAGGTGACAATGGACGGGATCTGTCCCTGGATGGGGGATCCTGTGGTGGGGATGTGTGTTTCTGCTTCCCATGGTGTTCTCTGGGGATGTGGGGGCTTTGGAGAGAGCTGTGAGCAGCCCGGTGCCTCCATCCCCAGTGTCAACCAGCCTCTTACTGGGCTGCTCCCAGCTGTGTTTTAAAAGGAGGAAAGAAAAGAGCTGACAGAGCTGGAACTGCTTTAAGGTGGAACTGAAACAATAGCTTGTGGCTGTCTGAATCAGTTCCCTTGTTCCATGAATTTGACTCAGAGCTGAGTATTTCAGAGCCTCAGAAAGAAAAAGCTTATTTCAATTTTGGTTCTACTAATGGGCAAAGGTCACGGCAGCCGGGAGGAGAGGGGAAATGAAAGGCACGAGCTTGGCTGTTTTCTCCGAACCAGCTTCACCCGTTCCTGGTTACGATCTCAGCAGAATAATAGCTGATACTGAGCAAAGCCAAGAAATGAAATTAGCACATGCAAAATTGCATTAGAGCCGTGTCAGGAGTCCTGCTGCCCGGCAGCGGGAGCGAGGCGTCCTGGGGCAGAGGAACAAGGACAGCGAGGGAAGGCCGAGGCTGGGAGCGGAGCACCTCGCCCTGCCACGCACAGCCTACACCCACATCTCTCTGCACCGAGGCCAAGGCACCTGCAGCTCTGCCCATGGGGCTGCAGAGATGCTCTGCTAGATGTGCACCCACAGCTCAGCCTTTCACAGTGCTTGCATGTGCTGTAAATCCATAAGAACCGGCCAGCAGGCTGAAGGCTGATGCCTGAGCTTCTCCAGGGACTTGCCAAACTTTCAAGAGCAGATCATGGCACACCATGAACGCTGCCAGGGAGGAGCAGCCAGGACCCCTGGCAATGTGGGCTCACAGCTGCCAGGCTTCACCCGCCAACACAGCAAAGGGCTCCACCTGCCATCAGTCTTCTCAGGGCTCCAAATCCCAGTTTTGGTCTCAGAGATGTTGCAGATCTCTGCTCCCTCTCAAGGTTATCTGTAGCCTGTTCTCTATGTGTCCATCCCAGAGTGAATGCTTTCTTTTCCAAAGTGTCATCCCTAGGGATTGTCCCTGAGGTTTCTGACAACAGTTTGTCTTGCAAATGCATTCACCTGAGGATGGTGGCCAGGGAAACCAAGAGCTTACTGCCCTTGTCAAACATCCCAGAGCTCCTGCTGGAGGTGCTGCACATCCCTCTGTACCTGTGCAGGGAATGCACAAAACATGGGCTGATGTTTGGCACAGGGAATGGCACAGAAGGAATGTGTTTTATGTGCATTAATAACAGCAGTGAACCTTCCAAGGAACAGTTATATCTGGGGAGGTTAGGAGAGCTGTTGGGCTGCAATAGTCATGGAAACCTCTTTTGCTTCTCAGCAGCAACAGCATTGCCTCACTGGGTTCATGCCACGTCAAACCAGTTGTCAGCACTGGGATGTGTTCTCCACAGTGTGAGAGGAGCCCCCAGGGAGCTGTGCAGTGTGGCTGTGACCCCAAGCTGCCAGCACAGCGGTGGGCACTGTGCCACTCCACCAGTGCCCATCTCTGCTGCCACCAGCACTGCAGAGCTTGTCATGGCCATGTCTTGGCACTGCCTGGGTGTACGTACAGACAGCAACAGCAAACCTGGATGACAGGGAGTCTTGGGCAGAGCTGCAGAGGGGAGCAGGGGGTTGGTGCTGGAGCTGTGCAGGGACATGCTGTCCGTGACCTGGGCTGAGCTCTCGGCATGGATGTGTCCTGCCTGGGCACCAGCGGAGCCCAGGCTATGTGTCATCCATCCCCTCTTTCCTGAGCACTCCTGCTGGGGCACACCTCACCCTGGGGACACAGACACCTGCCTGGAGATGCCACAGGTCCTCTGACCCTTGTGCAACACCTTTCACACTTTCTCTGCAGAAAAGCAGCTTTTTGGGGGTTTTTTCCTTAAAAAAAAAAAAAAAAAAAAAAGGAAAAATGGGTTTCCCGTGCACTCTCCCCTGTGTGAAGCCTCAGGGGAATAACCCAGCAGCAGGCATTTCTCCAGCTCTGACCCCCTGATCCGAATTTATCACGGAGAGCAGAGACTCATCCCCCAGGCTGATGTGCCCAACTGCCTTGGCTCTGCTGGGATGGAAACACAGTGTCTGGCAGGAGCCTGGCAGGGCTGAGGAGATGCTGGCAGGTGGTGAGGCAAGTGCTGGCTGTGGGGAGCCCTGGCCAGGATCTCCCTGCTGCTGCTCCTGCATTTTCAGCTCGGCAGGAGCCAGCGGCAGGGTCCGGCCTCACAGCTCGTCCCGCTGCTGTACCGGCAGCTGGGAGCTGCTGAAAATGTGCCAACACACCCACTTTGGCACCTGTGGCTCTGGTGTAGAAGGCAGGTTTGCACAGAGACAGGAGATTAATACGAGTATTCCCATGATGTGGTTAACGACATCATTTACTTCGGAGGCTCTTGGGACGGCGCTGACACTCGCTTTAGCAGCTGAAGTGTTTAATGTGTTCTCCAAGGCACTCTCTAAACACAGATAGAGCTGAGCGACACAAATGTATTTGCAGAATGTTTTAGGGTTAGCACGCTCCAGAGCCACACAGGAGAATGATGGGGAGTGCTAGGAACAGTTCTTTGAGAGGAACATGAGGGGTCGTGATTATTAAATACATCACAAATCTCCCCCTCTGTGTTTTTCATACCTTTTTCTCAAAGTATTACTCATATAATTTTCCCTCTGAAAGTTATTAAGGGTGACTCACCTTCAGCTCGAGTGAGCAAACATGACCAAGTGTTTATTCTGTTCACAGCTGAGCAATTTTAAGCCCAGATCCTGACCTTAAGAATGTATCTGAGCAAGGCTGGTGGGTAAGGCAGTACACCACTGGTCCCTGGAGCATCGTGACTCAGAGGCATATTTCTTATTAAAATGCTTCTGCTTTTAACTCGAGGCAGTCACATCTTGCTGACCAACGTCCACAGAGAATTTCCCATCCCACCCTGAGCAAGTGTTGGGCTGAGCTCCCAGCAGCTCCCCAGATGCCTGCTGCTGCCAAGGGGACATCAGCCTGGGGCCTTTGCTGCTGTCCCACCCAAGTGCTGGAGGAAAATGGGAGATGGGAAATGCTTATTTTCTTCCGTAAGCAATTAATATAAGTCAGAATGGGTCCACTTGTTGCTTCAGGGGGTAAATAAAAACGAGCATCCCTGGGGCAAGGGGAGAACGGGGAGCAGGGGCTCAGCTTCTCAGCACGGCTGCTGCCAGAGAGAGCAGCTCTGGCTTTGCCAGCCCCCCACTCCTGCCCCAGCTGAAGACCAGTTTGGATTTTCTCTTTGGATCAAGCTCTTTTTTTTTTTCCTCAGCACTTGAGATCAGCAAATTCATTTTGCAGTGACAGATAAGGGAGGGCAGAGCGTGTGCCACCAGCCTGCCTGTGAAAGCCTCCTTGTCTCCTGCTGTTAATCTGAGCAGTTTTGAAGGCTCTCAGCGCTTTTGTCTTGAGTTTTGTTTTCGGTTTGGGTCTCGTCACCAATCCCACATGGTTTCCTGGCTGGCAGAATAATCTCTAAGCTTAGCAAACAGAAGGCTTGTAGCCTGTCAGATGAGCAGGCGAGGGAAACCTCACACCCTGCAAGAGTCCTGCAGAGGAAAGGAAAAAAAAAGGCAGCGCAAAGGCTGGTGTCACAAACCTTCTTCCAAGCAACTTGCAGAGAGGAAGGGACTTTGGCAGGGGCCCAAGAACTCTGGGTTCTTGTACTGGGGTTTATTGCAGCAACGGGAGACAAGGGGAGAGCAGAGACTGAGGTGTGCACTGGGCTGGGGATGTCACAGCCCCTGTGTCACCCATCACCCCGGAGCTCTGAGAAGGGAGGCAGAGACACATGGAGACAAAAATATATCCTGTGCTGAAATACATGTGAAACTGGCTGGGAGGAGGTTCAGGCTTGGGAACCAGTGCCCTAAAAGCTTCTGAGCCCTGGAAGTGAGGTTTAATTGTTAGTTAATTAGCTGGGATGTACCTCATTTGTCACAAAAGAAAGGGAGGGAGGAAGGATGGGAAACTGTGGTTGGTGGAAGTGGAGCTGGTAAACTCCTATTTAAACTGGCATAAGGAGTTATCAGCCTGGTCTGTAGGAGGTAAAGGAGTGGGCTTTCTGGCACGGTGGTGCCTTGCTCAGGTGTGTGTCCATGAGAAGTGGAGGATGTCACCTGCAAGCTGTCACAGACCAGGCTTTCCTGCTTGTGGACAAGGCTTTGTGCTCCATGGGCTAATGCTCCCAGGAAGACAGCAGTAAGGTAACGTGTGCTGCACTTTAGGTGGCTTTATAACCTGGGAAATTGCCTTCTGAGAGGGTCAGAGGGGGAATAAAGCAGAGTAACTGAAGCTCTGAGCCTTAAACACTATGACAAAGCTGCTGTGAGGAGACTGAAATTTTTTGTCTGGAAAATATGAGTTGTCTTAATCTCTCATTGCCTTATTTTATAATGCATGGTTTAAAAACATGTTAGTGTTATCTTTACATGATATAGGAAGCAACCATGTAATACTGTCTCTTTGAAGGTTGTATTAGAGCTCCCTATCTCTGCTCAAGTAGCTAAAAGGTCAAATCCCAGCTGATATCTCAGAGGAATTGTAGAACAGCTGAACAGATGTTAAGTTGAGCTTCTGATTTGGGGTGTCCCTCCCCTGGCGGTGCTGTAGATGCTCTTGATAGCAGCCAACCAAATTAATTTGTGCTCCTCTTCTGGCTTGTGAAATTAGAATAACAGCAGTTTGTTATCTTGTAGATCCTGCATAGATCAGCCCAGTAAAAGTCACGAGGAAGTGATGATGGCATCCACACCAGAGCTCAGGGGAAGATGAGGGGCAAAGAAATCAGTAGGATTGAGTTTAGGGCTGAAATGCAGCAATTTGGGGTTCAACATTCGTAATTCTCCGGGAAAAACTGCTCTGGTAGTTTTGACGTCGCACCTTGCTGAGCAGAAACGTTTCAGTGAGGGTGCTAAAATGTAATTAGCAGAACTATTCCAGTTGAACTGGCTTTGCCACTGCCTCCCAGAGCTGCTTCCCTGTGTTGTGTGCTCTGGACATGCTGCTGGGAAGGTGTGGAGCCCTGAAGCTCCTACTTGCCTCCCTGCTGCCCAAATCAGGCTGTGTCACTCCTTGGCACTTGGTGTGAAATGCTGGCCTCATTTGCTAAGGGCTTTGGTCCATCCATATCTGAGACAGGATTATTAATATGCTTTTACCTCCCAGGATGACTGAGGTTAATTGAGATTTGTGAGGTGCTGAGATCCTGCAGCAATGAGCATGGTAGAGAGTGGAGGCAGCAGAAGTGTTGGTATTTGTTGGCAGATTTTTTAAAAAGGAGTCAGGAAATCATCAGAAAATATATCTTCAAAAATGAAAAGAATAATTGCTCTCTCTTTTTATAACTAGAAAATTTTAAAAGTAATTATTGGGGAAAGAAAAATTTTGTACCCTTTTTAACAAAAAAACCACTCTGCTTTCACTCTTATCTGATGGCAAAGCAGATCAAACAGAACACTTTCTGATAAGGGTTGTGTATTTGCCAATTGTTTAAACAAACACCTGCAAGCCTTACCTTCAATGTTTGCCTTTAGAGGTGGCTGGAGACAGTGGCTGCCAGTGCCCAGGAGCCCTGCAAACCTTGGAGAAGGGAAATCCTCTGGGTGTGCATCTACATGGAGTTAACTTTCTGGCAGTGATGCTACAAACCCCTGAAATGGGGCATGTTGGGGTGGAGGAAACACAACCAGTCTCCAGGAGGCTGGTGGAAGATGGGACACATTTAAAATACCAGTGGGTGTTATGTGAGGCTTTGCAGGAAGGGGCTCTTCCCCAGCAGGTCTGTGTCTCCCTGACAGGGGTTATTCAGGATGGTCCTCAGTGCTGCCCTGCTGCTCCTCCTGACCCTTGGGTCAACAGAGAGAATCCTCCAGTGAATCTGAGGGTGACTTTCTGCTACTCGAGCCCCAGAAGCCCGAGGTGGGCCTGGAGCACTGGTGGGTTTGTCTGCTCATCCCCGGCTTGGGAGCAGCACCTTCACTGTGGCTTTTGGGTTTCCTTGCTTGGCTTGCTTTTTGTGTCGTTTTTCGAAGGTTTGGATTCTTTTGGTTTGGAACACAGAAAGAGGTGTGGGAATGAAAGGTTTGCTCCTGATAAAATGCATTGAGAATAGCGTAGGGAGAGAACAGTGTGTGCTTGAGCTGCTGATGTCAGATGTGTTTGACATGCTCTCTGGGATGGCAAGGCTGAGGATGTGTTTGCACACACTGGGATTTGTCTGCCTCTGGTTTGCTTTCTGTAAGAGAGAGGTGAGATGAGATGGAAAGGCAAAATGGCAGCTGGGACAATTGAAGCTTGTGTAATTAAAGTGCCAGTCTTTCTGCCATAATCTAATGGAAACCAGCATTGCAGTTGATGTCAGCAGATAAAACTTCTTGTCCTGGCCCTGCTGCAGACCAGCTGGGTAACTTTGATCGATGTGTCACTGTTCCAGCCTTCTGCCTCTGCTCCTGCTGTGGTTTTGTGCCAGTTTCTGACCTGGTGCAGCTGTTTCTGTGGGCAAGGGGGGATCCCCTCATGATATGCAGAGGCACTCATCACACTCCCTGTCTCACCTTACATCCCCAGCCCAGCCTGCCCTCCCCAGGGGCAGAGGTGCTCCTGTATCCTGGTTACAGTGGTGATGTGCAGGGAGTAGCACGAATGCTGAGGTGCCCCTCAGGGACTGATGTCAGGAGCCCCCCAGCCACCCTGTGCACCGACAGTTTGGTTCTGCATTGCTGACCCTGCACAGCTGTGCAAGGGGGACACACAGGGCTGGTGGTCCTTGGTCACAAATGGGGCAAAGCTGGGATAAGCCCCTGGACCTTGGATCCCCTGCAAGTGCCTGGCTGGCCAAGGAGCACCACCTGCCCAGGGGCTTGGGACACCTCATGCTCCAGGACAGGCATGGGACGTGTTTGGTCACCCTGAGGCAGGTCAGCAAAGGGCTGGCACCGTGTCCCTGTGGGTTTCCCTGGGGTGGCACAGCCAGGAGAGCATCAGGCTTTGCAGCAAGGACTGGTGTTGGCAGCAGCGGGGTCTGAGGGGCTGCCCAGCCAGACTCATCTCATCCCCATTTCCTCCTCTTCAGTAGCACAAAATGAATCCCTCAGAAGCGGAGTTAACTAAATAAACAAATATGGAGCTATTTATTTTCTATTGTCATAGAAATGCTGTGGGCTCAGGCAGGATTTTGTATTCACTGTTCACATCTGCAGCCCTGCTGTGCTCGGGGTGGGGGAAAGACTATCCCTTTTATTTGCTCTAGCCTTGCCAGTAAATCGGATGGGAAGGATCCCACCCTGCAGCCACCCTTCTCCAAACATTCTTCCCTTTCTCTCCAGTCCTGAGGGAGTGGAGCCGCACCATCCGCATGGTAAACACCGGTCATAAGAAAAACAAACACTTTTTCCTCTCTGGGTCGGGGGGGAGGGGGAGAAGAGAGAAGAAAAAGGCATTAGCAATGTCGTTTTTCCCTCCGAGCTAAAATAACACAGCAGTGAGAGCTGAGGATGCAGCTGTGGTTCAGAGGGGGTTTATTTTTATTTTTTTAATACACCACTGGGAGTTCAAACAACGTGTCAGTGATACATTGCCTTTTGTAGAGAGCAGCTTCTTTGTCTCCACCCTCTTTTTTTTTTTTTTTTCCTCTTTTCTTGAAGCATTTTAGTCATCCTGTTGAACACATAGCTCATCTGGATAAAAGCCTCTGCTGTGACATCCACAGCCTGGATCTGCAGAGTTGTTTGTTTCAAAGCAGTAGTCAGGGAGAATTTATTGAACTGGCATCTCCATCCCCCCCAACTCCCGTGTAAATTAATGAAATGCATGTTCTGTGGCACTTGTTAAAGAGCAATAAATCCTCTCTTGCATTTATTGCTTTGAAGGTAAGGAAAAGAGATGATTTAGTCTTGAGGTAGGATGGCTGGAGACACTGTGCTTCTCCTGGAGCTCTGCCTCAAAGGCAAAGTGCTTTGCTCTGGCAGCTGAAGCAGCCTGAGAACCCCAAGATGTCCCTGAACCACAGAGGGCTGTCCCTGAACCACAGAGGGCTGACCCTGTGGGCTCCCACCCGGCTGAAGCCCCATCCCAGGTGAATTCCAATCCCACACATTCTTCTGGAGGCACAGCACCTCCTGGTAAATCCAGGCTCCCAGAGATACTCCAGAAGCAGTGGAACAGGGGGGCTTTTGTAGGCTGAGTGCCTCTCTGTCTACAGGCAGCTCTGTACATCTTGACACTCGATGATCAGTGTGTGAGATGTTGGTCTGCACTTAACGGTGCCGGAGCATCTCTCAGTGCTCTGCAAATTAAACAAACCCTAGTTAATGGCTTTTTAATTTTTTTTTTTTTTTTTTAAATCCCCATATTGCCAGGATGTGGTAAAGCCACTTTCTTAATCTCTGAATGTGCTGAATCCAAGGGCAGTGCTGCAAACAGAGCCAGGTGCTCTCGGGCTGATCACTGCCCATGGCCACAGCACCACGGTTGGGTGGCTCCTGTCCCTCTCCCCCAGGGCTTGGCCTGAGTTGCCCGTGGAGGGGAGGCTGATGTGGGTGAGCAGTGATCTGGGCTTGTCTCTCTTCTCCAGGTTGGTAAAGGACTAGCAACTCTCCCAGTGCAGGAGAGAGGTGGGAACTCACCCCTGTAGCCCTCCTGGGTTCATCCTGTGACAGCTCACTCTGATGGAGGCTCCTCCTGGGTGCCAGGAGCACCTCCTGCACACATGTGGGGAGCAGGAGCAGGGCTGCTGGCTCCTGGTGCAGTGCGAATTTAAAGTCAGCACTTATGTCTTTGAGAACGCTCAGCAGATTGAGGGAGTAAGTACAGGGCAGAAAGAGATTGGTGGGAAGGATGACTTTGTGGCCACGAACACAGCTTCTGCCTCTCCTGTGGCCTCTGCTGCACTGCCAGCCTGAATCTCAGAAAAATCAGGGCAGAAGGAGTTATTCCTCCCTCTGTCCTCCTTAACCTGACCACCTCTCTTCTCTTAGTCTTTGACTTAAACTTCTTCCTGGCTGACTGACCACAGTCAAGTGCAGTTTCCTGGGCTGAGCCCAAGGGATGCCTTGGAGAACACTGGTGATATTGGACCCTCACAGTAGGGAAGGAAAAGGAAGTGATGGGGGCAGCAGCCCCTGCAGCATCCTGAGCGAGCCTGAGCCTGGGGTGAGACCTTGCTGTGAGGTTTACATGTATTGAACTCCATCAGGAATGGGGAGCAGGAATGACTGTGAGGATGTAGTCAATAGGCACTTAAAGCTCTTCCTTTGAAACCACAATCCCGATGGTTTGTTTGTTTGTCTTCTGGAATAATGCAAAACTGACCTGGCTTGTGGCATTTTCTGCCAGTCAAACTGAATTAAGGAGTGGCTCTACATGCCACAAAGGCTGGTGAGGGGTTCAGATGCTGGACTTGGAGGTGGTTTTTTTTGGAGTGCTGCAGGTTTTTCCCATTCCAGCTGCTCTTGTGGCTCTGAAGAAAGCAGAACCAGAGCGACCGGGACAGAGCATACTGGGCTTTCTCAGTTTAGCCCAGAGTGGGTCCAGTGGAGTGGGAGGAGCCTTGCCACACACATTAGATTAGACAGAGAAAATAGATTAATTTCTTAGCAGTGCATGTAGCATATTTTGCAACTGGGTTTCAAGTCTTCCTGTTGCAAAGTGTGCTTGGCTCTGCAAAAATGTACATATGTGCTCAAATGGAAGAGACCAGACCAAATGTCACCCTCTCACCACCATCAATGCAGTTGGCATTAACATTTGGCAGTGAGCATCCTCAGCAGAAGCTTCTACAAACTTGGGCTTTGTGCTCATAGGGGTCCGAGTTTTCTGTTTAGTTTTGGTGATTAGGAAAGTAGTTCCTCACCAGAGGAAGCCTCTTAATCCATGTTTCCCTGCAATGGAACACCTACCAGAAGGGATTTTCTTTCCCTCTCTGCATCAGAGAAGGCCTTAAATGGCCATGTGAACTGCATGATGTCTTTCCCTGCCAATAACCCCCTGATAGTAATCACAGCCACGTGGTCAGTGTCCTTGATCCCGAATTTGTCATCGCGCCTTACGGCTCACAAAGCCTTGGCTCTGCCTTTCAGCTGGAGCCCTGAGCCTGATGACAGATGCCAGCTCTCCCAGCTCCAATTGTGGTCCCTGGAGGGAGTGGGATTGTGAATGCTTTGTCAGCTAAATAAGGACTTCAGTGTAGTGCTGGGGAAAGTCGATGTCTGCTCTGCCCAGATGTGAGTGCAGCGTGAGGAGGGGCTTTGGTGTTCGGTGGTGGCTGGAGCAGTTGATGTGCAGATCCAAGGCTGTGCAGGGGGGACTCCTTGGCCCTGGAACTGAGGATCTGAGCACCAAACCCTGCTTGGATCCTGGGATCAGAGTGCCTGTTGCCCTTGGAGACCCCAGGCAGGACATCTCAGCAGGATTTGTCCCTCTTTAGGGATGCTTTATACCCAGTAACAAAAAGTGACTTTTTTTTTCCTTTACCTTGTTTATTTACTCTGGGGAAAGACCCGTTCCTTGTATTTTTTATGGAACAATGGAGGCAAATTTTAAGTGCCTGAGGCTTTAGAGTAAAATAAAAAAAAAAATTAAAAAGAGAGAAAGGTTTAATTCTGTTTGCAAAACATCCCTGTGTTTAATTCAGCAACATTAGCATAACTCTTGACTCTTTCTGTGAAACAAACTATTACCTGGTAACAGCAGGGAAAACAATTTCAAAATCTTTTCCAGCTATCCAGAAAGTCAGAAAGCAGTTACAGCCTGAAAGTTAAACCCCAAACCACTTCTGAGTGGCAGGTTTAAAAGCAGCTGAGGTGAGATGATGCCTGAACATGCATATTTTGTAGGTGGATAAGCAGCAATGAAGTGTGGCATTTCCTGCCTTTTGGAAGGTTTTTAGTGGGTTTGCTGATCCTGATCTCCCAAGGTAATGAACAAGATGGGAAGTGGTGCCTGCAGCTCCAGGGAAGGAGTGGGGAGAAAGGAGGCAGGAGGAAAAATAAATTAACAGGGATTAGAGACTAGAGGTGTGTGGCTCCTGTGGTCAAAGGACTGGGTAGGAGGTTACCTCTGCTGATCTGATGGTGTTGTGCAGGTGCTCCAGAGTCCATCCCATGCCTGTTACCACCAGGAATCCAGGGACAATTGAAACTTAAAGCTCTGGTTTTAAACCAACCAAGCAATACTGGCCCAATGCTTCCTGAACAAACTTCAGATAGTTTCCCTCTGAAGCCCAAGCCTAAGATAGTCTTTACTGATTTCCCTATGATGTGTCAACTTTTGGGGGGCTGAAGCACAAGGGTGGCAGGACCCCCTTCCCCTCAGCTGGGAAGGGTAACACCAAATGTTTTCTTGGAGCCTTTCCCTGGCAGTCAGAGCTCGTGTCTGATGGAGACCCTCGAGCTTGCACTTGACTAAACATTAAAGCCTCACCTCCTCTGAAGTAAGAATCCTTCCTCCCTCCCTTCAGCTGAGGAGATTGATAGCCTGGCTCAGGGCTGCCTGTGATGCTGTGATGTCATGGGGTGTGATGAGATCTGTGCTGTGCTGCCCAGCAATCACCTCGAGCCCTTCCTGCACACAGACAGACCCTGGGTATTAAACCAGCAAAAGGTGTCAAACCCAGCCGAGCTGCTGTGATGTACAGCTCTGTCAAACTCCTCCTCGTGCTGCATTTCCTGACCTTGGTCACTTGGCTGGTGCTGCAACATGAACTGCAAAGTCCAGCAGTGCTGGATTTATAGTGGGCACAGTGATGTACAGTGCACGTGTCTCCCTGGAGGAAACATCCCAAGGGGAGAAATAAAACATAACTTTGTGATCTGTTTGCCTCCAGCATCTTTGGTCTTTTATTTTCTGATGTGAAGTTTGAGCTGTAGAAATAAATTTAACTCTGAGGTTCATTTGGGTTTCTTTGGGTTTTCCCCCCATCTCTTTGGCTTTTGGAGTGAGGGAGACCTGGATGCTTTGTCAAGAGAGATGGACACTTGACTTCCTGTGTCCTGTCCCTTGGGAACCATTGATGAGACTTGGGAATCAATGCCTTTGAACCCTGGGAATTAATGCCTTCAAGCTGTTCAGAGCATAGATCAGCCCTTAGATTGCATGTTTTAACTAAATTGGTTACAAAGCAGATCTGTCTAAACTGGTGTGAGCCCCTTTGTGTGGACGCTCCTAAATCAGTTTAAGAGTGGTTGATATTGATTTTAACTTAATGTGGTTTGTTACTGAAGTAAGCTGGATCAATAGTGCTAAATAGGTGCCATTTCTTGTGTTGACTATGGTATGGAAAACTTTCATAGAAAAGATGAGCAGAAAGGGAAACAGATTGAGTTTGTTCTTTTGTTGCTTCCCAGTGATCATTTATCATTTTTTATGGGCAGTTTTAGGATTTTCCCCTCAGAAGGTACCACTCTAAATGGCACTTTTGAGGTGGTAATGAAGAAATCCTGAACCCAAATTGACCCTAATATGGGATTTCTGGGAATGCAAAGCTTTGTTTCGCTTATTCATGACTTTTTACCTTTGAGCCAGGGACCCATGCAGGGAACCAGCACCAAAGTTGCTGGAAGGGTGCTCTGTTGTTTGTTGAGTGCCTGGAGCTGTGCTTTGCCATACCCTTTCTGCATGGCCCTGGGAAAGCAGTGAGGACCCTCAGACTATTCTACCCACGAGTACTGATGGCTGTGTGCAGGATGTGTAGAGATTTTCTTGCACTGATGAAATTAGGAGGAGGGAACAGAAACCCCTTTGAGGATTCCCTGTGTGCAGGCTTATAGCCCTCCTGCCAAAAGATCCCTGCACTTCACAGAATCACAGAATATGCTGAGCTGGAAGGGACCCACAAGATTCATCGAGTCCAACTCCTGGACCTGCACAGGACCATCCCCACAGGCCCTCAGGTGAGCGAGAGGAGCAGGATCTGGGGTCCCATCAGGAAAGATGGAGTGGAGGATCATGTAATGAGGATGAGCTGTCCTGCCTCCTCATTAGGACTCAGATTCCACTGAATTCAATGAGGATCTCTGCCCTCAACCTCTCTGCAAGCAGCATTTAGTCCTTGCTGTCAGTGGGTCTCCCCCTCATGCATTATGCACCAGCTTCGCTTTTTCCTTGCCTCTGCAACACTGCTGGGTTCAGTGCTGTTATCATAACCCTTGGAGTTTAACTGCTAAATTTCATTTATTATAACTGTCAGTTCTGGATCTGTGCTGACCATCAGAGCCTTGTGTGGAGTCCCTCCTGGCCTCTGTGCTTCCCTGCCCTGTTGGCTGAACAATGCCTGCTGTTCTCCAAGGCTGCTCCCAGCCTCTGGTGGGCACAGGAGCCAGGCTGGCTTCACACCCCTCCTGCTCTCACAGCCCATGCAGCAGGAGAAATCCAAATATCTACTCTATTGCACCTACTGACAGAACAGCTGTGTGTGAACCTTTGGGTTCCAACAGGTCTTGAACAGGTTTCCCATTTTCCCCTCTCCTAAATCTCATCCCTGAAAGACAGTGATGGAGATCCCCTCGCACACTCCGCTCATTGCCATGCACACTGCACTCAAAATCTCATTTTTATTCCAGAAACAAAAGGTCTGTCAACTCGTTTAACTGCACAGAAAACACCAAACAAGAAATAAAGCCCAATTAAGAATAAAGAGAAGGAAGAGGCTCAGTATAATAGATTGTTTTGGTAAATGGTTTCGTCAGCTCTATTTGCAAGCTGTTGCTATGTGAACCTGAGGCTGGAGAGGGCTGGCAGGGCAGGCAGCTGTCCTGGGGGGCTGCTGGCTCTGAGCTCTGGGGGCAGTGGAGGTGTGGATGGTCTGCCCAGGAGAGGCTGTGCCACCAGACCCCAAGTGCCCCATTTCTCCTGCTAGGAGCTGGGCTGCTGCTCTCTGCCATCACCTTGTTTGGCAGAAGCAGCCCCGTGGAGAGCTGCTGTTGGATCTGCTTGGGATGCTTTGGAGGCTCTGCCCCAGCAGCAGCAAGGCAGCAGATGGAGGAGGCCACTGTCACCATGGCTGGTGACCTCCCTGCAGACACCACAGGCTGTTCCTGGGGACAGCCCTGTGCTCACAGGTTTCTCACAAGTTTTCCCTCGACTTCTCTCTTCCCCTCAAGAGATGACCACTTCAAACAACGGTTCTGCTTTCTGATGCATTAAGACTTGGAAATCTGCCATCCATCACAGCTGTGTGTTTGAGCCTGTGTGATTATTTTGGGAAGTGAACCATGGTGATTTGTGTGTATGTGCTTTATTGACGGGCAGGATGTTCCCTATCTACCTCTCCCTGGCTGTCTGCATTTGCATTGGCTAATAAAATGTCTGATGTTCAATGACTTTCTGATGGGTGAACAAGATTTGGCATACAGGATGTAGTAGTTTTTCATGAGGGCTAAAATTTCATCCTGGGAGACTGAACCCTCTGTGGCAGCCATACACAGTCCATACTAACAGAAGCTTTTAACCCATCCGTAATTGCTTCCATATAGAAAATGATTGCTGTAAGTTAACTTCATAATTCTAAATCAGTGGCTCTCAGTAGGAGTTCAGATGCTTTAATTTGCCCCAAATTATCTTTAACTCACAGGCAGTTCATCTATGCTCTTTTCTGATTACATTCCTTGTCACTTTGACCCAAACTTTGTCTATTTAATTTTTGTCTCCTCTTTCTGAAAGTAGGCCAATTTCCAGTGATATTTCACCAGTGGTGATGATACTGGCTGGGGAGAGCAGTGGGTGATGTGCTGTCACCCGTGGAACCCACGGCCCATGCTGGGAATGTGTCGTGTCACTGACCTGGTTGGGAGGGACCCAGCTGGGGTCCTGCCCTCGGGCTGAAGGTCTGGGTACCCATCAGTGGGGTGGGAGAGTACCCCAAACAGGGCCTCACAATGGTGGCTTCTGGGTCAGTTGATGCCACGGTTGCTTCTCTTTGGCTGTGAGGGGAAGGACATTGTGGGTGTCTGTGTGTGTGCCCAGCACATGGGGGTCTCCTGGGCACAGCACTAGATGTGCTGTGATGGCACATACAGCACAAACGTGGTGGCAGCCTGGGGGTACCACCCTAATGAGGACAAAGCTCATGGCTGGGTTGTTTGACAGTCCCCAAATGAGCAGAGTGGCCACACCTCCCCTTATGGCAGCAGCCAGCCTGTGTGATTTTGAGTGACAGTAGATGAAGGGATTGCATTACAGCTTGTCTCTAGAACTGCACATCTGTGTCAGCTCTTTGCTAAATCAATAAACAGGATGCTGAAGGAAAAACACTTTCAGGCTTCTTATGTCTTTATGCATCAAACTGATCGGGCAAGGAGAAGCTCGGGTGGCAGCAGGACTGTGGTGTGGCTGGGCTGAGGAACATTTGGTCAAATCACAGGTAAGGGCTGGGCCTTGGAAGGAGCTGGAATGTTGCTCCCCAGCAGAAGAAGGTGGTTGTGTGGATTCCTTCTCAGTGGTAGTTAGTTACTATGCAATTTGGGTAGGAATCTTCAACAAAGGAGCTTAAGGTACAGCACCTTAGAAGAAGTGGAGGAAAATCACTTTGCATGTTCCAACAGACTAACAAATTACCTATGGAAATACACTTGAGAATATTCCTCAGTAATTGGATTTCAGCTGTTGTTTCAGTGTATGTGCCCCCAGGCTGTGGAGGTAAAAGGACTCCACTGAAATGCTTTGAAATGTTCCCTGGCACCTACAAAATGTGTTTACTATTAAAAAGTGAAACCTGCAAGTCAGAACGCTGCTAAGTGCAGTTTAAAAACAAAATTGCACCCCCTGAAGCGTAGCTGAGGGTGCTGAAGTATCTGGTTTATCCAGACAGTCTCTACCCAGAAACATTCCTGTGACTTGAGCGGAGAAGTCCTGTCTGTGTCTTCTGCCAGGCTTAACACAGGCACCTCTGCTTTGTGCAGCAGGATGTAGAGCAGGAACCCTTGAACAACCGCTGGTTTGAGCAGAGGAGTCCATGGGGCCTCCAGAGGAGGCTAAGAAACACAGAGCAGGTTTTGAAGGATGAGCTTTTTCTAGATTTGGTACCTCTTGGATGCTCTGGTCTTACCCCTGGAAACAAAAGTGCTCTTTACAGGCTTGAAATACATGGAATTCACTGCTTTTGCAGAGCAAGGGGAGCAGTGGCTCCCTAAAGTATCTACAGTGTGTATGGTGCCTTTTTCTTGAAAAACTGGTGACATCTCTGATCCTGGCCTTGATGCTGAAACCATAAATGAAATAGGATGGAATAAGCTGTCACTGCACATCACATGGTGGCCTTTGAATTTGACGTGGTAAAGGGGGACAATTTGAAGTGACAACAAGTTGGATAGAATTGAGTCTGGGTGCTGAGAAAAAATTCTTGAATTTGGGAGCAGAAGGGAAGCAAAGGCTTCTTCCTTAGTCATACATGTGTCATACAGTTAAAGATGTGGCAGGGGTTTTTGGTTTGGTTTGGTTTATTTAAATGGTGGTCCCATTTGTCCAAATTCTGATTCTCAGTGGCCACATATTGCAGTTGTCTGCTCACACTGGGCGTCACTCAATCTGTGTCAGTGGAGGTGTATGCTGAGATGGAAAGGACTACACTTGCACCCCAAGAGCTGTGTGTACAGTTCCAAATCTAACCAGGGGCTTGAAACATGGTATCCTGAAAAGGTGCTGGTTTTGAAATGGGAGGGCTCCCTTGGGGATCCCTCTTCAGTGGTCACCTTCAACTTGTTTTGCACAGAGAGACATTTTTAGAATTCTATAGAGCAACAAAACCCAGATATCCCTAAGCTATGAAAAAGCAGAACTTTTTTTTTTTTCCCCACAAGGTTTTTGAGTGTAAAACACAAGTTATTATGTGTGTGTCGCACCTGTTGAAGAGCTGGGAAATCAGATTTTTTTCCCCTCCATTAAAATAGCGTTTAGACAGGTGACTTTCAGAGCTTGCAGGCTTAAGAAGAGATGACTGAAAACCACAACCTTTCCCCCACAGACTTTTTTTTTTGTTGTTTTGGCTGAAGACACCTTTCAAATCCCTCTGCCCTTTGGAAGGAGCCGAAAGCAAACTCGGCCCCGGTTTGCTTCATGGGAGCCACACGGAGGGGAAATAAATCTGCTCTGCCGACTGAGGCAACTAGTTCTGTGGGTTTATAAATGCTGCAATTGAGTGTTTTGACACGGCAGTCAGATATAGTTAATCTTTCCCTTGACCTCCCGACGCCGGAGCGCGAGGCTGAAACCGCTAGTTAAGCACGTCCGTCTCCTGTTGTAGCATTCGCGCTCCAGCGCTCGGCCTAATCAAGTGTAATATATCTCTGGGTAAAACACACACAGTGCTTTTCACAGCTATTTAAACAAAAAACAGGCCCCGGCGCATTAGTTACACACAGGAGCCACGAGGAACTGCTGCTCCTGTGGCTGAGGGAGAAGGTGGATGGGCTGGGTTAGTTCCGGGGAGGAGGAGGTGTGGGAAAGATGTGGGAAAGGCTCGCTTCCTTCTGCCCAAATATGTAAAAAAACCCCCTAAGTCGGTGTCCTCCCAAAGGCTGTGAATCCTGAGAGGTGGATGGTTTTGTGTCTGAATATGAAAAATACCTGCTTGGTGTCATCCCAAAGGTTGTGCATCCTGATGGGTGGGTGGTTATGTGCCCATAGTCCTGGATAAAGATTTAGGGAAGGTGGGCTGGCTCTGAGTGAGATCAGGAGGATCTTCTACAGAGGCTACACAAACGATCTGGTCTTAGTGTCTGGTAGTGATGTCTTTCCTACAGCAAAGGGTAGCTCAGGAAATAGTCAAATTTGGGCAGGATTGGAGGCACAGTATTTATTTAAATTACTGGGCTTTTCTGTTTGACAGCACAGTTGGATCTGTAAAATGTGCTGTCCACAGAAGTCTGAGGATGACTCTGATATCTCAGAGCAGTCTTTCTTTGCTAACCTAGTAAGACCAATTTGCTTTTGTTAGACTTATTCATCCCAACCGTGATCAGAAGAAAGTGAGAATGTTTTGACAAGAGGTATATTAAGAGGTGTATGATGTTTTTAAAATCTTATAAGAGAGTATGTCCCTGTGTAGTGCCTGCAGAGGTGAGGCAGGCAAACCACAGGAGCCCTGAACTGGGATGGTGGGATGAGGTGTGGGATGGAGCAGAGGAGACGACAGAGAGGTCGCTGAATGGAATGGCACTTTGTCTTGGGCTGTGTGGATGGCTTTGATGGCATCTGTGATTTTGGAAAGGGAGGCCAGGTGTTGACAGGACATCCCAGGGTAGCTCATAAGAGAACCAGAAAGACACAAATTATGTAGAAATTGAAAAAACAAAATGGGGGAAGAAAAAACGTGTTTCAGCATTGGTCCAAATATTGGTTAGGTTTGCAAGTAAGGCAATTGTGCCAGCGGTGCACAAAGTAGTCTGTGGCTTCCAGATTAAGGAGCTAAGTGATTTTTAAAGGTTGATAAACACTGGACTGGATGACCTCTTCATATCCAATCAAGCTTTGTATTTTCCTATGATACTTTGATGGTTTTCCCCCAAAGGATGCTTTCTCCTGTAATTTTTCTAGCCTCCTGTTTGATCTCCCTTGGATATCAGTGGGGATTCACTGATGTGCCTCTGTTAAAATTCAACAAAGCTTCTGCTGGAGAGCTCTATTTTACAGAGCGGCTCATCCTGTTGGATATTGAGAAATGACACAGCTCAGGATGAAATACATCCTAACCCACCAGCAGCCTCGTACACCGAAGCACGAGGTTCCTCCGGGCAGTACAACGTATAAGCCCCATATAAATGTCTGTGTGAAAATAAGATACTTAAATCTCCTTTGAATCCCGGCTCTCCCGAGCCCATCACAAAGCCCGTCCGTGACCTTCGCACCCGCCTCCCTTCCCCGGGAAGCAGAGCTGAGCTCTCCTCGGGGAGACAGGGGCGAGACCTGCCGAGCTAATGTTTGTAAAGCCCTTTGAAGGTGAGTGTCAGCTCGTACCTGCGGCAGCAGCCCGGCTTCTGCGAGCTGATTATCATGCAGGGCATGCTCAGAGAGCAGCTCTGTGGCGCTGCGTTAACTGCACTGATAAATCTCGTGTAAAAACAACACTCCGCCGCCCCGTTAAAGCTCCTTCCACCTGGGAACATCAAAGCCCGACACGAGCACGGCTTGATCCTTACAGCAGCCGTGCTGCAGACAGGGCTGTGAGGACACCCTTGATTTTGGCAAGAGAAAGGCAGTTCTTTGGGTCTCTCTGTGCCACAATAACGACCTGACCCCAAGTTTTTATATATATGCTGCTGGGAGCTCGCTGGTGCTCCCAGGAAGAGGAGGGCAGCCTGCAAATCACTACAAGCAAATTAGCAATTAGAAAAAAATATATCATAGGATACTTTTCAAGTCCGTCTTCTATGCTACGAAAGGTAATTGGATGCCATTATAAAATCAAATTGCAGTGGATATGAAAGCAGTTATGCCAGCAGTTGAACTGGGTGCCTGCCTTGTGCAGAGTGCTACAGGATTGCAAGCTGTGCCTGCCTTTAAAGGCTGCAATGTCTTTTAAATATGTTTACCTCCTCTAAAGCTTTGAATCCAAAGCAGCTTCAAAACAGGAAGCTGCCTGTTATTAAACTTTCTTTTTCCTGTGACTTGCAATAAGTTAGTTCTGCTAAAACGATGGAAAATTTCTGTTAGGGAAAAATCACCAGATCAAAGAATAATTTAGGTTGCAAGGGACCTTGAGAGTTCCAAGTCCAACCTCCTGCTCAAAGCAGGGCTGACCTCAAAGTTAGATTGGGTTGTGATTTAAATGTAGTGACATTTATTTATATAGCGATAATCGTATAACACTTGAGTGTGTCAGTTTATATTCAGTCTGGCTCTCCTAAGTAGAGGGATAACTGGAGAAAATGGACTGGGATTTTTGAGATTAGTGTCTGGATAATAATTCAACCATCGCTGCCTTGGGATAAGTTTTTCCCAGCTTGGCACAAGCCAGGACCTGAAGGATGCTGTGCAGGGCAGGAGCAGCCCAGCCTGGGGCAGGTGCAAGATGTGGACGTGGCTCTTGGGAGCCAAGGAGGGTCCTGAGGTCCCCCCACGAGCCCATCCCATGGGTACCCCTGTGCCAGGTTCAGCTGTCTGCACTGCCCTTGGCAAAGCAAGGTGTACCCTCTACCTGAGCACGGTGACCTCAGCCCAGCTCCTGCAGCTCTGCTGTGCCCCCCTCCTCCCCCAGCCACTGAGGAGGAGCTGAGGGAGAACACAGACAGGAAAGTTTTAGTTCTACAAATCCATAAATCATTTCATTTGATGATTATTTATGAACTAGATCACAAGCTTATGACAGTGGCTCTTAAGAAAGAGTTCCTGGCTGCCAAGCAGTTGGCATAGTTGTCCTCTGAGAGCATTAAATATGCATTTGCACAGGTAACTGTGGCTTCTTCCATTAAGCCATGGTTTACAGCTTTCAGCCATTACTGCACTTTTTATGCAAAAACATGCTAATACTTCATAATTCTCCCCTAGATAATTCGTGAGGAGTGCAGTGCCCTCTTGCTCAGGTGTAACAAAGGTCCTTGGTTGGATTTATGTTGCCAGTGTTGTCCTTCCTCCACCCAGTGCTCCTGCCTTGCTTATCTGAAAGCCTTTTCCCTCAAGCTGTGTTTGGGACTTGGGGATGGAGACTTCTGCACTGGGGCAGGACCAATGTAAGTTGCTGATCTTTGTTGCCAGGTAAGGCAGCAAAACATGACCCTCCTGCTGTCCTTGCTGCTCCTGCCATCCCTGGAATGTCTTTCAAGGATTTTTTTTACCGGGCTGATGCCAGAAGAGGGATCCTCCTGGTGCAACACGCCTTGTCCCCCTGTCAGGAGAGGATCCTACAGCCCTGCACACTCACCCAGCTGCTCAGTGAGGATCAAGTAGCCACAATGCACATGCTGAGTGTGAACATGAGGGGTTAAGGTTGAATGGAAAAGAGCCACAAGGGTTCCACTGCAGCTCTTGGGCAGGTTTGGCACCGTCACTTCATGGTGTCACTTGACAGTTTTAGGAAGTGCAAGTGATGTTGCAGAGAACAAATTAATTGGATTTGACAATAAGAGTGGGAAACAACTCCCTCTGTTTTGAGAGAGGAAAGTATTTAATTGTTTGCTTCTTGGTTTTCTCTTTAAAACCAGACATAGATTTCCAGTTCTTGTGTGGGAGTAGTTGTCTTTCTTAATAACAGTTTGCCTAAGTGAGTGTTTTAGGTACCACTGCTGTGGAACTTGTCACTCAGTATGAACTGGGGGAAAGTTGTTGGGTTCCTGTAATATTTAAGAATCCTGTACAAAATTTTCCCCCTAACCTGGGAAGTTGGGTGGATCTGAGGAGCAAGGGTGCCTGGGAAGTGCCTGCCTTCCTGCCTCTCTCCCGCTACACAGCTTGGTACTGGTTGTGGGTTTTACTTTTGCCTTCAACTGAGTTTGATACAGAAGAATCTGGTTCCCACAGAAAGTTTGGGAGAATTTGTTGCACTTAAATCCAGTGGTTGTTCTTCTCTGGGACCATTTTGCAATTGTTGGTTACAGAAATGCACTGCTAATTTCCAGTACTTCTAGTAAGGTGGGCACACCCACTGCTCCTATATCTTCTCCACCTACAACTTCCCAGGTCTGCTGTCACCTCTCCTACATCTGTAGAACCCTAAACAGACTCAGGGTAAAATACATTTGAAACCTAAATTCCTCTTCATTTCCTTCTTCTATCAAGAGCCTCACCCTAATGTGCAAGCTTTTATGCAATGGGGTTTATTGTGTGGGTCTACTAATATGGACCACAGCCCCAGCTTCCTTTGACACTGAATATTAGCATTTATTAATTATATAGTGCAAAGAATGTGCTAAGCTTAGTGTAATTGTCTTAGTTACAGGTGATATAAAAGTCTGTTATTTTTGTGCCTTCATAAATGCAGAACTTCTGGTGCTCCAGTTATCCACCTTTGACATGTGGAACTGCAATGCTTTGGCAGTTTTTGCTACAGGTGGGAAACTCAGTTGATGGATTTCTGGACGACTGTAGCTGAGCCCCTGTGCCTGTATGATAGACTGGAATGACACAGTTGTAGCACTTATGTGCATTTCTTGGGGATGAAGGATTAACAAATGATGGATTAGGCAAATTATCTATGGTTTGTCAGGACTACATTACACAAGGTTCAATTTAGTTTGATGGATTAATTATTTATTATTTATTATTTGCTGTTGTGTGTCAGTAAGTGGCTCTTCCTAACATGATGATGTATGGGAGCAGCCCATGCCTGAGCTGCTGTATATAAAGGTCATCGTTTCCGTAATTAACCCCATTTTTCATGGACTTTTAATGCCGATACATTAATTTGTGCTGGTCTGGAATGTGACAAAGAAATGCATTTCCTTGAGATAGGTTTTCTTAAGCTGAAGGGCTCCAAACCACAGGAGCATGAGCGCAGTCTTTTGGGATACAAGCACACATGTCCTTCAGCAGGCTGCCTGTGGCTAAATTTCTCTGACCTGTGAATATTTGCAGGGGGAGAGGGAGGATTATGTGCTTGCAGTGCCAGTTTTAAAAAGATATATGAACTGTGGGACTTCGGGGTGATAGAGAAGCATAAACCCTGCAGTGAGGGGTGGGATAGGGACCAGAGCTGCTCTTGAATTTTTCTCTCTTTAGGGCCCCACTGAACTATTGCAAACAGATCTTTGCAGCAGAGCAATACCCAGGTCTTATGGGCTGCAGGGCTGTGCCTGGAGATACCAACAGCTATTTATCAGTGGCTTTTTTTAAGGTGTGATCCTATTTTCCACCCTCTGAGCTACCTGACTCCTCTCCTGCAGCCTGTTCATCCCTGCTGAGCTGGGTCTTCAGGATGTGTTTTGAGACAGCAGGTTTTTTTGGGGGCACCTCTTTGGGTCCTACCCAAGGCTTTAGGAACTGCTACTCCCATCTCACAACCTGCCTCACAGCCAGCGTGGGATCTTCGAGGTGAGGTCACTGGGCTGCTCCAGGTGGGAGCTATGCCCTTGCCTGGGTACCAGTGTTCATATTCCCAAAACTTGCCAGGCAGCAGGAAAATGCCCTGTTTTTTCCCCTCCTGGTGCAGGAATTGGGGCCAGAATCTCCTGCAGAGCTGAGGCTGCATTTGCAGCCCCATTTCCCTGCAAGGGCAGGGAGGTGGCAGGGTCCTGCCTGCCTGGCTGCTCCACGAGGGCAGCAGCAGGTTTTGCTCTGAATTTCCCTGTCTTTGTGGCTTAAATCAGAGCCTTGCAGCTGGCAGAGCGCCTGCTTAACGATACCGCGGGCTAATCATTTACAGCAGAATGTAAAGGCAGAGGAGTGTGTTTTTAATCTTTATAAATGTATCTAGATAAGCCAGGAGACAGACTTATCTTTTGTGTTACAAGAATGGAGGGTAAAAAATCCACACCGAGGAACGTTGCTGTACCATCCTTGGCCTTTTCTTCAGCCTTTGTCTTTCCCTCTGTATCTTGCACTGTTGAATTAATGGGATATGAACTCTGAATACTTAAGTGATCTATTCATTTTAATTAGCTCCCTAATAGCTTCTGGACAGTGATCGAACATCACGTTGGGGACTGTGCTGTTTACCTCCCGAAGTGCAGGGCACTGTGAGGTGCCTGCTAGTGCAGGGTTCCTGCCCTGCCTGAGCTGCTGAGCAGCCCCTGGGACCGGAGGAGCTCTGGGCAGGTTGCACTGATGGAGGCTGTGAGTGTGAGGGGGTGGAGAAACAAAGCTGCATGTTGTGGTGACTGGAAGTGCTGCTTCCTCTTGGGAGGCTCCACATCCCCAGCACTGAGCACGGGTGGGATGTCTTGTCTGCCTGGGGCTGAGCAGCCCCGGAGCAAGGTCGGTTCTCGCCAGTGGGATGGTCAGGATTGCAGGAATCACATCTGAGCTCCTCTGGTGGGTGCATGCAGAGGGCAGCCAGTGCTCCTCACTGCCCGGCCACCTCGGTCTGCAACCCCTGAGACCTCGACCAGGGGAGTGCTCCCACCAGATGGGCCTGTCTGGATTCTGGCTGCATCCTCAGCAGGAAGCACACGGTGGGAGCTGTGGGTGTGGAGGTGAAGAATCCAGCCACGCTCCGAGGGGAGGAATCCAGCCACGCTCCGAGGGGAGGAATCCAGCCACACTCCTCGCTCCCCGCTGCGCACACGGAGCTGTCAATGGGAGAGGAGTCGGGGAGCTCTGGAGCAGCCAAGGCTGGGGGCAGAGACATTCACACTGTTCCAGTTTACCGAAGCTGTGAAGGATGTGATAGATGAATCACTTTTGCAGCAACCTTCCCTGCCTGAGATGTTCAGCCTCGCTGTACACAGCGTGTACTTCAGGAAAAGATAGAAGGGATGTTCTCTGAATCAGGGGAGAGTCTGACGCACAGAGACATTTTCAGGGGAATAATTTACATATGCATTCCCTTTCTAAAAATATCAGTCGCAGTGTTGCCTCTATTTTTGCATGCAAGGCTCTCAAGGCTGGTAGATGGATAGAACTGGGAATCTGCACTTACACGGATCCACATACCAAAGGACCATTGGGATGACAGCATGGGATGCCTCGTGCTTTGCTCAGGAGGAGAGCATTGAGTTGGTTAAGCTCCATATGGGGGTAAAAATGGATTTATTCAGGCTGGCAATGCCCCAAGTGTTATCCACACATGGTCTCATGAGTGTGGCCGGATGGACAAGGGTGGAAGTCGGTCTTTGTCTGATCCATTCTGGAGAGGGAAGGTGGCATGGCTGAGCAGAAGGAAATGAGCCCCTCTGGGAGGAGCAGAGAAATATGTAGGAAAGTTTCATTTCCTTGGTTGATGGCTAAGAGAGGTGGTGACAAACAGCATGTAACACATGACAGTGATTGTCCTGGAGGCTGGTGGGTAGACATGGTCAGGTGAAGGGCCTTTCCCATCACTCCTGCTCATGTATCACTCCATCCCCAGCTCAGGTGGAAGCCCTATGGCCTGAGCCCTATGCCAAGGGAGAGGAGGGATATCAAGGATTTGCTCTGGCTCTGCCTCCTGGCGCTGAGAGGAGAACTGAGTTTTCAGATGCCAAGGTGAATTCCCTTTGACAGCAGTGGGAACACATCTGGGTCTGCACTGAGCTCAGCCCACAGTTTATAACTGCTGGGGTTTCATCTTGTTGAGGGAAGGATGGCATGAGGTTGGAGCATACCCTGTAATTTCTTCATTTGAAGTGGTCCTTTCCTGTGTGTCTGGGGACCCCAACCAAAGAGTCCCAGAGTCTGAGGCAGGACTGTCCCTACTGTCCATCCTGGGGTCCAGGTGGAACTGCTGGATAAGAACACCCTCCTCCTGAGATGCTTAAGGCAGAATCTGTGTCTTGGCTTCATAATAAATTAAGTAGCTCAATAGAAACACACATTTATCTTGAGCTTCTATCATGTAACATCCTACAGAAACAAAGTGCTTTGATGTCACTCCAACAGCCTTTTCCACCCCTGGGTCTCCCATCTGGAATTTACCTTAACCTTTGCCTTGGGCCTGTTAGGGACTGGTGAGTAAAGAAAGGAGAAGAAAAGGAGGAGGGGAAATAAAGGTAGAAACTGGCCATTAATACGTGTAAGCTGGAAAGGAAACAGGTAATGCTGCTGCTGGAGGGGTGAGGTTATGAAACAGCTGTGCAGCAACACTGCCTGAGTGTAGGTGTGGAGACTGCATGGTTTTATGATGGAGGCTGATAAATTTATGGGATTATACAGTCCAGACTTTGTGTTAGCAGGGATAGGCCTCTCTGGACAAACTGCTGGGAATTTTGTGAAATGAGAGCTACACTGATATAAAAACTGTCTTTGCAGTAAAGATATGGCCAAGGATGGGTTTTTCTCAGGGTTACGATGACTGATCTGAACCAGGGGAGATTCTCTCCAGCAGTGTCACAGCATCCTCCCCAAATTGGGCACACAGGGCTCTGACTAATGGGGACAGGAGAGAACACACGAGGCCACAGCTGAAATACCAGGGAAAATTTGTGAAGCGTTTTTTCTCTTTTTCTCTGCGGGTTTCGTTGCTACTCTCAGGAAGTCCCATTAACGCCCACTCACTCCAGTAACACACATCATTTTGCACCTTATTGTGTCTTCTATGAAAAGCTGGTACTGAGGAAGCAGTCTTGTGCTTCTTTGAAATCGTCTGTCAGGAAAAAACATCACCCGGAACAAACAAACAAGCGGCACAATCCCCGAGCACACCGAGGCTGATTTGTAGCACTTTTCTCCCCCCACCTCCTCTGTGCAGAAATGTTTTGGCAAGCCGTGAAAAATCAGAGCCCCTTGCTGTCAAACGCAATCTATTTGTGAGGGAGCTGCACTAAGGGCTCCAGGTGGATACGAGGGCTCTGCCAAGGAGCTGAACAATTCCCACCGAAGGGATGCTTGTCCAGAGGAGCAAATGCAGCCGGGAAGTGTTTTGCAGCCTGTGAAGGAGGACAGGAGAGGGATGAGGAGAGCGTGGTGTGCGGGCTGCAGAGAGAGCTCCGGGAAAGAGATGCCACACCAAATGTAACACAAATGGGAGACAACCTGCCTACTCATTCATATCTAGTATTTTTCTAAGTGTTGCTGTTTTTTCTGCATCCCGTTAAGCTTTTTGATTTGTTTCCATCTGTTCAGAATAGATCACTTCTGCAGTTTACTTAAAACACTAATACCCTTTATGAATCTCTACAGATGGTTTTCAAAGACTTATAGAAAGACAAAGATAAGATCAAGAAAATCTTGAGTGTTCGCCTCAGGGGAAAAAAATGGGACAGTCGCTTTGCCTTGCAGCTGCAAGCCACGTCAAATCAGACACTTTGATATGTTTCATTTTCTGTCTGAAGTCTACATCTGAAAGGCAGCCTGGCTTATTTCAGTCAATGCGCAATTTTGGTTAGTCGGGGCTCTTTCTCAGCTTCTAAAAAAGATGCTCATTTGCATCCTCGAACAAAGGCAGCACTTTCCCCCCCCCCCACATTCAGCGGGTCTTCGCCAAAAACTAATCACGCTGCAAAGTGTGTGTGTGTGGGTGTGTATGCGTGTGTAGGGGGGTGTTTTTTTTGAGTGGTTCTCTCCTGCCTCCTCGGCTCAAGCTGCCACAGGGCCGGGTACTCACCCTCTCCATGCTGAGGTCTGTGGTGTTTGTGCTGGTGCCGGTTCGCAGGAGCTTGGGCAGGACCCCCAGAGCAGAGTTGGGTTGTGCAGAGCCAGTTGGCAGGTGATGGTGCAGCCCTTGGCACCCTCTGCCTCCCCAGGGCTGGGAGAGGGGGCGGCTGTGCAGGAGGCACAGGGGCTGTGCCAGTGCCCTGCAGGATGGGATTGGAACACTCAGAGAAGTGAGCAATGCGAGGTGGAGGTGACAGGAGAAGATGCTGCTGGAGGACTGTGCTCTGCTCGGGCCATTTCAGCTGCTCTTTGCATTAACTTCTCCTCAGGCCAAGGCTGTGACTGCATTAACTCTGCTGGCCTCAGCAGGAGATGCTAAAGCCTGTCTCTGAATAATGCACTGCTTGTTTGTTCAAAAAAGAGCTAAATCATTTCCCAGAGAAACCACATGAAGTAGGGTAACTGCTAATTTTTTTTCTACACTGCTATTCTGCTTTAGTCTCCTTGCTTGGGAGAGAGGGGAGGACTCACATTTCTTGTCTTTTCTTTTTAGCACTGTTGGGTCCATCCCACAACCATTTGACATCAAAGTGACTCTCCCCCTGGGCTTCAGTGGACATTGATGTGGCTCTTGAAGACTGGCCTCAGAGTCAAAATCTTTGCAAAAATCTGACTATTTGCATTGCAGGCAGGGGAGCTTCAAAAAGAGAGCACATCCACCTTAAATGCACAGCATTACTCAGGGCTGATTAAAAGAAAAGCCAAACGACCAACTTGCAGGAGACATGCACGTTAGCACCGGACTTTATGTGCAGAGACAAGGTGTGTATTGTTTGCCCAATTAAAGAGATAAAACCTGTAGACCAGAGTCAGCGAAATGAGCTGTGAAATGAGTGATGACTCGCTGAACAGGCAGGTGCAGGCACACAGAGGCGTATGCAAACCGTTCTACTTATCTAAAGACAGTTTTATTGCCCGATCATCAATTTGCACTGAGGTTGCTTGGGAGCTGCCTCTGTGCTGGGCTCTCAGAGGAGTGGGACAAGCAGCAGCATCTTCGGTGCTTTTCTTGCCTTTTGGAGCAGGAATGGTTGTCAGGGGCAGAAAGGAGGTAAGAGAAGAACGGGAGGGCAGGGGTTGTGCTGGGGCACTGTGGTGGCATCAGTGGCAGTGCCCAGCCTGGGGCTGGTTCAGTGGGGTTTGTGCTGCTGAGTGAGTTCCTTCCTGAGCGTGTCCTCTGCTGGGAGAAATGCATCTGGCCCTGAAATGTGGGGATGTGAAGGGAATGCCTTGTGAAGGAACTAAATTAGAGAGGCACAGGTGAGCAGTTCAGCTGTTTTGTCTTGACCCCAGCAGAGAGATTTGAGAGCGAAGTGTAAAAATTACAATCCCTATCCCATGTGGATCCAGCCTGCTTTCTGTAAACGTGTGTGCTTGTAACAAAGAACTGGAGAGGTGAAGTTTGCAAACATGGCACTGAACTTGGGTTTGGGGCAGCTGCAGTCATCTCAGGCTCTGTCAGTGCTTCTTTGCAGGAGCTGCTCACCCCAGAGTTTGTTGTTTGGGGCTGTGAGCACCCAGGAGAGGGGCATCTCCTGTGTATGCTGTGAGAGCAAGAGGTGGCATGAGCTAAAATAGTGAATTTAAACCTTGGTATGATAGGAATATCAGCAAGTTCTGTACAAACATGGGTACATACACAGTGTATCTTGGCACAATGATGTTAAAAATGATTTTGCAGGGAAGTCAGAAGACAAGTATGTCACCCTCAGTCCTGCACACTGAATTTGCAAATGAAGCAGCTTCCTCTTTCCATCTTTCTTTGTAACTCAAAGACTGTATGCTTCCTACAAGAGTTTTACAACCATATAAATCAAGCCTTTCCCAAGGCATGTGTGGCTCAGGGATCTAGGATTTGCCTCAAATGGATAATTTTACAGTTTGCATTAGAAGTCTGTGTTTCTAGAGATTAATGAGTCTTATAGGCTCAGATGTGAGACTTCAACAGAAGACAAGTTTGGGTTTGTTACTGAACGTTTACACCTGGAAATTATAACCATATTAGGTTATTTTGTATCCAGGCAGTGAGTCTGTGAACTAAATAATTGTTGGAAAATTTCAAACTGCTTGAATGGAGCAGGTATTCCACAATGAATAACTTCATCTGATGAAACTTCCCAGGAAATAAGAAACTTCCCAATAAATAATTATGACTTGGTCGTTAGCTGCCGAGTTCACCCCTCCTGATCTCGAGTAATAGAGACACATGCTTTGAACCCTGAGATTCAGGAAATCCCAAGTTCATAAAGCAAACACATCTGGTGGCTGTGCTTGTGATGGATTTCACACTCCAGCCCAGCTCACTGACATTTGTCTCCAAAGAACATTAATTTCAAAAGCAAGGGTGAGAGCATGGCTGAGACAAATTGGTTATCAAATTAGACTGATTACAGATTTTTTTCTTTTTTGTAACACCCATTCTGTGAAATTTCCTTTTCTCAGTCCTTAGAGAGACTCATCCTAAAGCTTCAGCTCTAAGCCCTGCAAATTTTTTCAGTTCTGCCCCCTCTCAATTTAAGGGAACTGTGGTTTCCTCCTAAAGAGACCCTCACCTAAAGCAGGGCAGCAGAGCTGCTGGAAGCAACTGCACTTTTGAGACAGGGAGAAGAAAGAGGGATAATCAGCCGAGTTGAAATTCCAGGGTTTTGTCCTTTGGCTTGCTGAACAAAGTTTTATCGTGGGTCAAAGAGAAAGGACTCCTGGCCACAGCCTGTAAGGCTTTTCAACTGGAGTGGATCAAACAGGAGTTATTTTAGGCAGATGAGTGTGTGCACATGTGCCCATGTGCACAGTGCAGGGGAGCTCTCTAGAGACTGATATTGTAGAAAAGAGGGGAAATACAAGATATTGATTGCGAAGTTAATGCCAGCATTTAGTATGATGGAAAAGAGAAAGCATTGCCATTGCCTCATCAAGGCTGCTGTACCATCACCTCCCTGTCCCTCTCAGCTCTCAGTGCCACATGGTGATCCCTGGGGGTGGGGACACAGCCCTCAGAGTCCCCGGAGGGTCTCTGCCTGGGTACCTGGATAGAGGAGGACTCAGTAAGGCCTTAGTTCACTGAAACAGGTGGAAATATGTCATGGGTTGTACCAAGTCTGTACGAGGTCAGTTGTGACACCTTTATGAGTCACTCCAGACAGAATGGTGTTTTTGTGAAGTTTGCTTTACAAAGGGTTGACCTCATTATCCCAAGGTAACAGCTGCTAAAGCACATGGGCTGTCAGGACTCACTCCTTGTTTCCAACATATCTCTGATGCTGCATACAGTTGTTTGCTGAGAGTAGAGGAAAGGATGGAGAAGAGGGAAGTCAAGAGGGACTGAGTGTGGTACAGCTCTGTGGCAACAAACACGTCATGGAACTGCTCAGTCTGGGAACAGTCACTGATGTAACACACCCCACAGGTACATCACTAGCACTGACCTTGCACTTTCAGGGCTATTTACTAATTGTTATATATTTTTTTTATTTTATCCATATTCAAAAGATTCTCTGCTTCTGGTATGTCAAAGAAAATGGAAGCCCCTGACTTCATTCTCAGCTTTGCATGTACTTGTCTGTAGCCTTACACTGCACAACATTCCTTGGAAAAGCAACCTGCCATTGCTATTGCTCGTTCCTGGGCACTGCAGGTTCTTGATGGAGCTGAGTACCAGAGCAGACCCAGGGGAGGATGAGCAGAGTGTGCACCCAGGCCTGCCTGGAGGATGGAGATGACCTTGTGTGATGCAGAGGATGTTCATTTTCTCAGCAATTACAAATGAAGGGGGGACAGGGAGGATTTGGGGTCAGGCAGCAGTTTTGGCTGCAGTTAAGTGTTAACTGATGGTAAGATATTCACACAGGGAGGCAGTCTGTGAGCTGAGATTTTAATTTTTGCCTTTCTATTCCTGACCTCTGCTCTGGGGAATTGAACAGAGCAGTCACCACTTCACCCCTCCACGTGCAAGAAACACAGTTCTCAAAATCTATCCTTAGTTTTAGGACCTCTGGGGAGTCCTCACAGCAGTGTTTGAAACAAATCCCTCGTGCATAAAATAATCAGGTTTTTCCACTCACCTTTTAGAAGCCCCTGTGAGCTCCCCACTGAGTTGGGATGCTCTGCTGAGGGACTGTGCCCCAGGAGGGAGGGCGAGCATAGCGACAACACAGCTCTGCTGGGATCACCCTCTCCTCCTTTATCAGGTATGAACCCACTTGTTCACCCCATATAGAGGGACTGGCAGCCTTCAGGGAAAGAAAAAGAAATGAAATTGGGTCCCAGTGGTGTAGAGAAATCAGCACAGGGGTTTGGCTTTGATGAATAAGAAATTTGCCAGCTAAAAAATGGTGCTTGGGATACACGTTCACTGCAAAAGTGAAAAAAGGGGGAATGTGTGGCATGTGTATTTATTTTTAAGAAAGCAATAAAGTACCTTGAAAGAAATGTTTTAAAATGTGCCAAAAATCCACCAGCTGTTTGCAATTTTACTCAACTGCTAGAAGTAAAATGCCAGTTGCACAGCACACTGCCATAAGGAGTTAGCTCCTTCAAATGTCCTTCTGAGTCTTGGCTGTCTTATTCAACAGCCAGCTTTGGCTGAAATATCTCTAACTTGAAAGATCATTTCCCCACCTGTTACTAAACACCAGAATAACCTCTCACAGCATCAGTCTCCTCTCCCACAGATGAGCTCAGCCGTTATTCCCTGTGCTCAGATTTTCCTGGAATTTCATCTCTAACCTGAGTTCCTGGGTGATTTGTTGCAGGTCTCTTGATATCTGTCTTGGAAATGCTTTGGTGAGATGCAGTTGGAAGAGAGATTGCTGTTTTCAAAGAGTTAGCTCCAGCTGACCCCCTGGAAGAGCTCACACTGCCCGTTTTGTTATTTTGCCTCCAGCAGTTTGTTTTATTGCAAGCTCTCGAAAAAATTCTCATCCCTAGCAAACATCTCTATTGGGTCAGACAGCAACTGAGCCTCATCCCAGCCATGTAAAACAAGGCTGTGCTTGCTCATGTGATAGGATGGTGGCTGAGTGGCCCTGGGAGCCCCCTGCCCCACTCTGGGCAGCCCCAGCACAGTGGTGTCCACCCGACATGGGGAGCCTGGCTGTGCACTGTGGGTGAAAGCAGCAGCATTTACCTCGGGATGAGCTTTCCCTTGCACTCAGACAGGCACTGTAGGAGCTGGGCAGGGCCCTGGGACTGAGGTGACCCCTCTCCAGCAGCTTTTCCAGCTGATGATGTAACGATTCCCCAATTGCACAAGAAGCATTATTAGGAAGACATGGTTTCCATCACTGTGTTATGAAACAAGAACAGAGTTGGGTTTTTTTCAGAAGCTTTTAAGGTGGTTGGTCTTACCAAAGCCTCCTTGTTACAAGCTAAAAAAACAAAGATGACTGTCATGTTTGTCTGGGACCTTCTAACTGCTGCAAGGGAAGCTGCAGCCCACCAAGGCTCCATCCAGATAGAGGTGGTGTCAGGGGTGAGGGCTGGTGTATCCCTGGGTCTCATACCAGCCTGATGCTGGCCCCAGGTGACCCTGGGCAAACTGCTCTTGGTTTTTGATGTGCCAGGTCTCTGCCACAGCCCTGGTTCTGCACACAGACTTCGGGGTTTCTCTCCTAAACCTTTTCATGTGAATAAGCAAGACGAAAATAGTTTGATGTGAGCATTTCTCGATTCAAAAGATGCATTTCTTTCCCCCAGCCTGAATCACAGGGGAAAAAAAACTGTCAGCATTTCAGCTACAAAGGATATAAAGCTGATACCTCGTAAAACAAGTGGTGCAAACTAGAGCCGTGTATAACGCTGAGTGGGCAACTCTGCAGCTAAAGTACAATAGATTAGCTCAGGCTCGAGCAGTGAGGACCATCAGTCATGTGGTTTCCAAGAAACTGAAGATTTAGACAGAGAAATGACTTGCAGAGAAAAACTGTGACTAAATCAGGGGGAAAAAAGTGCATTTAGGCTGAGATCTGCTAACTAACATGGCCTGGACAACACACTTCTAAAATACACCTTTTTTTCAGTCTTCCTTGGGAACCAAATCTGTGTGGTTTATCTAAATTCCTGTCTTGCCTCCAAAGTTTCTGTGAAGGATAATGAATGAAAAGCAAGATAAAACCAGGTTGTAAGTGGCTGCCTTACAGGATTCCCAGGGCTCTGGGGCCCTTTGGCTCGCTACCATCCCTCCTTTCCCCTTGCAGAGCCAGGCTGCTCAGCACAGCAGAGCAGAAGAAAGGCTTTTTCCCTAAAAAAAAAATAATTTGTGTGACAAGATGCGGTACAAAGAAAAAAAAGCAGCAGAAGAAAGGAGGTTTCCTTTGTTGCTTGTTTACTCTTGAAACATGCTCTGTGCACCTGACACGTTTGCTGGCTCCTTTCTGGATCTAATGCAAGAAATTGGCACAGTCTGACTGCTGTGGTTAATTTTAAATGCAACAAGATCACGCTCCTGTACTTGACACATCTCTAAGAGCAACATCATGACACTGTTGACACTGAATGTTCACTAATGGCACCCGCTGCCAAACTCCGATGTAAAATGAGCAGGAGAACAACAGCAGCATTTAAAAAACTTCATTCAAGGGAGCATTTAAAATTTTATCAGGTCTAACTGGCATGGTGGATTTGCAAACGTGGAGAATATCCAGTTTCCCTTGCTTGCTCATGAGCTTCCATGTGCCAGCCAAGCACAGCTCCATCCCCCGAGGCAGGGAAATCCAGAGGTACATCCCAGAGCACATCCCAGCCTCTGTACTCGCAGCAGGGGGTGACTGGCTGGACTAAATCAAGGACCTCGCTCCTTCTTCTTCTAAGGAAAAAAAAAGGGGATTCTTTTCCTCTAAAGAAAAGCTCAGTCATTGGATTATTAATGTTCTTAAAACAGTTGCATAGACATTTCATGTATCACTTCCGCTTTTCGGTCAAAAAAATAAAATGTAATAAGATAAGAAGAAAATCAAAGTTCTATAAATAAATATGGCTGAGTTACTCATTAGCTAATGATCTGTTGGTGAGGATGTAAGCAGAAAAGAATTACTTGTTTTCTGTGTGATTGCTGTGAATGTTTCCAGGTGTGGATGCAGTTATATTGGCTTAAATTTTTTACTAATGTAACTTTATTCACACTTTTGCTAACACAAGCTACTTTCCTAACAGGTACTCTTATTTAAATATTTATACAAAAAATTGGTGGGTTTTAAAGCACATCCTTAGTTTGGACACTGTAAGTCACTCATTTAAGTCAGCAGGACTGGGTATAAGCAGGGCGCCTGTTTTTGGTGAGAAAAGAATTGTAGGGAAAGATATTTTTTTGTACCGATATATTTCAAATTCTCTCCCTCCCAGTAGGGAAGCGTGGTAGAACTAATCAACATGTTTGAGTCCCAGTGGGTTTCCAGTATCTGTATATCAATGGCATTTGAAATTTAAACATTATGCGCCTTGAAATTTTTATTTGGGGGGAAGGTTGTGGTTTTAAAATTTTTTTTTAAGTGGTTCTACTCACAGAAATAGGGTTTGCAGGACTTTATGTACTCCGGGGCCAAAGCATAACAGGAGAAAGGAAGTTTATTATTCTCCCTGTACAGCCTGTAGTGGGAATCCTGAGTTGGGCTTTGCTGTACAACCTCAGTTCAGTGATGATGATAATAAGTTCCTCCAGTTGTTAAGTATGGCTAATAAAGTTGAAAAACACCTTTTGAAAAATGATTAGCTAGATAATAAAGTATGTCAACTTGAAAATATGCATTCTTCATGTGATGACTGGAGATAGTTTATCACTTTATGAGTGACACATCCATTTATAAATATTTATTCTCTCCAGTGGTACTGATAAATCTTTTGAGCCTATAAGCCCATTGATACATACACAGTAATATCATTTGTCTTTCCAATGCATTTTATTTATTATTGACTAATTGCCTGCCAGATTGTAAATATGATAGGGGTGGCATTGTGCTTTGATTAACTGTATGTTAAAGTACCCAGAGGAATTTAGATCTAGCTCTGAGCAAAGACATCCAAGGCAATAAATTGTATATTTTGAAATCAGCTATGCAGTATGGAGCTGCAGCACTAGTTAAACAAGCTGAGCAGAGGCATTTTCCAGAGCAGTTTATTTTGATTAATAGGTTCCCAAAAGCCTCTTGCTGCTGTTTACAATGGATTTGCTGTAATATTTACAATAAACTGGGGTAAGTCAAGAGAGTTTTAATGTACTTCGGCAGGTTACTTGCACTTCACAAACCCGGGGCCAGGAGCAGAGTACAAAGTCAAACGGGTAAATGTTTTGTCCTTTTCTTTTTGGCACACACGTGGGGTGTTTTTCTTCTGTCTCCTCCTTCACCTCCCCTCTCAGCCATTTTCTTAACCAAATGTTTAAAACCGGCTTAACACATCTCGAACCATCTCTGTGATGACTGGAGATAATCTATCACATTAGGGCTGACACACCATTTATAAATATTTATTCTCTGCGGTGGCACTGATAAATGGGCTGAGCACCGGGGCTGCCGGCAGAGGCTCATGGCACTGCTGCCTCATCCTCGTCCTCCCAGTACAAACCAGTCTGGCACCAGCACCATCCTGGGCCAGCGAGGAGCGTGGGGAGGGCGGCGGTACCCCTTGATTAACCCCATCAGAACACTGCAAATTAGGACATGCAAGACCTCTGTTAACCAGCTGCTCTCAAACGTGTCCCTGTAATGAAATTCGAGGTTTTTTCATGGCACAAAAGCTGTCACAGCAGGAGGTTTGTGATCCGGGCGGCTCCTGACACCCACCACAAACACACGAGTGCTCGCTCACCTCTTTGTTTTCGTATCTTGGGACCCTAAAGGACAAATGTTATTGTGCTGCCCGAATAAAAACCCCTGCTCGCCTGAACCATGGCAAAGGATGGGTGATGTGCTAAGGTTTGAGATGCCTGCAGGCACTGCCAGCCCCACTGCTCACCCCCTCCTCCCTAAAAATTGAACCAGCTTGTCAGGCCGTAGTTATGCACCGTGTAATTCGACAGAAATTCTATTGTAATTAGCACCCGCTAATCACTGTCAGTAACGTTAGTTAGCTAATTGTACCTTGGGCAGTAAAAGGCAAAGCAAACCCAAACCTGGCACATCATTTTGTTGGAAGAGATGAAACGGGAGATCGTGTATGTTGTGAGGGGTGCGGCCGGGGAGATGGTGGCATGGGCTGTGGTATTTTGTGGTCTCCTTTTGAGTCCTGCACAAACATCTCCCTTGAGGACCTTCTGCACCTTCCCCACAGGTCTGGTGACCTGAACCTGTGGGGTTGTGTGTGGATGCTGCTCTGTAAGGGGGCAGGAGGAGGGTGAGCTTTGCAGGACCGGTGCAAGAAATCCCCAGGATTAGAGAGCTCCAGAGACAGGAATGAAAGCAAGAGCCAGGGACAGGCCAAGTCAAGGAGAGGTTTGGCATTTCCAGCTAGAGGAAATGGCCTTGTTCAGATTTTTTTTGTTGTTGTTCTTCACAGTTATTTCTTTACACTAAAGGCAACAGGGAGTGCCATCACCCAGAGCTGTGCAGCAGCCTTTCCTCCATGGATGCAGGATAACCTAGCTCTCTTTGATTTCCCTTATGCTTTCCAGTGGATCTGAGATGTAATTAATTAATTGATTTTTTCTGCCAGTCCCCTAATTAACACTAAATAAAAATTCATGCCAGGGTTAATAGCTTTAAAGGTTGGAGGCAGGAGCTTCTGGTGCTCAGGTCCGTCGCCCGTTCAGCAGTGTATTTGGGTTATATTCCCTGCCATGCCTGTAATTCCTAATCAATTGAAAGTTAATTTTGTTCTTAACAGAAAGGGAGCCAGAAATGGGTTACTGTTACACAACTGGTTTTGTTTTATGGCCTTACAGGGCAATGTTCACAGCAGTTGTAACACCACTGGGCAAACTGGGATAGCGTGGCAAGGACATGATCCTGGTGTAACACACTCCCCCAAACCTGTGAGATTTACACCTTGTGCTCCCAATACTTCCTGTAAAGGCTGTGCTCTTTGCTCTTTAGTGTACTGGAGAATTACCATGTGGATCCAATACTTAGTATTTGTATGATGCTTCAAAGCTTTGAAGTGCTGGTTAATATTATGTGTTGCCAGTGGAATTTTACTTACAAAAGGTCAGGTTGTTTTTATCCATTATCTCTTACTAGACAATAAAATGACAACAAACTAGACAGAATTAATGAAAATATTGCTTATTGTTGGTAAAATGAATTACCTGAACAAACTCACTCCCTCATGGGAGCAGGAATGTTGAAATGCCTATGAGACCCAGACTGAGCCTGGGAAAGGTGGCCAGTCCCCACAGTACAAAGCAGGGCCCCTGGATCTTGGTAAGACATTAAACCCTTGAAAATGTCCCTGTGTAAACGATGAGAAAAATTATAAACACTCTCTAGTTCTCTTAAAATAACGAGATTTTCTATCTGACTGCTGCTTTCACTTTTATGGCCCCGTGACCATTTGGCTCAACATCTTCCCTTCCCTGGCCATACATGGTGCAATCACTGAAGCTCATTCTAAAGTATATCAGGAAGATATTGAGAGCCAACATCATGAGCAGTGAAATAGGGCCCTGTTTGACAAACTGATGTTTGTTAAAAAGACCTCTGCAGGGTGGCCATGAGATGGTGTATTTATGTTCTTTTCTATCAATTAAGAATTGAGTTTATGAAGCGGGATTGAAGCAGTTCAGGCATGAATGTGTATATCCAAGGCAAACACCCTATAATTCCAGTTGTTTTTCACTGTGCTTGGGCAAACACCTGAGAAGGTCCAGTCCATCCCTTCTAGGCTTTAAAACATTGTTTTTTTAAGCTATAAGGTGGTGCAAGTTGCAAGCTGCTTGCCAGGGTGTAGCAAGCTCTGTGTCAGCTGGGATCACTATAGCTAATCCCCAAACATTCAACTCTGATTTTATCTTTTTGTTATCAACTTTGTTCTTTGATCCAACTGGAGTATCAGTTCCATGCTCTTGCTTTAATGATCTGCTGCTCATTTGCTGCTCTGTGCAAATCCTGTGCTCTGGATGCTGCCAGCCTTTTGCCCTGGCCATCCTAATACATAATGCAGATGATAAAAGCCAGTGTAACAGAAAAGAGGTCCCAGGGAGAATACAAACCATGACAAAATAAGAAGGAAGCAGATGGTTAGGTATTAAACTGCAGTAATAAAATAACATCTGGCAGAAGATCACACACACACGCACTGATGCCCATCTGAAGAGTGCACTGATTTAAGTAATATGTTTCTCATTTTGGTGCAATTAACACCAAAATTTGCATAGCAAACAGTGGCAGAGCACACAGAAGCTTCTTTTGAAAAATGCAGTCCAAATATGTCTTTTCTACAAGGAGACTGGGCATAGCAGATGCTGATGGATTTCTATACTGTGGTGTAAAGCAATTAATGAGTCATACCTTCCTGCTGGCCAGAGAACCCATTACTCTGTTTACATGCAGCCTGGCAGATGTACTTGTTTGCAGGGCTGAAAATTAAAAGATAAAGGGGGAATAGCATTTTGCCCACGTGGAACGTCGCTCCTCCCTGTGCCATAGAGAGAAAGACGCTGTACAGACTAGGTAAACCCCTACAACCCTGTGGAGGCAAATCTGAGTGCCTCAGTTCCTCTCCCAAATTTCCCTCTGTGCAAGTGAGGGAAAGAGAAACCTTGGGGCTGGGTTTTTCAAGGGAAGTTGGAGGGAAGATGAAATCCCCGCCCGGTTCAGCGAGCCACAGGCAGCACCAGACACCCTGCAGGCAGTGAGGTGGTGCCTTCCACAAGCCCTGACCTGCCCACAAACCAAGCCCAGGGCCAGCCCAGCCCGATGAAAAAAACACTTCATTTGTGTTGCTGAGCACGTGGGGTGCTGGCAAAGGGACGTGCTGGGAGAGCTGCTGGTGGGAGCACTGGGGAGCCACAGGGTGGAGGGGATGGAGCTGACCATGGGTGCAGGGCTGTCTGAGCTGTGTCCTCCCAGGCCATCAGCAGGGAATGGAGCTGCTCCAAGGTGGAGCTCACGGGTCCCTTCACCACCAGCTTCCAGAACACCTCGACGATGGAATGCACGGGAACATCATGGTGGGGAGGCTGGAGGTGAGCTGTGTGAGGGCTCCCAGGGGACCCTCCTGCTGTAGACACCCACCCAGCAGTGACAGCCTTGGGGCAGAGCCTCAGCCACCATCTCACCACACCCTCCACTGCCCAGCTGTATTTGCAGTTCAGGGACAGAGAGCCTCTGCACCTCCTGCATGCTGGAAGGTGTGTCTGGACCACTTTGGGGTGTCCCTTTCTCCACAGCAGGATGTGGTGCCTTAACCTGAGCAGCTTCAGCAGAAGCACACGGTGGTGCCCTGTGGAAGCAAGTACCTGGTACAGCTGGCAGTGGTTCATTCATAAAAAGCCCATGCAAATAACAGCAGGTTGCAGGTGTGTGGTGGGCTGTGGGACAGAAAAGGTGCCCTGTGCTCTGCTCCAGCTAAGGAAGTGCCAGATTTCTGCTGCTGAGGGCTGGGCTGCACTGGAGCCTGGCATGTGTTTCAGCTCAAATGACATTTCCATTGGGAAACTTCCAGTCTAGCTTGGAATAAAAGCAACTTTGTTTTGGAATTCCCTGGGAAGTAGAGTTCTGCAAAAGAAGAGCATGGGAAGAGCTTGGCCTCCATGTACCTGCTTGTCCCTAGGAGCACAGGAGGGATATGGATGGCAAACATCAACCCACAGCTCTACCATGGCACAGGGAAAGGCTCTGCCATCCAGAAAGATTTGACCATCTGAGCTGGGCCTGGCTGCTGGAAAATCCCATACATTGAATTTTCTCAGTGTAATTGGCTTTTGTGATGTCCCAACGTGCTGCAGCTGGCACTGCTGCCTTTGCAGGGCAGCCAGGCCAGCTGAGCAGCCACAGTATTCCAGGGAAGGGAAAGTGTATTTCTTTCTGTTTTGGTGTGTTCAGTGAAAGGCCTGATCTTGCTTCTTTTGAAAATGGTCACAATAGTCCCATTGATTTCCCTGGAAGAAAGGAGTGGGAACACGTCTAAAGTTCTTCTTCTTTCAACAAAATGGAATAAAAGGGGAGCTTTCAACACACCTTTATTCCAGTTCCTTCTGCCTTTTGTATAGGGGTTATCTGCTGGAAGTCTGTGTTGCCCCGTGCACAGAGAGATCCAGATTTTGACATGAGCCTGAATGCCATCACATTTTAAGTGAGAATGTAGTGATTTACTTCCATCAATACAGCGTTTAGATCATGTGGTATCTACTTTCCTATGACAGTCTTTACAAGCAGGAATAATAAGGAATGCTTTCCTGGTATATGCTCTTAGAGCAGCAGCAGTAGCAGATCTAGGACACTAACAGAAAAAAATTGAGGGGTGAAAGCTGCAGGGATATTTATGGTGGAAAGGGTTATTTGTATTAACAGAAATATGCACTACTGCAGCATCTCTGAGGAATAACAGGCAGAATTTTGCAGTTTCAGGGATTGTGATGTGAACAGCAAGCTTTTCGCAGTATTTAACTCTCTTGAAATCTGATTTCCAAAGGTAGCAGCCTTAATTTCATTTGTCCTTTGCTGGGGATCCCATGGGAGCGTGAGCTTCAGCCTCCAATAAATCAGGAGATCACCACGAGCTGTGGGCTCAGGCTCAGGCTCCCTGGGAATCTCTCTCTCCTTGCCGGGCTTTGGGTGGAGCCTTTGACTCTAAAATGGGTATTATTACAACAGCCTTAGTTCTTATTTCTAAGGAAATAGAGCATTTAAGGAAGTACTGCTGCCCAAACCAGGGAATGAATGTGAGCTGTGCAGTTTTCCTGCTCATGCCCCTGCACCACCTCCTCCCTCTGCCAGCCTGCAGTCCTGGGGGACGTGGCAGCTCTGACCTCTGTGAGCCACTGCCCATGGCTCAGGGTATCGTGGTCCCACGTGTTCCCAAAACACATCCCTGCCCAGGCAGAGCCACTGAGAACAAGCCAACATCCTTCCCAGAATAACTCCAACCAAATCTGTTCAAGCGAAATCTCTGACCCAGGGACCCCTGGAGTCACTGAGCTCTTCTGGCTGCGAAAAATCTCACACTGTGCACATAACCTTTACTTTTGCTGGGTTTCTGCTGGGTTTAACCACTCCACTGTAGTGCAAAATGGGGCTCTGATGGTGGCTGAGGAGCAGGCAAAGGGGTCAGTGTGGAAACATTTGCAGAAAAATTGCCTGTTCCAGCCAGTTTTACTTTGGTTTTGCGTTTCCCCGGGTTACTTTCTGAAGATGGTTTAATTTCCTATGTGCTGCCTGTACTTTGCTTGTATTTCTTCTCTTCAGCCTCCCTCAATGATATCCTGGTGCCTGCCTTCTCAGTAATAATAGCTGCAATATATTTAATAGCTACTCTCTGCCAGCCTCTCTCAGCCTTCTCCATGGATTCCCCAAGGTACCAGATGCATAATGCATTTCCCAGCTAGAAATCAGACTCTCTGGGATCTGCCCTCTTGAAAAAACTCCTTCCTGGCAGGTTCCCTGGCTCTGTGGGAATTAGTGTGTGCAGAGGCACCAGGAGAGGTGATTTTCTTTCTCTATTTGGGTGTGAAGTACAAGGCTTGGAGCTACATCAGCTGCTGCTGACAAACAAGGTCACCTTATTCACCCAAAGCAGTGCCAAAATTCCGTGTCCTCTCTGCAGGGTCACTGATGGGACATGTTGCCCCGTCCCCAGCCATCCAAGCCACTGAGGAGCAGAGGTGCAGGGATGGAGATTTTGGTATGAGAGACAGGAAAATGCAGAAACCAGTGTAGCAAGAGCCCAAAAGAAGAAAATGTGTTAAATCTTCCTGTGGTGAGCTCAGCCCAACTAACCCAGGCTGACCAAAAGCACCTTGGTGTGGCCAACCTGGCTTGTCAAAGGCACCTGGTCTGACCAGCCTCTCACTCCATCCTAAAAAAAATTGCTGGCTATGAGGGCCATGGGGGGGGGGGTTACATTTACCTTGAAGTTTAATTTCTTCAGGACAAAGAAACTAATTTCATCATTTATTGGCCATATGCAATCAAAGAATGATTTAAAGCAATTTGCTCATGTGAATTTCTGCACCTTCTGGTGTCCTTCAGGAGAGGCTTGTTTTCAGAGGAGAAACTCATCAAATGAATCGATGAAGATTTAATAAAAAAAAAAAAAGGAAAAGAAAAGGCTTTGGTAGAGCTGGGAAATAAACCCAGGAATGTTGGCTTTGAACTACACGAAACCAGTTGCACTACAGTAGCATGCTTGGTACTTTAGCTTGGTTTTCAGCCACAGCTTTAAAGTTTTGGCCAACAAAGTTAAGAAGTCAGGAGGGGGGTAATTTCTATTCTTCAGATGAGAAGACTGAGAAATCTAAAAGCCTGGTGCTCACAATAACTTATTATTGCTCTTTATTTGATGGAGTGACTCATATAGCACATAGCTTCAGGAGAAGGTTTGGGGAGAGCTATAGCTGAAAACACAGCCAGCTGTAAAAAGCTAGCCATTTCCTACACAGCATCTACTTCAAAAGAATAAAATAGATGTCTTCTTTTTTCTGTCCAAAAAGTCACTGCAGAAGCAGCTTTCTTTTGTTATCTCCCAATAAATGTGTCTCTGTAATAGAGGAATTTACTGCTGGGGGTGTGTGTTTCTCACCAGTGCTTCCCCTTACAAAAGGAGCTAATCTATCTTGTGCTGGGAGAAGGCAAATGATGTCATGTTTCCTGTATTTCAGCCTACTTTCCAGCTGCTGCAGAAAGGCAGGGCTCTAGGTAAACATTTCACTCTGCAAGAGCAGGGCAGGAGCTGCTGCCTCTGGCTGGGCCGGGGCTGGGCTGGAGCTCCAGGAGGAGGACGACGGTCACGGCACTTCTGACACCTCCACCCCGGCCTGGGTTGGCTTTTCCCACTGGGCTGCCTGACTTCACCCCTCGATGGGCAGCCCAAGCACAGGGGATGAACCAGGCTGGGCTGCAGCATTGGGGGACCAGCATTCCTGCCCCGTATGCCCTGCCCTGGTGGGGCAGGAGCTCGGCAAGTCGGGGCGCTCTGCCTTGGCACAGCCCAGTGCCCAAAGGTTGCAGAGCACTGCCTGGACTAGTTCTGCTTCCAGCAGGAGAGTCCTTGACATTCATTAAGGCTGAATTCACTCTCACATTTTAATCAATGAAATGGAAAAACAACAAAACAGGAATGCATAAGCAAGCCTGACTTCTTTTTTTTTTTCCCTCCCTTTATATCAGCAGTTTAACAAGCCCAGGATAACACCCTCCTGCGTGCCGGGTTCGCCCAGGCAATTATCACAAATGCAGATTGAATAATTACACATGCAAAGACCCGTCTGGTACCTGCCACATGCAATGACTCAATCCCTGGGCAGGTGCAGGGCTCTGCCTCCTGCCCACGCCACCACCCGCTCCTCCTGCACAGGGAGGGGCTGCTGGGACCCGGCAGGGATCCGGCCCTTCCCATCATATCACATCACCTCCTTGTCCCCCCAAGGACTGCTGAGTGCACAGGGCAAACATCATCCCCTCAGCCTTTGAGCCATCAGCAGGGTGCCAGGAGGGTGCTGGGACCCTCTGTGTTGGCGTGGGGTGCTGGGGGGCTGCTGCTGCACCTTGCTTGCCTCTAACCCCATCTGGGAGTCAGAGTGCTGGAAGGAGAGGTGCAATCCTCACCCTGGCCTTCCCCCATTCCTTTGACAACAAGCCTTCCTTGGTGGATTTGCTCCCTTCCCCAAGATTGCTGCCTGCAGCTTTACCTCTCTGTAATTCTGTCCCTTCGCCTGTGCAGCAGCAGAACACGACTTTCCTTATATATTATACCTTGAGTGCAATACAAGAAAATAAAAATGAGTAACAGCTTGTTTCCTAGCCCTGGATGGAGCAAAAATTTTGATGAATGGGCAGACTACTTGCATGAAAAAGGGCATGAATAATTTGCAATGAATAATATTCAAGTGTTACCTTTTTTTTCCACTCATAAATTGCTTGCAAATTTTTTTCCCTCGAGCTGTTAGTCACCAGAGCAAATACAGAGCAGCTTGTTGGGAGCATTTGTTTTCTGCTTCTCTGAGCTGTGGTTAGATGTACTGGTCACTCTGATGGATGGGGAAACTCATCCTGGCATGTTTCTTCAGTAGACACCTCATGATTCCTGGGGCTTTGCATGTCTTTTTTTCACAAGCAATGACAGATGCAGAAAAAGTGGTTTGTTTGCTACTGTTTGTAATTTAAAAATTACTGCTTCTGCAGGTCTCAGCCAATATTGGAGCTTGACAGAGACCCATGTTAAGAATGAATTATTTTATGAAAAATATATGTAGATCTTTAAGCTGCTGCAGAGTCACAGTTCACCATTTCCCCCATTTCTCTGGAGCTTTGCTGTTGAAAAATAACATCTTTGTGGAGTAGTTCTGGGGAGGTGGAGGGTGAGGAAGGGAGTGAGGGGTCATGGGTGAGGCTATTCCTCATCCCTGCCACTATTTGTCCTGCCTGTATTAATAGAGCAGGTTGCCATTTCTGACCTGCTCCCACGAGGGACAGCTGGGAATTTGATTTCACCCTCTCACTCCCCTGCCTTTCATCACCTTTGCTGAGGGACACATCACCTCCCCCAGGGGTAAGCTCTGTCTCTCTCACCCTTTCACCTTCCCTTGCACAGGGGCGGGTGTCCTGGGCAGGGTGTGCAGTGGGGACAGGCTGTGGGAAGGGTGGAGGTGGGAGAGGTGTTTTCACCCTGTCCCTGTGCATCCCTGCCCCGTGCCAGCAGCTCAGCCCTGGGGAAGGACAGAGGCCAGCCCCTGACCAGTGGATGGTTATTTGCATGTGAGCTGCATCTCATCTGATGTTTTTCACCTTGAAAAAAACCCCCTGTGCATGCCTGTGCAAGCCGGTGTGTAACCCTGCCCTGCCTTCACTGGCTCCTCTGGGTAAGCTGAGGAGAGGGTAGGGAATGTGCCAGAGGTCATTGTGTCATGGCCCAGTTGCCCTGCTCCTGGTTCTGGGCATCACATGGACACTCCTGTCTAAGTTATTTTGGAATTTCTTCCCCACCTCTCCCATTTTCTACTCCTTTTCCATGGACATATTCTAATCAGCTGAGATACTTTCCTCTTTTCTTCTGTTCCTTGAACTCTAAGCAGTGTGAAGGAATGACCTCTCTTTCATGCACATGATTGCATTTTAAACTTTAATAGCTTCCATACCCTTTCCTAGGAGGTGCTCTGCTCAGCTGAAGGACTGTACATTGCAATCCCATTTAGGGAGCAGCCAGAAGATGATGGAAAAGTACAGTCTCTGTCTCAGATCTCCTTCTGCATGATGGACACTTCAAATTCAAGCTACACTTCCTTCTAAGCTGAACATATGTGAGGTTGATGTTCATCTGACAGAGCATTTATTGACATCATGCAGCTGTAAAGAAATCTGGTTTGCCTATGAAAAAATCAGAGCGTGATGTAGCTAATGCTAATTAAGAGATATCTTAATAATGTGCAGTGATTTCTTAATAGGTGCCAAGAGAACAGGCTGAAGGGGAGGTCGGGTAACACACCCACAAACCTGCTTTTGCTCTGTCACAACCCCTCCTCTGAAGTGCAGAGGAATGTTTGATTTCTGGGTGTGTGCGTCTGGCAACAGAAACCAAAGCAATCGAGGCTGCAACGTTCTGCTTATCCTAAAATGAATATGGTGGGTTTTTTTTTTAATGTTTTGAGGTTAATGACCGATTTCCTCTTAGCACCTCGTTTTCACTAACCGTGGCCTTTCTCTCAGCAAAGGGAGATGACTGGGATACAGGAGGAATGACTGAGGAGGAGTGGTTTCTTTACACGGATCCTAGAAGGGAGAAGTTAAAGCCCAAATTGCTTCCTGGTTGTGAGAAATGTGATTTGCTCCTGGGTGGAAAGCTCTGTTATGAACTTTGATGTTATGAACTTTGATGTGACAGTAGCTGTTCAAAGGGGTGGGAAAAGGACGTGTGAGAAGTCTGCAAAAATCAGAATAAGGGCTTTTAGCTTATAGATGCTGTCTTTTTCTCTCTTGGTGGAGTTGTCTCTTCTCAGAGGCAATTTACATCTAGGACAGGGATCAGCTGAGGTTTCTTCTTTGCTGCTCTTGCAGGAAGAGCCTAAATTGCCAGGTTATGAAAGAGAATTGAAGTGTAAAAAGTGAGGGAGACATTGGACCAGAAGTTTAGACCATTCCTGATGTCACAGGGAAAGCAAGTGAACAACCCCCTGAAAAAACAATTTATTGCCTGAAGCAATTGCCATATTTTTAAATTGCCTTTATTCATTCCACTAAGGCTTTGGTAAAAACTCACCATTGAAAAATTCATTGCCAGGCAGTCCTTCTGCTACTGAACCTGGGATTTCTAGACCCTGGTGTTTCCCATCACCTTGGGAAGGAGCCCCTGTGGGTTGGGAAGGACACCCAGAAGGTATTGGGGCTCTGAGGCTGAGGGCATAGGAGGGGTGGGTATGCCAAGATCCTCGTCACCTCTAGGCAGCTCCTCCCATTCTCTGACCATCCTAGGAGGGGTTTGAAGACTTCACACTTGGCTGTGGAGCAGTAGACAAGAGTGGAGGCTGGAATCCAACTTGCAGTGGATAAAATGCTGCAGTGGTGGCCTGGTCCCCACGAACCCCTCCAGACCACCTCTAAGGGCTTTGCTTAAAGCCCCAGCTGAGAGGAATGGCATTCCAGAGGTCACCAGCAACCCACTGCTGCTTCTCCTTTCAGAGCTGTTCCCTGCTCACATGGAGCACTTCAGCCCCTTGCGTTTGCTTTTGATGTAAATCCAGCCGGGAGGGTGTGTTGGGGTGGGAAGTGAGGATGTGAGCTGGAACCCCACCTGCCACTGTGAAAGTGTGGTAGAGGGTCATCAGCAGCAAATCGTGTCTCTGTGACCTCTGCTTCCTCTGCCATGAGAGTTTGCATTGTGGAGCACTGAATGCATAATTCATTCCCACCCACCAGGGAAATGCCCTGGCAGCACAGCACAGACATCCTCAGCACGGGATTGCAGGAAGAGAGGAGGTGGCCATACAAGGTTTAAAGACACACAGCCCTATAGGAGGAACGTGGGAGGTGGATTCTGAGTGGGAATGGAACAATGGTTTCCCCACATATTAACCTTAAAAGGTCTAATGTGAAATTTCTTCCTTTTTCCTCTGCAGACTGGAAAGCAGAAGGGCTGAGTCATCCCTCAAGAAGACATTTCCCACAGCAGATGTTCCACCATGTGATCCTGATATCTCTTGTTGTTCTTGCTCCTGTGTCACTCCCAGGCCTGGGTGAGGATGACACAGTCCCATTCCTCCACTCTCATTGCTGCAGCAAAGATAAACTCCCCGCGCGGTGTTTGCTGCAGAACAAGTGAATCCTCTCTGTTTGGAACCATCCCTGCCTGTACTGAGACCTTGCCTTTGAAAGGTGATAATGTGAAAAACATCCTGCTACGTTTTCAACAGAGATCTATTTGCATTTGTTATCTGGGAGCCATCCATCATTTCTAACACTGTGGCTTCTGGGCGACTCTTCCCTGCTCCTCCCTGGCACTCTGTGCCAGCTTTATGCCAATAATCTTGGATGACAGTTATGGAGGTCTGAATTCATGCCCCATTTCTGTTATATATTGCCTGTGATTTAGAGCCACTTTAATATATATTACCTGTGATATAAAGTCACTTAATTGTCTTGTTCCTCATCTGTAACATAATACTGCATTTTTCCTCCCTGTCATCTGCCTGCTTTCTGTGGATCAGGTGGTGGTCCAGGCAGGGCTCTCTTGGGTGCAGGTGTCTCAGCAGGCTGTTTGGAACAAATAAAATACTTTGGGTCATTAACTTCTGAATTTGGAACTAAAGATATTTCAGTTTCCCCCAGTTCACTGCTAACCAGGCTGTGAGCTGTGTGAGATTTTCTGCATTATTTAAATCCCAACTTCTTGACTTCTCTGATTATGTGAGAATCTTGGCTCCTGGGTTTTCTGGATTCTTTTTGTCTTGTCTTGTAAAAGTACATCACTAGCACCAGTGCGAAAAAGACCCAGAGTGTGATGTCCCCAGAGGGCTGGAATCTGTTATTTCTTCAAATACAAACAAGTTTGGGCAAATGTCATGACTCTCCCCAGGCTCAACATATCAGTCTTTGCATGGGGATGGACCTGTGCAGAACCAGCAGTGGAGCCAGGAGAGAAGCAGCTGAAATCCACAGAAATCCATTCAACACACAGCAGAGGGAAAAATAAAAAAGAGTCATCAATGACCCAACCAAGCAAAGCAAAGTCCTGCCAAAAGCATCAAACCCCAAGTCCTGGGAGGAAGTGCTGGGGGATTTGCTCAGGGCACACACACAGCAGTCAGCACCCAGGGGCTGGGAGCACAGAGTTCCTTGGAGCTGACACTATCCACATGGAAACCCAGCCCCTTTCCTGCTGCTGTGGAGTATGGACCTTAATAAATGTTTCTCTCTTGTTACCTGCTGACACAATGCGTATATTTGGTATTAAGAAATTGCATCTGGGAAAAATAATATATACATATTTAATGGAAGCATTTTAGAGCCAAGAAATATCAAACCTCCCTGTTCAGGCTTCCCTCTGTGTGCTCCAAAACAGCCACAAGAGTTAGAGTAAGTTATGTATATGTGATCTCCTATATTAAAGGAGCTACATTCATATCTTTCATTCTCAGCCCCCACCTCCTTCCTATTCAATTTACAGTCTAGACTGTTTAAAAATACCTTGTTACTGGTTTTCTTTTTCCTGTGGGGAAAGGGCACTTGTGAGACAATGCTCTCCACTGGAGATTACACAGATTTGTTGCATGTTGCTGCATGATAACAGGAGAGGTTCTAGCAGGCTCCAATATGTAATAAACTGCGAAGGCATAAATTGCATATGATTAAACCTTTGATGGTGGGCTGTTAGGAATTCCCAGTACAACGTGCCACGCTGCCTTTTACATCAGCCCTAACAATGGCACTCCCAGACTTGTTGGCTCCAAGGGGTTAATTATACATCATGGATTAAAACAATGCAAGGATGCTTGTTAATACTCCAACCGTTGCACGGTAACCCTGCGTGACTCCCTCACTGCTGCTGCCAATTTGCAACACTCACCTGGGGCAAGATAGGAAAACTTGTCATTTCTCACCCCTGCCACTCTCTTCCCCTCCTCCTTGCTGTTTTTTTTTTTTCCCCATCTGCAACATAAATTTGCTTGTCAAGGCAGCTGACAGGTGAAAAGCCTACCTGATGGTTGGAACTGTAAGGTCAAAAGGAATTGAATCCATCTGCTGTGGGGGGTGACTTCCAGGCAGTGCTGGGATGAGGAGCAGGTGAGCCAGGCAAAGGACCTTGGGAGTGATAAAGCAGGGGATGATAAAAAGGGTCGGGGAGAAGGTTCTAATTCCTTTTCTGGGGATGAGGGGCCTCGTGCCTTGGTTCTCAGCCAAAGCATTGACTGGGGAAGCTGAGTGATGTCCTCTGAGGCACCAAGGAGCTGTTGATTGTTCCTCCCTCCTTTTGCTGTCCTGACTCCAGAAGCCTGAGTGCCTTTTTATCTGCCAGAAACCAGCACTTACATCAGAGAGGTAAGCTGAGATAAGGCGTCTGTCTAAATATTAGAAACTAAGTGGAGATGTCATGCCATGCCATAAGAAGCACTTCTAGAACTTATGAGTTCTCTCTTGTTGCAAAAGACTTTAACAAGGTGAATTAACATCCATAAACCTGGAATCAAGTTGTGCTTTCAGCAATTGCAGGCTTTGTACTTTTGTCCTTTTAAAAATAGCTTAAATGAAATGAAACTCTAGAAGCTCTACTCTCAGCTTCCTCTCCTTTTCTGGGTGAAACCTGCCCTGCTGTGTGATCACAAATCCAAACCTGTTCTCTCTCTGTTCATGTTGATAAACTTCCCTACCTGCAGCCCGAAGGTATCAGTGTGTCTGAGTTGGTGAGGACCTCTAAACACTCTCTCCAGCAGACTTAGTGCTGGGTAGGTCTGGGATGCTCAATGGGAAGCTGGAGCTGAGCAGCTGAGCCACGTAGAAAACCTTGATAACAAACGTTGCATCCCAGGGTTTTCTTTTTCTTTCCCCTAGAATGGTGTGAGTTTTGTCTGGAAATGTTCTGCCCTGGCCCTGGAGAGCCCCTCTGCTGTCAGTGGGCAGGAGGCTCTGCTTGGGCTGGTGTCTGCTGGCTCTGAACATGAGTGGTTTGGTTTATATAGTTTACAAAATCGTTCTGTCCTGGTGCCTGTGTTGGTGCAGCAAGAGTGACTCAAGCACCAGTGTGTGAGCATCCCAGTGAGTAGCTGGGGAGCCAGTATTCATCTTCTGGAAGTTGAGCTAATTGAGCAGTGCTTAGTATGTCTGTGTCCACATCCCCATGCACCAACTAATCCCTGCCAAAATCCTGGCAGAGCCTGCTTATAGTCTTTTTCCAGACTGAAGGAATGTTTGATGGCTTAAGGATGGGGGGGGGGGGGGGGGGAAGACTGGGGGGCAGCATATAGTAAATAAGACTTTGACCTTATCTGAAACATTCCTGAGCACTGAATCTAGCCAAGGACTCTTGAATAAAACAAACTTGAAGTTTCTAGGCCAAGCAGGTTTTGAGATATGGCTCTTCGATAAATTGTTAGAGGAATATTTCAAAGGCTGAATTGCACCTCATTTTTCAAAGTCCCATATCTCACAAACACCTTGTCTGATCTGCCACAAACTTTGTCAATAAATTATCCCCTGGCTACTGATTGCATATGCAAAGTTGTGAGCAAAAAAACCCGCACAAATCTTCACTCTTATCCTAAACACCTCCCTTCCAGGATACAGCCCCTCCTCCCCTAAATATTGGCAGAGCTTTTGGGTGTTACTTAACAAAAAAAAAAAAAAATCTATAAAACCTGAAGTGGTTAGTGCTGAATGGAAAGGCAGACAGCTTGCTATTTTCAAGCTCTTAATTATGAGGAACTTGGATAAAATAGGAAGTTTGAAATTAAGTGCTTTTAGGTTTCTTTATTTTGTGGATGAATAAACCAGGAGAGTGAAAGTAGAGCAAAGGAAAAGGCAAGGGGATTTGAAACAGGAGCAACAAATAAGTCTAGGACAGCAACTGAGCAGGGAGTAAATAGTCCTTAGTGTCATCCTCCATAATTTTTATTCATAATTATTAATCTCAAGGCATTATGGCTCTCTGGCAAATGCATTCTTAGAAAAAGGGCTTGATACATCTGTGCTTTTACTTCAGAGGTGTGGATAAACACTTTTTTGGTTTCTCCCCACGTGCAAAGGTAAAGCCTTTTCTTGTATCTGCAGCTGGATCCATGAGGAAGTTATTACCTGCACTGGAGCACTATCCAGCAGCAATGGGACCCTGTACTGATAGTAATTTGGTGCACAATATTATAAGGATTCAAATTATTTAATCATTTCATAACAGACTAAAGAATGCCTGTGCTTATGACATTTACTTCTTTCTGCATTGTTTGCTTCTAGTTCTCCTTTGGCTCCTAAGGAAGTACAGGAATCATAGATTTTACTTTTCCTCACAGCTGGATCCTGTCTGGAGTCCCTCGGTTTTTCAGTGGTAAAAATTTCAATTAAGCTTCACAAAATGAACAACTTCTCAGACTTAGGTATTTAATCCACACTTTTGTGTGTGTGGCACTTGTAATAAGTTTACAAAGATGTCACTCCACTGAAACATGAAGGAGAGATTTGGAATGTTCTCTTTTAAGACCTCAGTGAGCTGTTAACATGTTTTAAGTCAACATTTCTAAAGAACCAAAAGTAACTGAGTTGGGGAAGCATTTTCATCTCCAATCCATTATTTCAGCAATTGTGTTAACTCTCAAATTGAAATCCTATCCATCCTCATTACGCAGATATAATCAATATCAGTAATTTAGAAGTTAAAGAGTATCTTCATTAATATCCCCTGCTAAGTGGGGTTTAAAAGTCATTGCATTATTATCCAGCTATTATTTTGTCACAGTATGAGATTTAAAAGTAATTTTTCAGCACGCTGATATGCCTTGCTAGCACATACCAAGCTGATAAACACCTAAGAAATCAGTGAATAAGCAAGCATCACTTAAAATGCTTTTTCATCAGACACTGGTTTTTTTTTCAAGCTGCTGCCTAATAGGAGCACTTTTGAGCAGAGCCATCACTCTGCATTTATTGAAAATACTGCTGTGGGTTGTTTTTAAAGTGCATTTCCCTTGCTCCCAGCTGAAGCTGCTGGGCTGTGCCTGCCCTTGCTCACCCTCTTGGTGCTGCTGCAGTGTGGGGAGGTGATGTTCTGGGTCTGCAGGTGGGACACAAAGAGCGGTTGCTGGGGATGCTGTGGAGCAGATGCAGGATGTGAAGCTGTGTTGGTGGGCAATGTCTGTACAGGAGGCTGGGCTGGAACAAATGTGGGGGGCTCTGATGAGGGGGCTCTGCTCTGTGCTGCTGTGCTGCAGGACTAGACCCTCACAGGAGAGGAGGAGTGTGAGTAGAGTGGGAGGATTGCTCGTGAGGGCTTTGAGCAGCACACTGAGGTTTGCTGCTCCCTCCTGAAGAGTCCCCTCTGGTTCCCCTTTGGCTACAACAGTCACAGAATGACCACACGTGGTAGCAGAGGGGACCACACTGTTGGCAGGGTGTATCTGGAAGCTTATGTGGGAAACTGTCCTACACTGTGTGTGAGATCCAAGAAAACCCCTGATGGAGTGAGTGCGTGGTTTTCATGGAAAGCTGTGCATGATGGGACTCCAGTGTTGGCCCCATCCATCACAAGTCATGGCTCTTATCTCTGCAATGCATAGAAGATATGGTTTATGAAAAAGCTCTAGGTGATTATTTGTTTTTCTTCTCCTCTGCGTATGTGTCAGGAGTTGCTTAGAGCAAGCTTTGTGTCTGTTGGTGGCATGTGAAACAATATCTTCCAGGAAACTTCAGAATTATTTTATGAAGTGTAGTAATAAAAATATCCATGTGGTGCAGCCCATGCAAAATAACACTTTTGGCTTGGAGCAGTATGTACAGTTTCTGTAGTGCACAGTGCTTCCACGAGAAACCCTTGCAGATGGATTTCATCTCTCTGGTATTTTAATGTCCATTTCTCAACCCCAAGAAGCTTTTCTAGGGCGGTTGTAGAAGTGGCTGTGTGTGACAGACCTTTCCAGCTCGGATCAGGGCTGGTTTGCACTGAGGTTGGCCCAGCCAGGTTGCACCCAGCACAGTGTTCCTGGGGACACCCCAGAAGCTGTGCTGAACCCACTGCCTGGGGGCTGTGGGGCCCATCTGCAGGGCTGGAGCTCTGGGGGTGGGTGGTGGTGCTCCTGATGGGATGTGCAGGGCTGAGGCCGTGGGAAACCGCTCGAGGGGTGGTGGGAAAATCCTGCAAGGGAGGCTTTGCTTCCTGGGAGGACTCTACCAGAGGGATGATCTGGACCACCTTTGAAGAGAAAAAGATTAGAATACACTCAAGATCTATCAGCTAATTAATAGAACTCAGGTAGGGGTTTTGCTTTGTAGGTTCTGCTGCTGTGCTCTGTGAGGAATTTGCTACATGCTCAATAAGGATCCTCCTGTGGCAGCAAGGACCTGATTTTTCTGCTGGTCTTTTGAGGTCTACAAGGTTTTACAGGATATGAGCAAGGCTAGTATGCCCAAAGGACAAACTGGGCAGTTGTTCAGGGTTGGCATTTCTAGATCTGATGAGGGATCGCATGCAAATTACCCCTAATGAATGTTAATTACTGGGAGAATATGTATTTTGCTTGATTCCTTTTTGGCAGCTTGGGCAACTGTGTTTTATATACCTGATACGTGAAATGTTTGATTTCAAAAAATAACAATCCTCTTTAATTACAATTGCTATATTAAAAGTTGCAGGGCTTATATGATCTCTGTAGTAAAACTTTATGAATTCTTCTATCTTGACAGTGATCTCCTGGCTCTTGCTCCAAAAGAGCAGTGCAGGGTTTGCTTAACCACTCCTGGGTTTATTTGCCAGCCTTTCCCAGTTTCGATTGCATGATTCCTAGTGACTGGAGATCATGAGGACTGAGTATTTTGCCCAGGATGTCTGTGGGTGGAAGACCAACTGTCATCTTGACTTGGTTCTGATGATCACACTGGAGGGAGCTTCCCTCTGCACAGCTCAGCTTCCCATGATTTGCCTCATGAGCAGCTGGAACATCAGCTGAGTTTGCTCTGCACTGGAGATTTCCCCTGGTCCTGGGCATGGCAAGGCAGGGAGCTGAATCCCCAAGATGCAGAGGCAGGAAGGACCTCCTGCTCTTGGTGCTGTGCGGGGCAGGAGGGGCACTGGAGGAAGGTCTGGATCTGAGCTGCCTGGGGTACCTTAAGCTCTAGTGGGTGCCAGGGTGCTGTTTCCAGCCCTGGTTTCATGAACTCTGTGGCAGTCCCAAGCTCTGCTGTAAGAGAGCTGGGATGACTCAGCTGGCCAGACAAGATGCCCTGCAGTCAAAGCCCTTTTGTGCCCAGACTCAGAGGGATGAGGAGGCTCAGGGTACCCTCTGCTGCCTGTTTGGGAACTGTTGATGTATATCATCACCTCAGCACTGTGGGTGGGCAGGAGGAAAGTTCTGCTCTCAGAAAAAGTTCTGCTCCCAGACTTTCAGCGCAACCCCTTCTAAAAAACCTGTGCCCCAAAGTCTCGCTGTTTTTCTGTTTAACTCTGTGACCTGAGAGAGCCCCAGCTGCGCCGGCTTAACCGGGCTTATTTTTGTGGTCTGTTTGAGCAGTTAGGCTTCCTTTTCATAACTCATCCGGAGGAACATCTGACTTTCTGAAGCTCTCCGTGGTGAGTTTGCCCTGCCCGGCTCTGCAGACGGGTCACGCGTTGGGTTTGGCAGCGTCGGCGACGGACACGCCGGTGACAGCAACTCAGAGCCCTCCTGCCCACTGCCACTGGAGCTACAATCACTGGCTCTGTGACAAGTTTCCTGCCCTGACTCATAGTTGCTGAGTAATTTTGAATTTTATCTCCTTCTGAAGGGAAATGGTATTTTTGGTCTCAGGTTTCTTTTGTTATTCATTTTAACATATCGCAAGGTTTAAGAGCTTTTTGGTTCGCACTTTATTTTTGCTATTAACACTCTCCCAGTTTCAGGCTGGCTGCTGCAACAGCAGAATTGTGTGTTAGGCTCTGAGCTGGAGTAACTTGTTGAAATAGTTGGAATAACTATTGGAGTGTTTTGATACAGCAGTTCCTGTCTGTCTTTCCTCATCTCTGGTCTATGATAGAAGAAGTATGCTCTGGGAAGAGGTATAAAACCCGCACAATGGATCTATCCCAAATGTGCACTTGAAGGAAGCTTTTTTCCCCCACAGCACGAGGTTGTGTATCCCTTATGTGCTTTTGTGCTTGTTAATCACACCGATGATATTTTTTTTTTTTTCCATTTTAGCAACATTGAAAATTTGTACAGATTTGCTCTTAAATGAATTATCCAGCTCATGCACGGGATGTTCAGTACGCTTTGATTTATAACAGTACTGATGGTGAACAGGCTTCTCTATTGTCAGTTGGGTGGAAGAAAGCAGTAAAACCCTGTTCAGATGAGTCTTGCCTGGTGATTTGGGGCACTGTCTTTCCAAGATGCTGTGTTACTGCCAGAGGATACAGAGCAAGTATTCTTGCTGGAGCTCAGTGAGTGGAAACACTTTCTTGGTTCAGTGAACCCTGCATCAGGCACATAAAGCTCAGTCACTTCAGGAAACCACTGTGGAATGTACCTCTGTAGTTCAACATGGTGTATTTTTTCAAATGGCAGCAGTTTTCTTCTTTTTGTTAGTGTTGGAGGCATACAACACTGAATTCTCACTCCCTTTGGGCTTGTAGCTGAGATAAGGTGGGTAGGTTTCACTGTTGCTCTCAGATAGCAGGTAAACTGCTCAAGATGTTTAAATTGGGAATATGCTAAGCATTCAGGAGTGAAGAGCTCTGAGCTCAAGGGAAAGTGCTTGGGAAGTGGAATAATTCGGCGTGTGGCAGAGCCAGAGGCTGAGCTCTGCCCCGGCTTTACCACAGGGCTGTCTGAGGGGAGGGTGAGAAGGAATGGTACCAACAGCAGATGAAAGCAAAGTGGCAGTTCCAAGCAGGGACTGCAGACCAAGGTGAGGGCATGTGGAGGTGAAGACCTCATCACTCTCTACAACTCTCTGAAAGGAGGTTGTAGCCAGGTGGGGGTTGGTCTCTTTTCCCAGGCAACTCTCAGCAAGATAACAGGGCATGGTGTCCAGCTGTGCCAGGAGAGGTTTAGGTTAGACATTAGAAGGAATTTCTTTCCAGAGAGGGTGATCAGCCATTGGAATGGGCTGCCCAGGGAAGTGGTGGATTCTCTGTCCCTGGAAGTTTTTAAGATAAGACTGGATGTGGCATCAGTGCCATGGGCTGGGAACCACAGCGGGGTTGGATCAAGGGTTGGACTTGATGATCTCGGAGGTCCCTTCCAACCCAGTTGATTCTATGAAGAGGACAGCCTGGCTCAAGCCCAAGGGATTTGGGTGCCTCCCAGACTACCCGAAGTCACTAAAAGCTTGGCTTGGCTGCCGGCTCTGCTCTGCCTCGCTCCGGGGAGGCACAAGGCTGGTGGGTGGGAGCAGGATGAGCCCCTCTCCTGGCGGAGATCGCCTCCTGGGGATGGGGGAGCCCTGCGCCCTCCCCATCATCGCCGGGGCTGCGATGCTCGGCAGCGCTGCTGTGAGGCTCGCACAGCGCCTGGCGCCCGGCCAGCAGCTGCAGCAGCTTTTTCTTTCCTGGCTAATCGCTGATAAAACAGGAAGACCTTGATCATCCCTTTTGACATGAATAACGATGTTATCTCCTGTGATGTATGACCCAGAGCCAGATAACGTCCTCTGGCAGGCCTTTTTTCTCATGAGATGTAAAATACAATGATTATGTTACAAGGGGGAGATAAAGTGGCACAATCTTCACTAGTTCAAATAACTAATTGAAGCAGGAACTAGTGGAAATGGCTTCCTTTGTTCCCCAGCCATTGTTGATATAACAGTGCTTATAATGAAAGCTGAAACTGTTGCCCTCTTTTTCTTTCTTTTTTTTTTTTCCCTCCTCTATTTTTTTTCCCTTTTCAACTCAAGTGCCTTCACTTCTGCTTCCCTCTCCATGTTTCCCTGGGAGAGCCAAGGACAGCGGTGATTTCTAGCAAGGGATCCTGTTTTCCAGCAAGTCTTGTGTGTGAGCGTCAGGAGGCTGAAATCAATAAGCAGTGCTCATTCTTTGTTTCCCTAGAGGACTTTTGAGAACAGAAAAATTGAGACCAGTGCTCTCTAAACCATAATTACACTTTTTTTATTATTTTATTTGCTTTCTTTTTTTTTTTTCTTTTTGAAAGCAACAAACCTAATTACCTGGCAGGAATGGTCACCAGGGGTATATTGGTATTTCAGTGAGTGTACAATACTTATCACAATTGAGTTCAAATATTAAGAAAAAAAAAAGCCCCCCAGCCCTCAAGCAGGTTGGTGTAAAGAGCAGGAGGGGTAACAGCACAGCTTCACACATGAGTGATGCACACAGGTGTGGGACATAATGATTAAAGGTGTTGGGAGGCTTGATGCTGCAGAGCTTGGTTTGATCACTAGGAAAGGTGTGATGCTTTTCCTCCCAGGTGGGGCAAATGAGCCTTTTTGAACCAAAATTGGCTTCACATGTGAAACAAGAACTCCTTGCTTTAAAAAAATACCCGAATGTATTCCTTAAGATGATTTAGTAATGTCTACACTCCACAGAGCCAGCACTAAGTATGAGCTCTCTGCTGAAGGCTTTCTGCTGGGGGCTTCACAGCTGGGGTGGGTGTTACACTGCTGAGGAACAGGCTGTGTCCTGATGACTTAATAACCTGCATAGATGAAGTCAATAGAGATGTAACCTATCCTGTGGCAGAGAGACACAGAGAATTTAAGACTTGCTCATATTCCTAGCAGACTACACCAATTTCATAACGAAATTAGACTTCAGCTCTTGTGATCCCAGTACAGCATCAAAGGTCTATCTGATGTTTCTCAGTCACCAAACTTTAATCTTATCAGCATTCATGTTGTGGCACTTTTGGTAAAACATCTCACTTGTGTGATGCAGACCCAGTCCAGCTCTTTGCCCTTGGACTGTAGACTCTGCAAAGCCAGAGGGTCTGCAGCTGGTGCTTTCTTCTTTCCTGGAGTCCAGTCCTGAAAAGTTCAGCTCTCACAAGCTCCCACAGCTACAGAGCCCAGTAATCTTGCCTTGAGCCCAAGCAGGTGAGGAAAAGGTGACCCTCAACAGGCTGAGAATCTTTAACTGAGTACCTGGGCTTCACAAGGCATTTGAGTGACCCAATTTTGTATTTTATTGATCATAGAATTACAGAATGGTTTGGGCTGGAAGGGACCTTAAAGGCAGTCCAGTTTCCAACCCCTGTGCCGTGGGCAGGGACACCTTCCCCTAGACCAGGTGGTGGAAGCTGGTCCCATCCAACCTGGCCTGGTTTATAGGTGTAAAAGTCTCACAGATGTACCCAAGCGCTGGGAAGCTTTTGCCTACAGGTTTTATGACAGTGGAGTCTTTCATCTGACAACTGGAGCTGTGGCCTCTTTGGTAGGAGATATTTTTGTTAGAGCTGTAGAGGGATGTTTTGACTTGCAGATTCCACCTCAGTTCATCTTCTTTCAGATGCCCCTCTTGATGCACTTTCTTTGGACTCATGTAGGGGACCCTGACAGGACAAGCAGCAACCCCCTCATGAGCATGAGCTGCTTTGTTGTCCATCAGCCTCCCTGCTGCAGAGACTGTGCTGTTTGCTGTGTGTTGTCATGTTTGTGTTGTCACATTGCTCGTTGCATTTCACCCAGTGCCTGTTCCTGCTTGTTTCCTTACCCCAGTGCTGGTGAGGAGATCCCTGTGCCTGGCTCGACCAGCTGAGGACCAAGAGGTGGCAGGAGGGTGATGAACCACAGGGCACACCACAGTTCAGAGCAGGCTGGGTGAAGGGGAGGATGAAGCAGATGCAGGACAGGCCAAACACTGAGTGGGTTCAAAACCTGTTCGCAGCTGAAGCTGTGCTCCCAAAATACTGCTGAAGCAGTGTGAGGAAGCTCAGAATTGGGTGAGAGCAGGGCACTGGGTGCTATTTATGACTGAGCTACTGTGTGACCTTGAGCAGCTCCCTGCACCTCTGAGTCACAGCTCTGCCTCCCCAGCTGCAGAGTGAGTGGGATGGGAACACCTACCTTGTTTGCAGGGGTATCGTGTGGTGCAATTTTGTAATTAATTGAATGTAGAAAAATGTGGGTTTTTTCTGTCATACAAAGGCTGCACTGCAATAGTCTGACCCTCCCAGTGCTTGCATGCAGGCTGGGAGTGTGGCTGAGCTCGCTGACTTCCAGAGGGTGCTTTGTTCCCGGTAAGTGCAGGAGGAAATATTTGCAGGATTGGGACTCCTGCGAGAAGTTTTATGAGTTACCACATGGCCACTGTGCAAATCAATTACTGTAGTAGGTCTGTAATGAGACTAACTCACAAAACAGTTACTGATTCTACGGCAACTTGAGCAGATGCCAAAAAGTGTGGCCAGTAATTAGTGACGGCCTGAGGGATCCGGGGCTCCTCGGCAGCTCAGTGCTGGTTCCCGACCCAGCTGATTCTGGAGATGGTCCTGCTTGTGAGGTCAGATTAGCTGTTGTTTTTTAAAATATTTGGTTTGTGTCAGTCTTTGTTAGAAACCCAGTCTAAAGCCTTTCAGGTGTAAGTATAAAGCTTAAAAGCTTTTCCACAGCTCCACCCTTAAGAATGGGTTTAATCCTTTTAACAAAGCTCTGATCTGACAGTTTATTTCGCTCTAGGCTTTAGCTTCGGTGGTTGCAGCCAAAACCTGACAAGTTCTTCTTGTTAATTCTGAATGTATTATCCAGTGACAAATGTATCTCCCACTTATATGTGACACTGAGAATGAAATGCATATGATCAAATTTCTTATAGCTGGAGTGGGGCTGGTTGTTAAGAACATCTCCATATCTTTACAGTATGACAGTCAATCTAAACCCATTCTTTTTCAGCAGCATATCTCAGCCTAGTTTGGGACACTCATGATGGGTTGCAATCTGCTGCCATACTCTGCAAAGATTAAAGAAATGCTAAAAATAAACCTGTCACTTTCCCTGGACACTTTCTTGTGAAATGCAAAGAGATACGTCACTAGAATGCAAAATAAATTCATATAGAATTTTTTATGCTGTGTTTGTTTTTTTTTTTTTTATGGACAGATGGAGTCAGTGTCATTTCTGATTTCTCATTTCTAAATACAGTGGTGTTATGTACAGCCTTCCACCTGAAAGCTTGTCTTGGAAGCCAAAAGAGAATAAAATGGATTTTTACAATAAAGCCAAAAAAGTTCTTAATTCTTATAAGTTTGCCAATACACAGGATACAGATAATGTATTTGATGAACTCAGCTTCCCTCTCTGCTCATAAAGTATTGGCATGATGATGAAATATATTTTCTGGAATACAGTCTGTCACGAGGTTGGGGTTCCTCTTTATTTCTGTAGGACTGATCTTTTGGTAGTGCACTGACACCTCAGGAGGATGATGACTGTGTGCCAGATCTCTGCCCACAGACTGTGTCACCCTGTCCTGCACTTCATCTCTCTTACCCTGATCTCCTCTTGCTGCACACCTCGAGTGTTTGGCTGGAGCCATAACCCACTGCTGTGACAGGGAAAGCCAACTTCCTGTAAAACGAGTGGGCTGTTTTTCTAAGGAAGGTGGAATTTTAATGGAAGTGCTTATTAATGGATGAGCCCAGAGGGAAGGGGGTTTGTGGTAAGGGCCAAACTTTATAGGGAAAGCCTTACCTCGTAAAAGGCCACAAAAGATGCTTACAGGACTGAACTTGGTCTGCTTGGGAATCGACTGCTTGTGCAGAGGGACAGTCTTCCTTTTCCCATAAAACATGCATTAAGGGTGCCAACTAAGTTGGTTCTCTTTTATATCAGTCACAAAAACAGTGGGAGGTTTAGTTCCTGTCAAACTTTATGGGCCATTTATGAGGAGGCCTTCCCCAAAGTATTTCACAGGCCAAATAAAAATAAATGGCACTGAAAAATTTTATAACACAATGCACGAACTGTTGTGGCAGTGGGGAGAACATGTGCTCAGGACCTCTTCTCCCTCCCCTGTGCAGAGGAATTAGAATGGAATTTTAATTATTGTACCTTTTATAGGCTTTTTCATTTTCAAGCAATAATGTAGTCTCATGGTTACCTTTGGAAGGGAGAGATTGTGACCTTATACAGAGATGAGAAAACGTACTGGCAGAGGTGCAGCTTCATGGCCCTGGTGAGGGGCATCTGCTCTGCAGAGAGATGAGGAAAACCATAGGAGGGGGTGGGTCGAGGGGGCTGTTTGACCTGGGTTTGTCTGATGAGCTTGGACATCCTGTCTGGGTGCTTGGAGATGAGCAGAGAGGGGCAGACATGAGTGCCTGTTGGGCTCATAAATCTGGCTTCTCTAAAAAACCTTGGCTTAAAGTGGAGGTTTGCTTCACGCTGGTGTGGCTGTGCTGCTGCTGGGGAGGTATTTCATCCTGTTACTTCATTTTTCTAGTTAAAACAGGAGGAGAAAAGGAAGGAGCCAATTTTCTTCAATGCTAGGAACAGATAAAATACTTGGAGAGGAGCAGTGGGGCTTAACTTACAGTAAGAAGCCTGTTAACAGGAGTAGCTTAAAAGTTGCACTTCTCTCTGGGATGGAAAGCAGCACCTAAACACCCATGTGGAGAGGGGAGGCTCTGGGGAAGGTTTTTAATAGAAATGGGTTGAGCAGTCACTTCTGCTGAAGCTGTCTCTGCTTCAGAGCTCCCTCTGTGAACTGCTGAACTCTGCATCTCCAGGCTGGATTTACCATTCCAACAGCTTTACTGGAGGAGTGAAACAACAGCTTGCTTCTAGGGGAAGGGAGAGGAACAACCCACCCCTCAGCAACCAAATGGGCAGCAAAGATGTTCTTGGAAGAGTTTCTCTTCCCCTCTGGTGCACATGTTCTCAGCAGAGGTCGGGGGGTTCAGGCAGTAATGAAGTTACATCATTGCTTCTTCAGATTGCCCATTTGATAAAAAATTAACAGTTAAATCCTTTTGCTGACCTTACAGTATTAGAACTACTGTTATTTTGTTAATTATTTTTCCCCAGGAGGCTGGTCAAACACCTGAGCTGGGGCCTAGAGAGGATGTGGGATCTCCATCCTTAGCCATACTCAGTCTGAGTTTGTGTTTGCTGTGATGCTGTGTCAGTTCTGGTTCAGAGCCAACTTACCAAACAACAGGACATGGCATTGAAATAAGCCCCTGGGGTAAACAGAGCTATATACCAGTGATCTCAAGAATTTTGCTTTACAATGACATTATTGCCCTTCCTCAAATACCTGTGACTTCATGATTTTGAGTCAAAGCTTTCAGACAGGGTTACACTAATGCAGAAGATCTGAATGCTGTAAAACACACAAGTATCCAATTGCTTTCTAGTTTGGGTGTCAGGCTACAAGCAAAAATACCAACTAGTAGTGTAACACAAAAGGCATTGTACTTGAGAAGTGACTAACTAGATTCATTTAATTTTTAATTTGTTCTGGGTAACATCAAAGTAGCAAAAAAAAAAAAAAGCTGTTAATCTTCCTGCTCTGAATAAGCTGTCTGCTAACTGGGAGGTGTGAGGGAGGGAGATGCCTATTAAAAGATTTTAATTAAGTGAAAGTGGCAGTATTACCCAGGGAGAAAGTACTGCCTTTTATTCTCTCTTAAGTGGTGTCTGGTTGGAGACACTCAGTAACGCCCTGTCTGCCTGAGCCCTTCTCTGAGCTGCAGGAGTTGGGAGGTGTTGGTTAAGGGGTGTTTGCAGTGGTGTTGGAGCTGCAGTGTGTTGTTTAATGCTGCAGAAGTGTGTCATGTTTGGGGGCCTGGTTGGGTGCTGAACCCCACTGGAGTCAAATACCCTTCCACTCCCTGCAGGTGTGAGGAGACAGGGATGTCTCTTATCCTGCTGCTTTCTGTTTGCTCTTAAGATCATCATCTCTCTCGCACTGAAAGGCAGAAGGAGGATGTTTTCCATTCTCCAAGATGGTCAGTTTTAACAATAGACAAGAATTTAGGACCTTCCTGCCATGCCCATGGAGCCCCACCAACAAAAAAGGGCTGCATGTGTGTAAGAAGAGCTGGAACCAAATATGCAAGAATTGACTGGATGGGGAAGTTGTCTTTCTCTTCCTTACTGTCCATGTGCATTTGTGGGAGAAGACTGATGGTTCTGCCTGGTTTTACAGCCCTGCCTGCTTCTGGCCAGTGCTTTTACCACAGCAGCAACTGGGGATTTTTTTTTAATTTACAGCATAAATGAATGGAGGATAAATGCGTATTGTGACCTAGCAGATTTCCCAGTGAATGCTTTTCCTTCAGGCCACATTGGCTGGGTTCCCTGGGGCTTGAGGTGGACCTTGTACAGCATTTTCCTCTTGGGAAAAAATAGCCCTCTTTGACTGTGGTGTGTTTTGCTGAAAGGGACCAAGTAACTCAAGGACCTTAATTTTGCAATCTTTGCTCTCATAGTTAGCTTAGTAATTAAAGTGAGTCCAACAGAGTTTAAAAAAAAAAAACAAAACAAACAAAAACAAATGAAGAAACCCCAAACAAAACCCAGCTCAAAATCCAACCAACCCAAGCCTCCAAAAACCAAACTGCTGCCTTTACACAGGAGTTATTTTTAACTGTATTTTCATTTTACTGGAGTGTCTGGCAAAAATATTTGCTTGTCAGTAAATTGCTGAAAAGTGGTTCTATGCTGGCAGAGTGAGTTTACTTTTGTCTGTGCGTGTGTATATATTTAAACAAACATTTGGAGAGAAAAGTTGCGATTTTTAACGAAGTATAGATTTTTACTGAGGAAGTTATTCTCCTCACAAACACCTCTAGAATTTGACAGTGTTTGATTGCTCAGCATGTATATCAGGCTCAGTGTCTACTCACGTGAGTATGGGTCATAGGGTCAGGTCTTCCTCTGTGACTCATCTCTCCTGCCCACAAGAAGCAAAACCTTTGAGACTTGTGCCCAGCTGGGCAAGATCTGAGTAGGATTTTTTTTGTGCTGCTAAAAAAAAAAATAAAATAAAATGTTGGAAGCTAATTTAAATTAATATAATCTCAGCAATCACTGGATTTATTGCCCAGGAAAAAAAACTTAAGACCTTTCAGGCTCTTGGTTCAGCCAAAAGCTGAGATCATGGTTTGTGAACTTTGCTGCTTTGCAGGTGCTAATCATTCCCACACAGCTGAGCCACAGTTTGCTGGCCTGCTCTGTAAAACATTCCAGCCTTGCACAGTGCCCTCTTATGTGTGCTGCTTTACAAGGAAACTGTAAATTACAATTAAACCAGCGTGCAATATATTATTAGTTGATAGCAGATTGTTTTATGGGGGGAGCATATTAACAGGAGGTGCCTGGAGGGATGTGTGGTTGGAGTGTCCAGCCCTTCAGTGGTTCAGGTTATGCACAGGCATGAACACGAAACCCTCATTGATAATCAGGCTGCAAAGGGCTCTGTTGAGTAATTGCAGCATTAGTCTTCTCTAACTGAAGCTTCAAAGTAATTTCAGCTTTTTATAATTACAGAGCTAGTGGACTGTAACAATTTCCAAATGTTTTGGAGCTGATTTTAAAGCTGATCTGCATCGTGTAGTTCAGATAAGTCTCAAAGGCCCAGATCCTGAAGAAATGCTTTGACAAGTAGGCTAGGACACTTTTTTTTTGTTTTCTATTAAGTAAAACCTATTGGGAAAATCTTCACTGATGCATATAAGATTTACACTGACCACAAACTGGTCTGGATAAAGTAGAACTGCTTAATGAGTTGGAGGGGGAAAGAGGGAGAAGAGGTACAGAGAGGATACACAGACATGACCAAACTTGTGATACTAGGAATGACATTTTGATGCAAGCTTTATTAGAAAAATATAATTTTTCCCTTTGTTTTTCAAGCATCAGTCTAGACGTTGACATGTCTCAGTGGATGATTCTGAAGTGAGGCTGATCCATTGATTAGAAACACCTCCTTGTCTGGGAAGTTTGGGTGGCTTATGGGGTTTCTGTGTTCCACATGTAAGGAAGAGCTTGTGGATTGAGGTTTCAGAGGTAGCGGAGTGCTCATAGCTGGTGACGAGTACCTTGAGGGGATTCTCAAAAGCACCAGAGCGTGTTGACTCAGTCATTCATTCTTGGTATTTGTACATAAATAAGCTTGAAAACTGGGCCTGAGGGACACAGAAGATGGCCATCACCTCAGCTGTCTCGTTCTGGTGACCTACTCTTAATGTCTTTCCCAGTAAAGCTTTTCATGGCTGAATGTAAGGCTGGATATATATTAATGCACTTGACATTCATCCAGTGAATAACCCTCAACTATTTTTCAGGAATGTAAGGCTTCAATTACTGCGTCTAGGATTATAAAAAATAGATCATGATCTCCATTGTTTCTCAGAGTAGCTGTAGGAGATATTCTGGGAGAGAGCTTAGGAACTATTAGAAGAATACCTGGAAAAGAAGGGGGGAAAAATCATGTAACTGATTCTGGCCTGGCAGTTATTTAAATTAAGAGTCTGACATGTGGTGTGGGGAGGGAATTGAGGAGGTTCCTGGCCAGCTCGAGGGAACAAGATCAGGTTAAAAACCTTCTCACTGGAAATAAAACATAGGAGTGGACTGAAGGAGTAAGGTGCAGATGGCAGCTGGCTACAGAGCTAAAGAGAACCAGCAAAAGTTTGCTTTCTTCTTTCCCATTTTGATGGTATTTTATCAGGGCTTGGGCCTGCTGATTGTTAAGCTCTTTGCATCTTGCCTTTCAAGGAGCTGAAGCACTTGAATGTTGCTGCAGAAGTCATGAGGAAAGCACCCCTGTGGGAGGTGTGGGGGCTCCCTGCCTGGGCAGGGGCTCCATCAGCAGCCTCTTGGCTCATTCGAAGTGGGTGAGGGCTCTCTGCAGCAAATATTGCTCTAGTAGTGGGGGCACTAACTTTCTGCAAATGTGAGGTTCTCAAACAGAGGTTTGAAATGTGGATTTACACGAGTAAAAGTCTTCAGGGATCTCAACAAGAGAAGCAGTGCCAGTAGTACCTCATGGCCTTCTATCCCCAGACTGTGCCTGTAAGATGGGTGATGACCTGTGCTCATTGAGTTCATGAAGGATTAGTGTGCATGGTTTGAGCAAGGCAGAGCTGTTGAGTTTGGTTTCTCCTGCTTTGTGCATAACACCTTGAAAATCAAGTGCAGAGTGCCTTTGCCTCCCTCCCTGCAAGCCTCCCTTGCCCACTGCATCATCTTGAGGTTGGAACTCTGGGATATAATCTTGCCTCTGTGTATATATTTGCAATGTGGAAAGCAACTTTTATTGGAAACAAGAGCCTTATTTAAAATAAGAAAGAGAGCAAAGAATTTTTATGCTTTCGTGAAGTTGATCCAAACCTTCAAAGTGTTTTTGTAATTGTGTTTATGGCTAAAAGATTGATTATTTAAGTCTGTGTTAGAGTATACTTTTTAGTATGAAGTAATGGCTCATGACAAACCAGCTCAGGAATGCTTTTGAGTTTTTCAGGAATTTTTTCAAGCTGGATGAAGAGGGAAGAGTGTGAGGCACTAAGTTTAGCATTTCAAAACATCTGGATCTGCTCTATGGTTTATTTTTTAATGTGTTTTCCATGAGTCTAGTTAAACAACCACATGGCTCGATGGCAAAATGAATGCAAGTGTAGTGTTTGGAAGGGGACCCTGGATAAAAGTTCTCTTGCTAAGCAGAGTCAAGTGATCCACTCTTGTTTCTGGTTAGGTTGTGTGGATTCACAGAGAGCCCATCTTGGCTGCTGCTGTTCCTTTTCTCTGCCAAAAGCTGCTAAACATAAAGCAGGCAAAGGAAGTACTAAATTACAGAACACCTAATCTTTAGTCCTTTGTTTAATCTCAAATGAGTCTCCCAGATCTCATAAACTAGAAATGAGGCCAATGCACGAGGCCAAGCAGAAGATGCTCCAGAACCTGCACTTGAGCAAAGGGTCTCCTGTGGCTGCAGGAGCAGAGAGGGGTGATTCTGCTGAAGGCTTTTTTAGACTGTGCTATTGCAGTGCTGCTCAGAGCTGTTCTTCTGGTGTGCTGCCAACACACCCGCAAAGGGCAGCAAGAACTGGTCCCTATTTAGCTGCTATTAATTTTGGGCACACTGAGGGGTTGGGTTTTTTTCCTGTTTTGTCAGTAGAAAAATAGATATGGTTGTGTTGCTATGAAACTCATAAGGACCTCATTGCTGATAGATGCTGGCAGAAGTAATGACTTAGCTTAGCTCTGCTTAGGAGTGATCTTTAACCACTGCTCTTTGCCCTTCTGTCTGGTATCCTTTCTATCATACCTGTTTTCCCACCTTTTCTCTCTTCCAAGCATGTGTTTGTCTTCTGTTGCTGCTTTCAGCTTGGCCCAAATGCTGTTTGGGCCTCAGTCCTGCATTAGGAGAGTGGGGCTGGCTGAGGTACAGCTGGGGCAGCTCTGGAGGACTGAGGGGGTCCATCTCCACAGGAGTTTTAGAGCCTTCCCTAAAAATCCCTGTCACTCATTGCCATTCTGTCTTAACAGTGACATGCAGTGGCAGCACGATGCAACAGAGGCAGCTGCAGACATCAGACAAACTTGTGACTATATCACTTTTTCCCCACTGACATGTGAACACCTCGGAGGTTCTTGTTGCATCCTGTGCCTCTGCATTTGTTCTCTGTGAGGATTTTGCTGAGGTCGTTCTGAAAAACCCGTGTTTTCCCAAAAAAGACTGGAAATTGTGTTGAACTGATCCGCAGACAATCGATACCTTGGAAAAATGTTTGCAGGAAAGATTGGATGGCAGGGTTTGTACAGGCAGCCAGGGGAAAAGATGGATCCCTCAGGAAGGAGAGGAGGGAGCCCCAAAGGAACAAAATGAAGGATATTGAGGGAGGAGTAGGCTGCAGAAGGGTAGAGAAGGTCATGTGTTGGTGCTTCAGGATACTTCTTTAAGGGAATCTTCTGTAATTCAGGGTTGCATCTAGTCAATATGCATGGAAAATAAGAGGTATTAGTGTGTGGATGTAAAAAGGATGTTGGAGATGGAACCAAGGGTAGTGCTATTTGTCTTCAGTGACTTGTACAGATTCCTGAGCTGAGGAGTAGAAGGGTTAACCACTCTGTGTATTAAGGCTACAAAAAGCTTTTCAACCAGGAACATAAATTACTGAAGCTGCTATTCACAAAGACACATATCAGACATAAAACAACTGCCACAGCTTTTCACATGTCTTATTGTACTTCATCTCATGGTGATGACTGGAGTGCTCTGGGACTACTTTTCAAAGTATTCTCCTTTGTATCTCAAGAATACACAATGGCTCAGCCTTGACATCCATCTTCATGTGTAAGGACACTGACAGGTCACCAGTGACATAGCTGCAAACATGTTATCAAGCATCTTCTGATTGCCTCCAAGCAAGTGTTCTTGTCCTGCATCAGACAGACAGCACTCAGATGTTCCCTTCCTGAATATCTTACTAGATTTTTATATACTCTGAATTATGGGAAGAACGAACACTATACACTTTTCTTTTCCCCGCCTTTTGATTTTCAGGGAGTCAGTGTTTTCAGAGCCTGCTGGATTCTCTCATTCCCAGGACAGTCCCACTCTGAAGTGAATATGCAGAAATCCCAATCCTAGAGACCTGCTGAGGTCCAGATCTGGAGGGATAATACTCAGTTAATCAGATATTCATGTACTTCTTTCTCCTCTGTTTAAAAGCAGCCAGATGTTGCCATGGTCTTTATCAAGCTGAACTAAACAAATAAGGAATTAATGTTGTTGGACTAGGATTTTTTGTTCCCTTCCCAGTTGCTGTGGGCAGGGGCTGTTAAGCCATCTAACCACAGCAATCAAAAACTTGCCAGCCTTCTGCATGTCTTGTATTTATGCCTGGGAAGTTGCAAAACTGGTATGTGTGTGCATGCAAAGCTGCTCACCATCAAGTTTAGATCTGCTGGAAAATGAGCTGTGGGAAACCTCATGCCAAGAGGAAAAATATCTTGGTGACTTTAATTTTTAGCGCTTAGCTAAATAGCTCATGTTTCCTCTCATGCCTCTGAGCTGCAAAAAAGCCCAGTCTCCTTTGGAAAGTGAAGTTAAAAGGCAGGGCAGGGCTCCTGTTTGTGCTGTGGCAGAGGCATTCTTTGGTTAGCATCAATAGGCTAAGTTGTTGGCTTCACCTCTAGGTGTTTATCTCCTCTGTGCAGGTTGTGTTTGCTCTTCTTGTCTGGGAGAGCTGAGAGAAATTTGGGATCTGGAGGAATTTGGCTCTGGGGACCCTCCTGAGCCCAGTGTGGACACGGGGATGGGCCAGAGCAGAGACCTGCAGTGCTGGGCTGGGGGACATGGAGTCAAGCAGGTGAAAACTTGTGTGTAAATATTTGCCTTCTCAAGCCAGAAGCTCTGCAAGAAACAGCTCCCAGAGCACAGAAAAACATCCAGCCCTTCCCAGCACCAGCCACTGCAGCTCTGAGGCTGTTTGGGTCCAGCAATGCCCAGTCGTGCTTGTACTGATAAGTATTAAATAAAAGTAGCAGGGTTTCACCACCCTCATCCCTCAGGCTAACCCTGTTTTTCAACAGCTCTACAATGAACTGTCTTTCCCCTAGTCTTTTTTTTTTTTTTTTACCCTTACCATAAACTAAACTCAAATCTGGAATTAGCCACAGCTAAGTGACCATGAAATGCTCACAGTTAGTCCTTGGGCCCTGGTCCTTTCAGGCACTAGCCCTACTGTGACTGTGTAGCAATCTCTTCTAGCTCTGCAGTTTTTCAGTTTTTCAAAATTGCCTTACCCATGTCCAAACCCAGGATCAGAAAAGGTGCATTTACCCCCCTATCAGTTCTCTCAGTCAACTTCTGTGTATCTGGATGAACCAGGAAACAAATCTCCCTCTTCCACTGTGGTCTCCAAAGTTTTGTCTGGCTCAGAAGTGCAGTTAGGATAATGCCTTGGATAGGCATCCAACATTTTGAGCCCATGAATGCAGCAGAGAACTGCCAGCTTTGTCAGCCCCAAAACCTGGATTCAAAGGAACCTAGTCTGGAGCATGGACAGATGACCTCTCCCTGCACTGCAAAATAAGTCTTTTAACTTCCATGTATTACTTCCTGTCTTATGTGCTGATAGAGCTCAGGCACAAACTTAACTCTTATATCCTGACACTTCACAAGGGTCAGTTTGAAATCTGTGTTTGTCATAATCCTGGAGAGATTAGCTACTTGTTCACACTGGGAACATGCCTGCTCCCACACTGCTGGGAGGCAGAGGTGATTTTGGGGGTCTCTGCCCAGAAACACCCAGTTCCAGCAGGTTTTCCATGCCCTGCAGTGCTGGGTGGTGAATTCAGCCTCTGTTTCTCCCAATCTCTGATGAAACAGTCAGTCTGAAACCGTGACTAAAAGCTCAGATGTGAGATTTCCACTGTGGTGTTCGGGGGGGAAAACCCCTTGGGGATGGTTTTTGTCTTGTATTGGAGGGTTTTCACTCAAGTGCAAAATCACAATGATACCAGAAATTAATAATGCTTTGCTATAGCTCTCATTAGGAGTTTGGCTAATTGTCCAGCAGGCTCCAAGGAGACTGCCAGCTGCAGTCTGGGAGGAGTTTGAGGTTGAATAACATCGAGATGGGGCAGCACAGTGGTGGTGTGGGATGGGGAAGGCTTTCTCACTTCCACAGCCAAGTGAGATGCACTCTGTCTGCAGGGGTGACTGATTCTCCTGGAGGGTGGTAGAACTCCACCTGTGGTGAGGGATCACTGCTGTGGAGCTTTCATGGAGGCTGCTGAGCTAAGGATCAAGTAACTCTAAAATCCAGGGAGCGTTTCCATGAAGCTGAGCACTGAGTTGAGATGGCTTTTGGGACAGGCTCAGCTGGCTCAGATGAGCAGCTGGTAATATGAGAAGGTGATGAAAATAAACAAGGTATTGTGTGGAGATTTGGTTAGGCAGCTGAAAGACAATTCACCCACAATTCACCTGCTCTGTTTGTGACAGGTGAATAAAATAAAATAGCTTGGGAAAGAGCTCGAGGTCAGGTTTTTTTCCTGGGCTGGAGAGACTAAATCAGAAGACTGCACCTTTCATGGAAGGCAGTCAAGCTCTTTTTCACCAAACATTTGGATGTCAACACGAGCAGCTTGAGCCTATGTAAGATTATAGACTTTTTCACGTGTCAGTCAAAATATCCTGGGGAGAAAAATGTCACATTCCTCCTCTCTGTTACTGGCACTCATGTTTTGTAAAACACATAGCTTTTTTATTTAAAATAGATCTGCAGATATAAAAGCTGAACACAAAATATCAGGAAGTTGGCTGGTCTCTAGAAGGGATGCCTGCTGAGAATGTAAAATTAATTTGCTGCATGTGAAAAATGCTGGCTGTGGGGACAGATGACAGGGAAGGTTTCTGAAGGAGAATAGCATGGGTATGCTTCCTCTGTGTTGCAAAGCAAAATGGTCCAGTTCTGTTAACAAAGGACTGTTCCTTGGGTAAGCTGGGAACCTGATCTTTCTTCCTTTCTTAGGGGTTTATTCCTTTCCCAGCCTCTCTTTCCAGCACAAAACACTTTTGCATATCTTACATAAGAGAACAGAGGGTCCTGGTTTTTGCCAATGACAGGTGCCTTAGTCAGCTGGTGAATGATATTGGTGGTCTCTGTAAGAAGCTCGGGGCCTTTTGGTGACATGTTGGTCCACACTTCCCCCCACAGAGGAACTATTAGGACTTGGTTCATAGATCCATCTTAACGGAAACAATAAAAAAAAATTTATATTCTTGGGGTGAATTACTTATTTCCCTGATTAAATAAACTAAAGCATCAACATTTTTCCACCTTTATAAGAAAACTGCAGAAGATGTTCTAAACATGCCAGGCCCAAGAGCATTGCAGAACCAGAACGGGCCATTTCTCTCAACTGGCTGTGACATCTGGACCACCTTCCCCGTTTCTCTGGCACCCAGCTGTATTTCCATCAGAGGAAGGGCTCTGGTGACAGCAGACCCAGGTGTGCAGGCTGGCTTTCAGGACATGGTTTGACTGCTGGCTGTGTGATGTTTGGTGTAAGAAGATAAAGCTGTGTCTGTATCTCTGTAGTGCTCAGCTGAATTTCACTCCTTGGTTAGAGCAAGCCATGATTTTCCTGGTCTGTATTAGATTTACACTTACACAGAAAATGTGGAGAGAGATAGGTGCTTAATTGCCAATTTGAGACTAGAACAAATAAGGAGAAATACATCCCTATTTTTGTTTTCAGAAGACTTGAGGTGCATGCTTCAACCTACCTCCATCATTAACACCTGTGAGGTCTTGCCTGGAGGCGAGGAACCAGAAGATCCAAACTGTAGTTTCAGGATCCTTAAGGCTTCTTGGTTGAACTGAACGTTGCTTCAAATTGATTGTTAAATCAGGGAGTGTGGGCGTAGCTCATTCCATTATAATCCCCACAAATTGCTTTGTAATCGAAAGCTTTTGTTCCAGTGTCAAGTGGTTAAGCACCAAGTAAGAAGATCTATTTTACAAGACTAGACAAGATCTGACAGACAGCGGAAACTTAACTTTCAACAAATATAACAATCAACATGAGAGAACCAAAAGGTCCTCATTAAGCACTGCTGTTTTTAATTAATTGGTCCTTCAGATTTACTTCTTTAAAGCTGCTAACAGCCTTAAGCCTTTCCTAGATTAATTACAAAAGACGAGCAAATCACAATAATTAGTTTAGCCTCAGGCTCTTGCAAGGCCTCTGACCTATGTGTGTAGGTTTGCTCCATGCCGTGTAGACTGGGGGAAGCAATTTGCCTTCTTGTCTTGTTTCTGAATCAGAATTTCTGGCAGGAAGTGGTTTTTTATTTTCTTCAGTTGTTGAAAAGTGTGATTTTCCTTCCCCTAATATATTCTTGTCACTTAGTCTAAAATGATCCCTCTGCTGTAACGACTCCCACTTGGGCTGGAAACCCTCCTTCACCAACAACAGCTCAGTCAGTGATGATGACTTTCAAGGCTTGTAATTCTTGGCTTATGGAGCCTACAGACTCAGGGAAGTATCATTAAAAATGAATCATGCTGCTCCCCTGGGGACGTGCCTGCTTCCCGGGATGCACATTAATGGGAATCCATCACCCCTCCCTCGCCCCACAGGGCTGGTAAAGTCAACAGTGCAATGTAAGAATGGATTTCAGAGAGGAACATATATGTTTACCAATTCATAAAGGGAGAGAGACTTTCTCTACGTGCCTGCAACAGGCAGACCCATCACTGCACCAAGCAGCTGGTGCTCTTTAGCTCTTTCCTGGTCTGATCCATGCTTTCATCTGTAACCTAATGCAGGCTTTTGGGGCCATCTCCATTCCCTTCATTCATGACACAAATTCTCCCATTTCAGCAGTCTCCCCCTTGGATTTGATGAGTCTGTTGACAGTGTAATGGGAAAGTTTTCTTCTCTTTGCCTGAAAATTCTGTGCCTCAGTTTCCCTACCTGTAGAGTGGGCACAGTACCATCCCTTGGAGATCAGCTACATGTCTTGACTCACTCATTCTGTAAATTGCTTTGAGATCTAGGCTGATGAGGAGATAAGGGAAAATTATTGCAGTTTGTGCTCTTGATTAGATAATCATCTGCTTAATTTCCTGTGAGTTCAATGAGGCACCTAAGAATTATGCTAAACTGTGGTTTGAGGAGTGACATCATCCCAGTGCTGTACTGTTTGATGAGTGTAACCATGGATAACCACTAAAAAATGCTGTTCTGAGGTACCTGCTGTGCCCTTCCACATTGCTCTTCCCAGCAGTGGGGTGGGAGGTCCTGGGCTAAGGGCACATGGCCTGCCTGCTCCCTGTGCCCTGCAGACAGAAGGCTCCCATCACTCCTCAACACCTTAGCCCAGAAGCAAGGTGCAGCCCTGCTTCCAAGAGGAAAATCCACTGCAAAAGTGCTTTCTAAGCACAGCAGTGCTGTTGTGTCAGCACGATGGACTGCTGGGTATTTTCTTCCTGAAAATGAAAGGCACTTACATTTTTCATTGAAGCTTTTGGGTTCTCTCTTCCCACCTACCTGCCCTCTGTCTCGCTGCTGCTGGATGCAGGCTTAAAAGATGTATTGTTATTTATTTATATGCTATTAAGATGTTTTCTTTCAGGCCAGAACAGACACAGCTGAGCTCCTGTGTGCTGAACTGCTGGGCATTGCTTTGTTGTTACCTGGGAGCTGTAGAGTAGCATCAGCTCATTGCTGAGCCCCAGCTAATAAATCTGTGCAATTTTTTTCTAGAAAATTCCCATCTTGTCTGGAAAAAGTGTTAGAAACCAATGATTTTTTTTCACTTTAAATAGTGAGTAGCTACACTGAGGTGAATCCCCATCTGAAAGGGGCTTTGCTCACCTCTAGGACAGCTGGCATCATTAATGCCTCAGTGGGACATCAGGAGGGAGTCAGACAACCCAAGCTTGCTGCTTCCCCCTCCCTCTGGGTCCCCTAAAAAAAAAACCTGGCCAACACAGCTAATCCACTTCCCTTTTATTGCTCTGACAAAAAGAAAAGGATCCTTATCTCTCTAAACTAGAAGTGTAATGGGAAGCAAGCAAGGGCCTTCCCCTTCCTTCTACTTATCATCTCTTTGTCCCTCTAAATTTGTCTCTGTCCCTGGACCTTAACCTCCCACTCCAAGGGCAGGACAGGGCAGGCTGATAAGCCCTCTCTGAAACCACTGGTATTGAGGCAATTATTCAGCAGCTGCAGCCCTTTGCAGCTGAGCAGAGATTACCATCTCTGTTCATGGGAACACTGTCCTTGTGCCTCCTTAATGCATCCTGCCCTCCAGACCTTATTTATGGCACCTTCTGGCTGAGTTACCAAAGCCATGCAGCTCAGGGATCTTTACTGTGCTTTCTTTGGACTCTGTCCTCAAAACAGAGGTAACTTACTATTTTTTTCCTTCCCTGTCTACAACTGCTTGTGCTTAATCCTGTTCACGGGACAGGAATACTCTTCCTCCCTCCAGAGAGCTGGTCCCGTGTGTTGCTGTCCTTTGGGAACAACGTGGAGTGTGACACAGGCAGGTGAACTCTGCCCACACGTGTGCTAATATTGCCTCAGTTAACACCTTCCATTCATGGCTAATGTGAATGCAGTCGGGGAAATGTGCCCACAACATTTCTATGGATTTCTAAAATGATCTGTCTGTAGCTTCTAGGCACGAATCACTGCAAAAAGCAGACTTTTTACACTTCAAGTTTTGCCAGTTTAGCCCAGAAGTGTGATCAGTCCCCAAGACTGGGAGTGCAACCTCGAATACTTGTGTTCGCCTTCATTTCAGAGATGGAAAAATCTCTAAGAATTAAGAAATTGTCACCCATTTTAAGTACTGAAGTCATGAAAGTTTTGATGTGCAGTCCAAAAGTTAAAAGCAGAAACGAGGGTCATCTTTTTGGGGTGTTTTTTCAGTATGTATTGACTGGTACTTTCCCAACCATGGGTGCACCCAGGTAAGAAATAAGAGAACTCACAATAGGTCTTTTCACTCTGTGAATTGATGCTCAATATGCAATGGGAGCTGCGATACAGAAACGTGCGACCTGCTCCAGCTCTCCCTCCTGGTTCTGCATGGCTTTGAGGTCTCACCTCTCTACACTTCATCACATTTGTTTTATGCTGCAATTTCATTATTAAGCTGCTGGGATGGGAAGGAGGTGATGAGGAGTATGAGGAGGCTGCATGAGCAGAAAATGGCAAGACAAAGATCACATCTCCAAAATTTTTTGGGTGTTAGTTTCTCCTGCTTGAGGAAAGAAAAGCCCCATAGGATTATGAAACATTTGAGCAAAGACATTAGGAATAAAAATATATTCAGCAGAGAGTCAAAAAAACTCCCAAAAAACTTTTAAAACCAAAGCCCCCAGTGGTAACAGTGGTGGAGCTGCTGGCAAGATACAACTGGAACAGAGGAAAAGAGGGTTTGGAATTTAAAAAAAAAAAAAAAAAGAAAACACAACAAAAAAAAGGCAGTTGAATGACCTTAAATCAGCCTTCAGTCTTCTGCTTTCATTTGCACCTGGCATGACCCAGACCTGTGCCTCTTCCAGTGCTGCTCCTCTGGAAATGTGGGAGAGTGGAGGGGCAGGGGAGTGGGAGGATCAGGTCTTTTTTTCTGAGTTATGGATTTAGCAATAAACAATAACGATTTCCCCTTTAAATAAGCACCAGTAGGGGAAAAAAAACAAACCCTCTGCCTCATTTCCTGTTGTGTTTTGAGGTTTTTTACCAACACTGAAAACCACAGTTCATTACGGGAAGTTTTAGTGGTCTGGGTCTGTCAGTGTTTTAAATCAGTATTTGGCATCAGCAAATGAGACACTTTTCCCTTGAAGTTGGAGGGGAATTTCACTCTTTTATGTGTGTTTTGTTTGAGAAATTGTGTATTCGTGTTTCTTGTCAAGTTCCTCATTTATAAGCACTGTGTTAAGCTACAAAAGTAACAAAAGCAGCAATGTTTTGAACGGTTTTCCTTCAAGTTGGATGAATAACACCTCCCCACTAACCTGCAGCTTGCAGGGGGCTGGGGTGTGTGGCAGTCTCTGGTCTGCTGTCAGCCTGGTTTTATGTCACAAGTTCTTTGTAGAGGCAGGAGTTTTCATCAGTGACATTGTTCTGGAGAGAGTTATGAGCTTGAGATGCTGGTAAATTTTTATGGAGTGAGCAGGCTTATGTTTTATGCCATCTGGGAGGCTGGGATGGCATTCTGTGAGGTGCTGTACACAACCCTGGGTAACAGTGTCTCCTCAAAACCCATCGTAGACTGGAGGAGGTAGCAGGGAAATGAAACACATCTTTTTAGCATGAGTGAAAATTTCTTCACAATTAATGGGAAGAGGCAATCAAGTAGAAGCTCCTATTTACCATCAGTTTGCTCTCTGAATGCAGGGTGTTGCAGTGGTCCCGCCAGTGGGATGGGAGGCTGTGGTTGGGAGCATGTGGGCTGGAGGAAACCCCTCTCAGTGGGGCTGAGCCTGAACTGAGCCCTGTCTTTTTCACCACTTGTGTCTCAGGAGAACTCTGCAGGTCTTTTCTCCCCAGTTTCCAGTCTTCAAAAACAGTGGGACTGGTGGTATTAATCTGATTTTGTGGAATATCTCTTTTTGGTTTTGGCACAGCCTGTCCTACCTGGACATTGTCCTTTGTGGCATTCAGGCTCATAGCTCCTTACCTGGTGTCATGGTTTGAGATAGCCCCAAAATCCAATTCCCTAGCTCCATTCCCCCTCCCACATCTCAACCTAATGTGAGATGGGTTTTTTCAGACAAAACACACCAGACCCAAAGTAGGGGAAAGGGAATATAGGCACAGGGAAAGCCACACTGAGCCCTGTGTAGCCATGGCATGGAAAGGTGTGAACACAGGGTCCAACAATCCCATCTCACCTCCTGAAATGGATGTGGCCAGCAGATAGATGAGCAAGGCAGCAGGTTTTAGAAAGGAGGAGGGAAAGGTCATACTTTCAACCTCATGCTGCCTGTGATGCTTTCCTTTGATCCCTTTGCTTTAAAAGGGAATCATGCAAAATCATTAGCACCCCTTGAAGCCTCAGTGGGCTGAAGAGCCCCACGAGTTTTTCAGCTGAAACCTGTTAACGCCCTCGGGTTTTGTGCCAGGTCACACGTTGCTGTGCCACACGCTGCCAAGGCAGCCCAGCACTCCGAGTGCAGGGGCACTAAAGATGCCACACAGAAGGCTCTGCGTGGTTGCTGTGTTTTTCCATAGCAACAAACACGCCTGATTACAGCACATTCATATGCTCCATATAATGAGTATCCCATAGGAAATTTATCACCGCGCATCCTGCATCGTAATTAGAAATCAGGCTGGGGCCACCGAAACCAATCCCCCGGGGGCGGGATTTGGGACGTGCTCGGCACGGAGAGGGCAGTGGGGAGCAGAGAGGGGAGGGAGCAGCAGCTCTGCCCGGCTCCAGCGCTTGTTGCCAAATTTCACAGCTAATTCTGAAATGCTTGTGCTCTCCCTCCTGGCAGAGTGTGTGTGTGAGAGAGACGAGGTGGTTTTGAGGTTTTTCTTTTCTCTTATTTAAAAAAAAATAAATAAAAAAGCCCTCCCCAAGTTTTCCAGCCTCGTTTCTCTCCTGCTCCCCTCCGGCAGAGAGAAATTGAAACCAGCAGCATCTAGAGTTCAGTTCCATAGGAAAAGAGGGTTCTTCTGGAGGGTTTCTGCTGTGGCCTGGTCCAATTGTTACTGCTGTATCACTTACAATATTTTTAACTACTTCAGACAAATTCAGCGGTGCTTTAATGAAAAAATAAAACACCCAGGCAAACTTTCAACCAGGAAAATTTAATATAGAATTTTATTCACCTGACAAATCTAATCAATTTTCACCAAATAAGGCAACATTTAGCCTCAAGGCTAGGGGTTCACTGCATGTGCAGTGTCTGCATCTTTCCAGGTTCAAAAGACTTGAGTTTTGTGGCTAGTACTGAGTTCAAAATGAAATGTTACTGGCAGGTCAAAAGCTGTTTTGTAGTACAGCAATTGTGTTAGGTATTCACACGGTTCAGTCAGTGATGATAGCTATTAAGGTATCTACTTATATTTGCCATCAGCACTGCATTAAGGTTTTTTCTTATACGATAAGATCTGTTCAGATTCAGGTAATGAAATTAGCTTTCTTCTCCATTAACCTGGGTCACTTCAATTTATGAACAAATGCTGCCCTTGACTACAGTCTGATCTGAGCCCACAGGCTTTTACCCTACTCCAAGGATGGACTTTAGTCACTATTGGTCAGGAGAAATACAAAGGGGAGGCACAAATATATGCAGTATTGAAGCCATACCTATATAGAGATTGCTTAATGTTTATTATGACTTTGTTGAATCAACTGCCAGTTGAATCAATTGTCTTGGTACCAAGAGGTAATTTTCTGAGGCTTCTGTGAGCCCACGGTCAGAAGTGGTTGGGAATTGTGCAGAGGAGGGATTTTGCATACTGAGATTTATCATGTTACATCACCTGCTGTTGCAGGGGCATGTGGGAGTGAATCAGGTGTCCCAATGTAGGTGTCCTGCGACATTTAGATGCTCTGGAGCATTTGAGACATGGCCACGCATTTGGAATCTGGGATACAGGGGATCTGTGCCCATTACAGCAGGCACAGCTGGATGTCAAAGTGGCAATAGATGCTTGTCATCTACTTGAACTGCTCCCTTCTACATAGGAATAATGATATTTATTCAATAAATGGGCTAATTTAATGCCCCAGAGATCGAGCTGACTGTAGGCACAATAATTTACATTTCAGTGAGATTATTCAGGATGGGCTTACAAAAGTTCACGAGGCTTCTAGTTTTGCCTTTCTGTGCTAAAAAAACCCACGGCAAAGCACATGCTGCCAGACTGAACTGCATTATGCTCGTGTAATGACTCTAAGTGATGCTGTTACAGCACTGTGGAAGTGTAACGTTTCAGGCCATTGCTGTTGAACAATGCACTCTGTGTGTGTGTCAAGCAATCACTGAGACTTGCTCAACCTCAATTTTCCCCCCCACCCCTCTGCTCAGACGTAAACCAGTTTGGGATTTGGGGCATGAGAAGGGCAGCCTGCACCCAACCTTTGTAACAACATAAAAATTGTTGTGGCCACTTCATTATTTCCTGGGTGCTCGAGTGCATGCAGAGCTCACTTGCAGGTTGCTGTCATCAGGTTGCTGTCCTCCTGGAGGGTTCAGGGCTGGAGGCCATGGAGGAAAGCTTGGCCTTATTGTGACTGTCATTGCAGTAATCATCTTGGAAATGACTGATTGATGTGGCTGTGTAAGGTAAAAGAAAGCAGTACTGGGTTTCTGGGTCTGACATTGCAAATGCTCTGGTAAATTAACTGTGTTTCATTTGTCATCAACTGGGTCTCTTAACTTAGACTTGCTTTGCTGATAAACCTGTCCTGTCACAACAAGCACAGCACGTTGTTCCCATATTCTCCACTTTGGAACAAGGAAAATGAAGTAAACCTCTTTTCTCCATTCCAGGCGAATGCCAACATTTGTCCCAGTCCCACAGCTCCATGGCACTAATGAAATCACTGCCTGGTGTACAATGAATTGAAGTGGCCAAAACCCTCTGCCGTGCCCTTTGTATTAAGTGCTGCTCATCCCAGCCCGGAGGTGAGGCAGCTGGACAAACAGCCTGGCAACCAGCCCAGATGCCTGGGGGCACTTGCTGGGAACCAAATGACCATGTGTGCTCTGTGTCCAAATGTTCTGGCTGCAAAAGGCCCTGTTTCCCAGTGCCTGCTCCTGAGGAAGCATCCTTCTGTCTCAGCAGAGGATGCTGCAGCAGTTTCTGTGCTGTTTGTTACCTGCCTTCTCCCCAAAGTGGCCAGGTCAGGCAGAAGTGAGTTTTTACCAGGAGGAGACACTGCAGAAAGCACTGATGTCTTGTTTGGCAAGGGTAGAAAAGCATTTCTTGTTTCTCCCTGCTTACAGGTTCTCAGGAAAGGGACAATGGTTAGTAAATGGCTGTCATGTGGAGGGGAACAGTAATTTTCACCCTCAGCTTGTTTCTCATCGTGGGGGGCCCAACAGGCTCCCTGTTGCTAGATGCCAAATCTTGCTGTGATTTATTGTAACTAAGAGTACACAGCTCTGAAAGTTCCTCTTTCCACAATGCTATGCAGCTGCAAGTAAATTTTATTCATTTTCAGGGGATTTTCTTGATTACAGACAACAAAAAGTCCATTCCTGTGGGTTGGCACCCTTCCTGATGAAGATCCAGGCAGCGAGACAGATCCCCAGGGGCTTTTCCAGTTTGTGCTGCAATTTGATCTGCTGAACCTGCAGTGACCGAGGGATTATTGTCCCTGGTGCTCCCTGGGTTAGATTTTCCTTTGGAAGCCAGGTGGTGTTCTTCTTAATAAGGCATGGCCAGGGCAGAGTGTTAAAGTGGCATCCTGTGTTGGTTTAGGGTGACTGGATTGACAGAGTGAATCCTCCGGCACTTATTGCAGTGCCCATCAGGGCAGCAGGGCAGGTTTTGAAACCATCTACACATTAAAAAGTTTGGCACAGCAAGAATAGATCAGAGAAGGAAAAAGAGACATGAGTAAGGAGGAGGGAATGGGAAATAGATTGATGTGTCTTTGGAGGGAGGAAGAGGAATGTGTAAAACAGACATAGGAACAGCAGATCAAAGTAGCCCAGCAGGAAGAGGAGAAAGAGCAAACTGGTTATTGCGTGAACAAAAATATCATCATGGATGAGACATGAAAGGAGTGACAGGAGGAAAAGAACAGAGATTGAGAGTAAAAAGAAACATCTTCCTCTTAGGAAAGAAGAGTAATAAAGGACAGGAGTGGGAGGTGAAAGGGAATTAGATGAAGAGGAGGAAGGCTGGAAATAAAGACATACTAAAATGGTGTCTGTCTGACCCCAGGGGAAAAGCAGCAGCTTGAAGATGTATCTCGAAATTCACTTTGGGTAGCACATCATGAGGCTCAGCTCAGGCAGGAGCTTTTTTCCTTTGGGGAAAGAAGAATCCGTGCCCACACGAACGTCGGGGTGGTGCTGATGCAGGGGGATCTGCAGAAGCGAGGGTGTGGCTGGAGCCCTGCAAGGGGGAGCTGGGTCTTGTTTAAGGGAAAAGAAACGAGTCCAGGGAAGCACAACCAAGCTGCTGTGGTTCAGTGAACCAGGCAACGTGTGATGACATTTCCCTTCAGTCCCTGCCTCGTGATTAGCTTGCTCCAGGGTAAGCCAAGGCACTGGCAGCTCAGAGCGGAGCAGCGCAGGCTGCACAGCGCCCTGCGGGACACGCCTGTGCTGCCTGGCTCCCTGCCCGAGGAGCCTTCACTGAAGCTTTCATACAGACTCAGTTCTAGCAGCTCCTGCCTGGCTCTGCCTGCCTCGGGCTGCCTGCTCAGGGTGGCCAGAGCCTGCCCTTTTGGCAGCAGGGGATGCTCCTCCTCGTGCTGCCCGTCTCCCGTGGGCAGCGCTGGGATGTGTCCCTCGGTCGTTATCCTCGGTGCCCATTGCTCAGTGGACCATCCTGCTCCCTCCCCAGCTGTAAGTGGCATTGTTAGTTCTTTGGCACTAATAATCTTCATTTGAAGCTCTAATGGATATCCACACAGATAACATGCTAATTTATTAGTTCAGCTCAACTGGGCTGCAGGATGAAAAATGATTGCGGAAGACTTTTAATAAAATTCAAAGGGATTTTATAGGTCTCAAGCCACTTTTAAAATGCAAAAGAAAGCCAAGAGTATTACTTTGTTAACCCACATAATTCTATCCTGCCTAATGAGGTCTGGAGCTAATCTTCAGTGCTCTGCCCTGGGATCAGAATTATTGGAGCAGGTAAACACTGCTAAGTACCACTCTGCATCCCTGAGTTGGGTTGCATTGTCACTGTGACTTTCTGTTCTTTCCCTTTTATGAACTTTTCATAATGCTCAGAATAGAGCTGATTATGTAAAAAGAAAGAGCTGGCTTCCTGTAGTGACTTGCATGCAACAGCCTCCTCTCCTCTCTGCTGCTGGGGTTTAGGCAGCCAAGGGAAGCACAGCGTGTTGGCTTGGGGGGGAGCACCAACCTTTGCTCTCAGATTGCTTTTCCAAGGGGACATAGGGAGATCAGTCCATGATGGCACATTACTCAGCTGTGAAACTCATGCTACAAGCTCAGTTTAGGCAATGTATTTTTCATGACAACTTCACATTTCTTACTCATTTTTGCAGAGCTCTTCTGTGGCTGGGGGGATGGGGAGTGGGATAGAAATACAGGAGGGAAATGATCTGCTAACCTGAATGTGGAAGGACTGTTTATTCTCTCCCAATCAATGAACTTTGACAGAGTCAGTGTCAAAGAGGGCAGAAAATACAGAGTAAGACTGCCAATTACTATAAACTGGTGACCCCACTTGATTCAGTGGAGTTGCTCATCTACACTGCTTCAGAACCTGCTTCCCATCTGAGAAGCCATAATAAACTTTGTTTTGTTTGCTTATTACAAATCATAAATATTTCAGCTCAGACCTTGCCACTAAAACCAAACAAAGCATTAAATGAGTCAATCTTGTCAAAGGTACCACAAGCTGCCCATGCAGTTCCCCCCACCTGTATAGGCTGTGATGGAAAGTATTTTGGTCTGAGTTAAAAACAAGGCAACTGAACCCCAGTTCTTAGAATGGCTTGGAGAAGTTTATCTTGTTTCCAGAAAATTGCACCATGTCACTGTAGGCTCCACTTTGCTGGTTTCATGACATGTACAACACCACAACCAACAAGAGAGCAAACACATGTGACTGTGGAGTTCATCATTATGCTTTCTTGTCTGATACATCAGCGTGTGTCCTGTGTTCAGGGCAAGTCTTGCTCAGATTTTTAAGAGTTATGACATTAGTAATGGTTTTCCCGAGTGTGTAAGCAGTGCCTGTCACAGTCACCAGCAAAGCCCAGTCACATATGTGGTTTGGATGCTGGAGGGGGTTTTGTTGAACCAGTGACCTCACGATTCACTTTGCTTCCATTACTCAGTGATTACAGTGTGACCTGGGGAATATTAGCCACAGTCACAGCAGAGGAGGTTAAGGTGACCACTTACTGGGAAAATGTAGCTTTCAGGGTATAATCTGTTTACAAGCATTTAATTGCAGTAAATGAGCCAGGCAGAAGGTGAGGAAGATCTGAAACACAGAGGAATAATAAATTGACTCATGTTTATTTAAGCATTTATATCTTCTGAAGCTGGGCTTAGCCTGAGGATGCACAGGGATTAAGGCATGCTTGCAAAGCCCCTTGTCATCCTCTGCATCCCACTTTTCCCCTATAATGCCAAATCCTCTATCCCTTTCCAGTGGGGTCTCTGCACTTATACATTGTTTTCTTTGCTTAGAGTATTTTCCCCTGTCATCTACACTGTTCAGTCCTGTATATCTCATTCCCTCTCCCAACCTATTCTTTGTGTGTCAGCAAATGCTGCTCTTTCAGGCTGGTGTATCCCTTCCCACTTTCCTTCAATTTGAGCATAGAATTATCTCTCTCAATGCCTGAAATGGAAATAGTTTTCCTCATTTTGAGTAGTTATTTTTTTCAATTTAATCTGCAAATGAAGAAAAGATGTTGTGGTGTTAAAAGGGGGTGTTCTTTGGCTCGGGCTGTGATTTCAGTGGGTTTAAGATTATTTAAGTCTGGGCTCCTGGTGAAGGGAAACTCTGTCCCCTGTTTTGTACAGGGTTTGGTTCTTGTGCTGCTCCTTTGGAGTCTGCTGTGCTCAGACAGGATGGCAGCCATCAGCCTCCATGGGGTGGTTTCCTACTGGGGATGGAAATGGGGAAAAGGTCTCTCTGGGCAAAGTAACTTAGTTATGTTCATGTAGGTCAGCATGCTTGCCACATAGAAAGGACACTGCTCATACAGGGAATTATCTGAGAAAGGGTAAAGCAGTGAATTTCAGACCACTTTAGATGTTCTCTGCTTTACCTCCTATGGATTCTCCTGAAAAGCCCTGGGCCAGGTAGGCACTGAGGTGTGCCTGCACTGCTGGGCTGGCTGCAGAAGTGACCCCAGCCTGCCTGGCTGCTGGCTCCTGAGTGCTCCTGGGTGCTGAAGTCCAAACAGGAGGTCTGCAGTGTCAAGGAGTAGGGAAGAGAAGTGAAACAAGAAAAACAGAAGCTGAGGGAGTATTTAAAAAAAATGGGTGACTCCCTCATGCTGCAAGAGGCCATGACCAGAATCAAGGCAGTGCCCTGCTCTGATTTCCCTGATTCCAGGACTGACTTGTTTCAGTTCCTTCCAGACACCTGAGAATAAGGAAGAGTGAATAAGGGCTGCAGTGGGCTGTGAATTCACCTTCAGGAACAACTGCTTGGCCCAATCTGGTGAGAAGTGCCCCTGTTGGATGCACCTGCCCTGCTGCCCAGGAAGCAGAAACTTTTCAAACAGGAAAAAAGGTGATCTGACCTGCAGAAGGCCCTGGGAAGACCATGTACCTAAGCCAGGCAATAATTTGCCACTGCCTTACAGGGAGTGTGGGTGTGTCAAGAGTTCATTTCTTAGACTGCAGGGAGGGTCATCTGAGCTTTAATGTGATTCATCTGGTGGGGTTTTAATTCCTCTGGCGAGCAAAGCCCCACAGCAGTACGTGGGGAAACTCAGCTGTGCTGCCTGGCAGAGCAGGGCTCTGACTTGGTCTCCCCATTTGTGGAATAAAGGATATCCTTCACCAAGGGCTGTGAAGGAAAGCTGTCTAAGAACTGGGCATTTTGTTACTTCTGAGAGTGTTTGAGAAAAGGAAGCAGCATTTGCTCTCTCTCCTGTAGAGCCTTTGAGGGTGGTAGATACTTATTTAAGATAGGGAGGAGGATCTTTTATATCTTTAGCTATCTCTGCAGAGAAGTAGCAGGAGTAGCCCAGTGAATAAGGACAAAATCATCATCTCTCTTAGCAGACATCCAACTTGCCTTAAAGTATTCCCCCAGCATGTACACGAGCACTTCTCCCTTTCTTATTTATTTATTTTTGTTTATTGTCTGCCTAATGGTTTCAGCCTTATCACACAGTATGATAGCAGCACATCACTGAAGGAGAGCCTGCAGTTGCCATTGCAGGCACAAGTAAGTGGTAAAACAGCCCATTCAGAAAAAAATAAATGCTGACTTTTATCAGTCTGTCCATGGCACCCATATGTCCAATTTGGGATTGATCACTCATGCAGAAAAGCTAATAATGCTACATACTGTGCTTTTAGACTCCATAGACAGAGATAGGGGATGTGACCTCTGTTTGCCCCACAAGCCTGGTATTGTGCTGTGCCAAATTTTGTTTGTTTTAAGGAGGCAGCAGATGTGGAGCACAATGAAGGGAACAGGGTAAAGAATTTCAGGCCTGGTTAAGAGAACTCTAAATGTGAGGAGAGCCGGCTTTCACCTCATAAAGCCCAGGCTAGGCACAATTCCTCTTCAGGACCCTTGTGTTGGACTGAGGAAGAGAACAAACACTTTTGGCCTGGAGGAAATAAAGAAAACCAAAAATCCTGTCGCCCAGAGTTCCCAAATTTTGGCTGTGTAAAGTGCATTGTGAGAACAAGAACACCTATGACATCTGACCCTGGCTCTTCTGAGGAGAAGCTGTACCTTCTGAATATTGGAACAAAGGGTTAAAACCCCCCTACCCAGGGTCTTTTTTTGATTTTATTAGGAAGAGAGAGGTTTAAACACCCAGATGTTTGCTGTTTGGAGCAGGGAGTGGTGGTTGATCAGAGGTTTCTGTCTGCTGTCACAGGCAGGGGCTTTCATAGCCCTGGGCTGTCCAGAACCCTCTGATATGTTTCTTGTTCCTTCAATTCATTCACATGGAGGTTTTGGATTAGGGTATTTTTGAGCTCTAAACTGACATGTGAGTCAGGTGGAAATTTATGCTGTGGTATTTAAAGGGAAAAAAAAAAAGAAAAAAGAAAGTCTACTTTCAGCACTGCTAGAAATTGCAGTAAATGATACACCTGTATCAGCAGTTTGTTTGACAACACACCTACAGATTGGTGACAACTGTTTGGAAAAAAAAAAAAAGAAAGGAAAAGGGAAAAAAAACATTTTAGTTGTATGTTAGCATCTCCAGGAATTAGAATAAGGAAAAAAAAAAAGACTAAGAAAGAAGATACAGCCTGGATCTATGTTCTGTAACAGCACAGGGCTAAAATCTTCCACTAAGATACTTGAAACCCAGGATCTCATTGTGTTTATTATAATGATGTGCCAGTGCTGGGAATAGGAAAATTCAGAGTGACAGTTTGTTCATAGCTCTGCAAGGACCAGGGTGCTGTGGGAGGAGGAGGCACAAAGGCACACAGGGTGTGTTAAGGATCTAAGTGCTGCTACCAGGTGTATTAATGTCCCTGGAATTTTACAATGTGTAGAACAGTTTGTGGGATTAACAGAGCTCCTAACAGTCTCTGAGGTCACTGTGTGCTATCAAACGGGGGGGGGAAATGAAACCAAGCATAACATTTTAATTATAATGAGAGAGAGTGTTACTAGGGGTTGGCCTGCCCTTTCTCTGGGCTGGGGGAACAACCCCAGAGGGAAGAGAAGCAGGAACCTTCAGGAGCTGGAAGGGGCATTGCTAAACTGAGTGGTTTTGTGGTGGGAAAAGCTGTATATTTTGGCTCTTGCATGGGTGTGTTGGAGTTGTGGAGACCTCCCTGTGCAGGGAGAAAGCCCTGCCAGCCTCTGGCTGCCACGAGCATCCATTTATAGACCTGAAATCCCAGCTTAATTCCATAAGGGTGAGTGTAAGATATTTTCAATTGATCCATTCTGGACAACTTTTTGCTGCTGAAGTGTACAGAAGTGCTTTGTAGAGGTTTATAATAGCTCTCAACCTAAGTGTTTCTATTGGATTCAAAAAGCTAATTATCTCTTTAAAATGCCTTTCCAAAATTGTCTGCAGACTCTTCCTCCATTACAGCTGATCCCAAATTTGAGTGTCTCGTGCATTTCTAACAAATGGCACAGCAAACCTGTTCACCTTCTGAAAAAGAACCACCAGCCAACAGCTGATACCACAAAGATGTCACCGTCAAGGGCAGCATCTTAGGATATTTAGAGTACTTTTTGGCTGAGTATTTTCTGTTCTGGTAACACGGTGTTTCCCTTGGGCTCTGTTGGTTTGTTTTCCAGTGGACTAAATGGCTTGAATGCACCAAGGATCTGGCCTTCTTTGTATGAAAAAGAAAGACTTAGCACGAAGATTTATCTTCATGAGCTAGGGGAAAATGTCCTGCTTTTTGATGGACCCAGCCCTCTAAAGCCTCTGAAAGGAAACCAAATATCTTTAATTCCCAGGAGATATCTCAGAGGATCAGAGCTAAAACATTACTCTCTGAACTATCAGATACAGAGACCTCTGCATGACCCTTTGTGTTTCAGAGTCTCAAGGCTGTGGATTCTCCAGAAGAACCTATTTCTTCTATAACCAGGGGCTGAACAAGAGTGCACTGTTATAGAAGTTTAAATAAACCACATAAGGTCAGCTGCTGCTTCAATCCTTGCTACCAGGTCTGTAGATATTTTTGCTTTGTTTCTAGGCAAGCTGAGAGTCCTGGTGCCAAAGGGCAACATGTAAATTGTACTGTTATTCTGAAGCATGCAAGGTAATAAATGGTGCTGTCAATTGTTTTCAGTCAAGTGACAGATTTATTCCCTTCAAAATGAATGACCAGGAATGGCTATTATTGCAAAAAATTCACTATGTATCATCCTGTGCCTGTTGTTTAACAAATAATGCTAAGTCTAATTGCCTTCCTCTGTGGCCAAGTATCTATGAGTTAATGTTTTTTTTATTGAAGACGTGTAATTTACCATTGCTTTTGATGTGTCATCTGATTGAATGTCTCTGTGAATCACATCTGCAATCTAGTACTATGGGTCCCAAAGGAATACCCCTTATCCTATTGTTTTCTAGTGATCTGGGCAAAAGCAGTCTTTATTTTATTTTTAACACAAACTGTTAAGCTTCTGTTTCCCAATTTCCAGGTTGAAATTCCAGTTCCTGCCAGATGCACTGAAGTTTTAATAAATCATTTGCATGTGGGAATGTATGATGTTTTATAGCACTAGAAAGAGTGCTTTTAAATCTCAATAGCATTTTTTTTCAGAGTAAGCCTGGAATTAGCCTGGAATCTGATCCTGCAGCTCTGCCCAAACCCCCCTGGAATCTGACTGCAGCCCTCATAGCACCTTGTTTTTCAACAAGAAAATGCTGCAGCTGGCAAACAAACCACTTCAGCATACAAACATCACTTTTTAAAGATTCTTTTGTGATTCAGCAATGCCCTTTTTTCTGTAAGTCTGTGTTCCATTTTTTTCCAGTCAACACTGCAATCTTTGTCATGTTTTAGGAGGTTAGAAAATAGCATCTAAAACTGTAAAGCTTGCATAAAGCCTATGCTTCAACAACATATTTTGGAAGAGCTGATGGCAGACAAATGTTGAAGTTAAAGCCTTGCTTCCTTGGGAAACAATACTTGGCTCCATGTGGCAAGAGGAAGGTGATGGGGAGCAAAGGTAAAACTTCTGTCTGCAAAAATCTCCTTGCTTGTAGCTGTTGAGGTCTGTTGTGGTTGAGAATGTGCTGAAACGGTCCCAAAAATGTCATCAGAGATGTGAGCAGAGGGGGCAGAAGCAGCCTGTGGGCTCTCCACTACTGTGCCACACCAGGCAGTGCATTTCAAGCTTCCTCTTGTACCCAGATTTGTAGAAATGCACGTTTTGTTGCTGGTGTGATGGGCTGAATTAGACACACAGTGATTTATTCTAAAGTTGTTCTGAATGCTCATATCAGCAAGTTGAAATCTCCTCCAGATAAAGATGGCTGATACTACTAAAGTAGATATTTGTTGCTTTCAGTTGTGTTTTTATGACAGTATCAATCTATATTAGTCATCCTGGTGTAAGGTACAACAGAGTGACTTTTCCATGGACATAAGTTTTTGGCCACGCTTAAGGCCAGGGCTTGTACTTGCATTTTTTTAATTACAATAATGCTCCATTAATGGGCTTTCTCAAGCAGCAAAAGCCAAGGTCTGGTTTGCCAGTAGATGGGTGTTAGAAAGGGGACATGGGAGGGGGAAATAGAAATTGGGGATACAAGCAGGACAGAACTGTGACTTGCAGTACAGTCATTTAGAAGTCAGGGGAAGCACTGAGGGCAGTCCCCGAGCTGATGTGCCAGCACTGTTATCCTGGGGGGCTGGGGGTGGAGCATCAGGGATGCCTTAAACCCCAGAAGTGGGAGAGGAGACCCCAGCTTGCCAGGAGCAGTGTCCCTGGGGGTGTTCTGTTGAGGATGCTCACTCAGCATGCTGTTATTCTTCAGTTAAAGCAATTTGCCAGCAAACCCCAAGCACAGATTGCTTTGTTCTGTTAAAACAAATATCCAGGAAATTCAGCTACAAACTCCTGCTATCACTCAGCTCTTATCTCGCTCTATTGCAATAACTACTTGATGACCTCAACAGAGGCCTTGAATCCAGTAATCAGTTCTTCAAGTTTGCAACAAAATCCATTCTTTTTTTTCTCAACAACTACAAGTAACTAGAGGTTGTCTTGACCTTTTATCTGTTTTGACAAACGAGGGCCTAGGCCTCCTCCTCTGCATGCTGATCTGCTCTTCCAGGCTCTGGGTGGAGGATGTGGCTTGGCTCTCCAGACTCCTGCCTCAGCTGGGACTCGCCATCTCTGGCAAAGCGAAGGAGGGAATGATATTCCCAGCCAGGCAACACAGGCTGGGTGGTTTTATCTGGGCTGCCACCAAGAATTTCAGCTGGTTGGTTTGCATAGATAATTTTTAGCTCCCGTTTAGCCTGAACAAGGAGGGGTTTGGAGAGTAAATGATCTGAATGATTCACTCAAGGAGATGTTCATCCTGATGTTTTAGCACCGAGAAGTGATGCTGGTACCTTTTGGTTCCAGCTCTGTAAGTCTCTGTTTGGTGTGCAATGGGTTAAATTGCAGCCAGTGACCGTAAAGCATTTGTCTGAGGACTGGGATGGTTCTTATCTTTACAGTGAAATATTATTCCTTCATGCTTAACAACTAGCAGCAAACCTGCTCATTGTGGAAGCAGTTTGGCATAATTAGCCGGTTAAAGAAGTCTGCCTATTGATTAACTGAACTAAATGACCCATAATTAAGAGCCCAACTGTGGAGCTAAGCTGTTTGGTGGTGTTTTCCTTCCCCTTACAGATTTGGAAGCTGCAGGCCTGTTGATTACTAGGGGCTGGGTTGGTGAGGAGCCCACAGGGGTGCTAATGGAGTCGCTGTTCCCCGCGGGGCTCTAACGCGCACCCCGATGGGTGGTAAGGGTCTGCTGGCACATCACTCTCCTCTCCTGGACCACAGAGGTACCAGCGTGAGCCCTGCTGGCTCTGGGAAGGTTTGTTGCCTTTCTGAGAGGTCACAGGAGCGACCAGCTCCAGATCCCCCTGGATTTATGGGGGCCTGAGGGCGTCAACCTCAGCCCTACAAACATCCACACAGGGGTGGCTGTTGTGAGAGGTCCCCATGTGCTGCAGGGGAACCCAGGCCATGAGAAAGACAAAGCTGGGGCCAAAGTTGTGGGAAGCCATTTGTTTGGTTAGTTTGCAGTGTTAATTCCTTGCTAAAAGTTGCCTGGTTTTAGCTGTAATTTATGTCTTGCATGATGCATCGTCTCTATAAAGTGCATTCAGAGTTTAATTTTGACAGTTTGGAGGGGCTCCTGTTTACACCTAAATATTATTGAATCTCTCATTACTGTCTCTGTAAAATGCTGCTTTCTTCTCGCACTTTTTTTCATATATATTACTGAAGATTGTGCCAGAATGAGTTCATTGCTTTGCCCTCCCTTTGATGCAACACTGTAAAAACTGAAAGACTTGCTCTCAGGTGGTGAGACGAGCCAGCTTGCACAGTGCTAGCTGGCACCATGACTGCCCCAGGCCAAGGGACTGATAACATTAAGCTACAGTTTCAAATTGTCACAAAGAAAACAATTTTTTATTTTATTTTTTTTTTTTTTTGAAACTCAGTTCTTATCTGCCTCTTCTTCCCAATCAATCGCCCATTAAAACACAGAAGTAGCAATCTGAACAGATTGGCTCTTGGGGAGTTTAGGGTTAAAGGACTTCTTAAGCACCACTCTTTCCTCTGCTAGGCCCACTGAAATAATCAGAAAATATTTGCACTGACTTTACTGGGTGTTAGAATAGGCCCCCCAAATCCTCATCCTTCTGCATTGTGAAAAGCTTTTGGCTCTGTGTGTTTCTGGCACAGAAAGGAGATTCTTTCTCCATGTTATTTCCTTTAGGCTCTAAAAAATTCCAGCCATCTGCAGTGGAAGCTGCTGGTGGCTGTTTGCTCTGCCATGTCCTCAATCTGAACCAGTGAAGGGGCAACTCAAGAAATAAAGACTGAGATCTTTGTTCTTGCTCTGGTACCACAATAGTGAGTGAGGTATCTGCTGATATGTGGGAGTTGCTGGAAGCTCCCCAGCCATACAGCATCCCCTGGAGACCCTCAGAGCAGCACCTAGGGTTTGAGGTGATTTTTTGGCACAACTCGAGCCCATGGGAGGTCAGGGAGAGGCAGAGCTGCCTCCTGCCAGCTGAGAGCTGTGCCAGGACCAGAGGTGCCAGGTGAACAGTGTGAGGGATAGAGATACCCCTCCTTTGGGCTGGGGACTTCGTGCTCTTCACTTCATCTCCATTTTGCTTCAGGTCTTAAGGTTTCTGGGTCAAAATTGCCTCAAGTTTGGAGGACTTTGATGGACTGAGTCGTATGGTTGGAAGCTGGACTTTTGTCTCAGCTCTAAAGCAGCTCTGTATTTATCTGCCAGGGAATGGCTTTACCTCAAAGGTGGTCTATGAGAGCTGTGCAAGCAGTATAGCTGGAGCTCCAGAAAAATGTTATAAGCAGTTACAAGAGAGCTTGTAAGTGAACTTGACTAAGGATAAAACCCTACGGCTGCCTTTTAAGCTTGATTTTATCTCATTTCGTCCTTTTATCCTGCCTTTCATACACATTGCCATGAGGGAATAGTTATCTCCTATTAATATCTCAACACCTTCATGCAATATCTGAACAGCAGAGCTGGCTCCAGCTGAGCATCTGACCATGATGCAGGAGGTTGCTTTGATCGTGGTGGTGGGAAGCAGGGAGACAGCAGGCTCTTTTCTTCCCCCAGCTGCAAGAAAACCATGGTGCCATCCACATCACCTCGGTCCCCTGCAGCTGGAAACCCCTGGAGCAGCTCACACCTTTGCCTACCTGCCCTTTAAAAGGCAGGGAATAAACTCTCTGCAAAGATGCCAGAGACAGCTTAGAGCTGCATGAAACCTCACCAGGCTTCCCTTATAGGCATAGGTCCAAACCCCTCGGGCAGGGGATCAGGCCCTGGGAAGGCAGGGATCACTAAAATGCCTGGGCTGGCCTGCTGCCAGCCAGCAAGGCAGTGCTCAGTGTAATGCTGGGAAGAGATGAGATGTCTCCTCTCCCCTTTTTACTAGAGTGGTACTTCTTGCAGTATTTGGTGCTTTTTAAAAGTTTGGATTTGTTCAGTGCAGTGGAAGTGCTTTGGCTTTGGCAGTGACAGAGCAGCTGCTTTCAGGAGCTTGCAGATCCCCCAGCAAACCTTGAGCTTGAACATTTCTATTCTTTATTTATATATATATATAGCTTATTGTATTTATATATAATACATAGTTATACAATGTACAGATTTTTAAAGAGGCTATGACTGTATCAGCAATCACTTCTTAGCAGATCACCTTATACTTCATGTATCACCATACAGCACACAGGTAATCTGAAGAGTGCCTTGCTTGCACACCAGAGCTTTAATAGCTGTAACAAGGTAATTAGTACATCATTCCACTTGAACTTTAACGTGGTAATTGGCAGTAAGTAATCCCCCTCCGATGTGATACACAGCCTGTGTTGAGAAGAAATATCAGAGCAGCCCTGTGTATGAAAGGGAAAACAGAAGTCACAGCTGCTGATTGTGACCAAGGGAGTGGATTTTGGGTTGATGTTCCGCAGTGACAGATGTGGTGTGGATGTTGGATGTGGCCCAAGGGCAGTGTGAGGACTCCCACTGGACGTGACATCCTGATCTGCTGTGTCTCTGTGTGACTCTGGATGAGCAGGATGTATTGCACAGTGCCCCAGGGGAGGGGACAGATTTATCCCCAGGTGTGGTACTGAGAGCTGCAGAAGAGACTCTTCTTTCATCCTTCCTGCCCAGAGAGAGATTGGCTTTGAAAAAGAGACATTTAGGTCACAGAGATACTTTTTGGTATGCAATGAATCGGAGCCTTGGGAGAGGCCAGCAGAGCAGGGAGCAGAACAACGATTGCCTCTTTCTCAGCACGGAGCACCTGACCCCAAACTCCTCTGAATTTCCAAATGTGTTTCTGATCCTCTCTTGCAGTGAGGTCAGTAGGGAAATACAGGCTGTAATGTAGCTTTGTGATTTGAGGTTCAGTGTCCAAATTTTGCTCTATTGTATCAGGGAAAAGCCTTTTTTACTGTGATGGATCAAGTGGATGCCAGCAGACTGCTCCTGCTGAGCCCCGCTGCCTGTGCATGGTCCTGGTTTTCTGGGAAAAGCACTGCTTGTATCAGGAAAGCTCTTCCAGGCTGCCCTAATGATGTTCACATGAAAAGAAAAGGAAGGGGGAGGGAGGAAACATCTTAACCCATGTCTTGTGTGATCTCTCCTGTGATCACATCCTGTCTGATCCTCCCTTCTGGGTCTCTGAAGCATAGGTGGTTGGTGTGTGTTTGCGAGCAGCTTTGTGTTCAGCTCTGTGCAACGCATGGGTACAAAAGGCTGCTCACCATGGGAGTTTGTGATCTGGAGAAAACAGGAAATGACATTTTGGGCAGTACTGCAGAAGATGGGTTTTCCTTGACCCCATGTTTTTGAGAGGAATCCTTTGCAGTACCGTCTGGGACCAGATGCGTAACTAACTTGCAGATTGACGTGGACGTCGTAAAATTGTTTCCAACCAAGGAAGACAAGGAATATGTTTCCCAAACATCTGAGGTAACACTCGAATTCTGATTTGAGTTCGAGTTAGAGAAAGCTTCCCATAGCACTGTTATGTGACATGCACATCACGGAAATGCTGATGGGAAGCAGAGTCCCCAGTGCTGGGTGTTGAGGCTGGAGCACGAGGGGTGACTCTCTCTTCTGCTTGGTGCTGAGTGGGGACAGTTGCTCGGGCCCCAGAATGGGGGAAGGTGTTGATATTTGGGTGACAGGAGCCGTGGAGTCCCAGGACATCACGCCCAAGTCCAGCCTTGCCCCTCATGGGAGGTTCTCTGCTGCACCAACCCCGAGAACAGCAAAATTCCACCTCCAGCACAGGCAGGCCTGGATGGAGAGAGTGTGTCCATTTTGCCAAGGCTCTGGCTGGATGCAGCATTGCTGTGTCCCGGGGCAGTGCTTTAGTGCAGTACATCCTTCTCTCCTCACCAGTGGCCCATGCTGTGCTTGGCCATGCCAGCACCCCCTGTGGCCCCACGGTGGCAGATGGATGCCCTGGCTGTGCTCCTGCCGTGTGCCTTGGACAGAAACCAGTGATTAATTTAAATATTCCCCATCCAGGCATGGCAGGACCCACTGTGCTTGGTGGCTGGTCTGGGGGTGGACATCAGGTGCAACAGTGAGCAGGGGAATGGGAAGAGAAACATGTTGGGAGCTCCAGGCACTGCTCTCCTTCCACCCAAATTCCTTTGGCAGCTGGATCTCCCACCGCTCCTGTTCATAAAAAGCAAATGACTTCTCAGATTTATTAGTTACCTCCAGGTGCAATTTATCAATCCCAGGCTGGGCTCTGCCCAGGCAGCTGGGAAGAAGCTTGTGTCTTTGATTAATGTGCTATCCCCCACAATGGTGGCAGATTTCTTACTGGGGTTTAATTCTAACGGATTCTTAAAAATAACAAGAACCATATTCAGTGAGCTGTTTAAAAGGATGCAGAGCTGAAGCACAGTTCATTCTCTAAAGCTTTGAAGTATTTACAGAAGGGGTAGAAGGAACCTTCATGGAAGCTGGGAGGGTGAAGGAGGAACTTGTGGGATGAATTGGAAAGGGCAGAAAAAGAGAACAATTACAATAGATCATAATGGAACCAGGAGACTGAGGGTTTTCTAGATAGAAGTGAAACAGTGGGAGTGAGTTCTCAATGAGAATAAACAAAAGAGGTTAAGGATCAGGCTCTTGCAAACAGAAGGGATTCCTCCAAGCAACATAATTTTTGTGTCTGAAATTGTGAAAGGGCAGAGGGACATTCAGTGGAAAAAATCAGAAAAACTGGGAAGATGGAGGAAAACAAGAAGCCCCCAAACCTTGGGCTGTAGTATGAAAACCCTCACGCTCCACTGCAGCCATTCCCCTAATGCATCAAGACTTTTTGCATCTTTATTTTCTTCGCCTTTTAGCCACAGCTCAGAATGAAAACATTACATACAGACCTGCCTTTTGGACACTGAGCCAAGAGGAGCTCTTGATCCTTTGACCTTTTTTTTTCACAGATGGAAATATATTAACTTTTCCCCGCTTTTCAATGATGCCAAAACCATTTTCTCACAGTTCAGTGTCTGTGCTGGAAAGCAAGACAGGCCCACACCAAAGGCAAAGGCAGGGCAGTTTGCAGTTTTCCAGTGGGGTGAGGATGCTGAACCAGGATGGTTTGCAAAAACTCCACCAGCATCATCTTGTCCCCTGTGTGCTTGACTCTGCTGCTGACAGCCCTCCTAGGTGCAGTGGTTTAGATTTCAGTGTGACAGAGTTTTCACACCCTTGGTAAGGAGGAACATCGTAACCCAGTTAAAGGGCAGGATGCTCCAAGCTTTCAATGCATATTTATGCCATCTATTTTAGGTATCTGCTTCCAGATCTTTCTATATGGTCAGTGCAAAAAAAGATCCACGTCTCTGGAAGGTGACTCACAACACCTAAAATAGACTCCTGTTCCCAGACATCCTCTCTCCACACTAATTATAGAAGGAGGCTGGAGATGTTTAGCTCCCAGTCTCAGCACGTGAAGGTTGATGTGTGCAGCAGAGAGCACTGACACCCACTTTGTTTTCCCTGATCTGGCAGTGAGCTGACTGGAGTGAGTGTGTGCAGGTTACCTGCAGCCCATTTCCCTGGTTTAGGGCCTCCCTGCCCTGCTTCCTTTTGCTCCAGAGAAGAGTGTTGAAGCCCACACAGGTTCTCACAGGCTTGTTCAGGCTGATGATCTGCTCTGCTGCTGGACATGCTGGAACCCCCCAGGCATGGTGGATGCAGTGCCCCTGACAGTGGCAGGATTCTGGTCACAGTGCCCACCCAGGTGACACTGGCACTGCTGCAGGATGCTGCAGGAGGTGTGCCCAGATGCCTGGCTCCATGCCTCTCCCTCAGAAAGACCTTTGGAAGGCAAACCCACTGTGGTCTCCCCTCATGTCACAGCCTTCTCTTCTCAGCTGTGCAGAGCAAAGTTGGCTTTGAGAAGGGAACACAACATTATTAACATGTGGGATTTAACCTGAGACTTGCTTTCCTGCTGATGGAAAAAAACCTAAGTGGTGTGACTGTGGGCAAGGACACAGGAGCACGGGGTGGATTTGCCCCATCCTGTTCATCCTTCAGGGAAGGGACCCTCAGAGTGGCACAGCCTGGAGTTTCTCCCTCCCCTCACTCCCACTTTGCATAGCCATCTTTGGAGCCACAGTTGAAAATTAAGCCCAGAGTCAACCATTTGTAAACCCAGCCGACAGGAAATTGCTGGCTTTGTGCTGAAGAAGTCATTACCTTAAGCTTTATTGCCATGTGCAGAGTTTACTCGTGACAAAGTAAATGTGCAGAGATGTCTGTAAATAGGGCTGGGATATTGCTGCGCTAACAGCTCCTGGTAAGCCATCCATCAGCACAACAGTGTGCAAGAAACCATTAAAAGCCACCATTCCAAACGCAGAGGCTCCCGCGCGCATGACTGGGAGATCTGCAACACACGGGCAGGTCCTTCCACTGCTTCCCTGGCTGAGCAAACCCAACTCTTTTGGGTTTTAGAGGACGCTTTGCAGCCCTGATGTGCCATCAGACAGTGGTGCCATGCGGGAGCAGAGGGTATCAGGGAGCGCTGGGCCGAGGGATCCGTCCGAAAGAGCTCGACTGGATGAGGTGGGATCTTTGGCCCCCTGTCACTTTGGCTGGAACAGCACAGAGCTGGTGAGAGAGCCTGGTACTCTTTGGGGTTTTGGTTCTGTCCATGAATGTTATAGCTGTGAAGGGGAGACAGGTTTGTTAATGTAATACCAACATAAATCTCGTTTGAAATAAATGAGGTAGCAAAGTGCACCACTTGTGCTACTCAAACTGCAGGAGAAGCTGTGCTGCAGGGGAAACAGGTGTATTGAAAATAAGTTAATGTCTGATTGGTGTGTGTCTAAATGATCTAGGTGGTGCCTTGAATGAGCTTGTCCCCTCCAGTCACTGTTCTCCCGGCACTGGTGAGGAGTTTCTGGCAAGCAGGCAGCTCTGGCTGCAGAGCAGCTGAGTTCTCCAGTTCACAGGGCTCTGGCAAGCAGGGGATGGGGGTTTCTGGCTTATCTCTGTTTTCTCAGGGTGGCCAACAGCCTGCCTTAGTCATCTGAGCACTTCAGGATGTCTGGAACTTTTTATGTGCTTCTTCCCTTGGAGTCAGCCCCCTACTCCTGATGCCGTTTTGGTTTTTTTGCCAAAACTGTGGCAGCCCAGTGCAAGCACATATTTCTGGTCTTTCTTCTGCCACTTGTGGGAGTGATAAAGTCAGACAGGGAATAAGAACTCATCACTTGGGGGTCACCAGAGGGGCAGTGCAGAGGAATTTTCCAGGCACTGGTTGTGCAGGGCTGGATTGCTGCACTGTGGCAAGGGGCAGGCACCGAGGGGGACAGAGCCCTGTGCCTGCCATTTACAGCTACAGCTTCCTCTGGGGCAGCAGAGCTGTCCAGGGGTTTCTGCAGGTGCTGCAGCTTGGGGTGGTGTGGGAAGGGAAAGCAAGGGTTGAGAGGTGACAACAGAAATCAGGTGATGCTGCAGATTTCCTCCTCTCAGTCCTCTTCTCACAGCTCCTGCCTCTGCAGTGCCCAGGAGTTGTGAGGTTGTGTATGGGCTGAAAAACCAGTGTTTCCCCATAATGAAATCCTGATGCTGGCCTGAAAGATGTGATGCCACTCCCCCCACTTGGGCCAGGAGGGGAAGATGCAGAGCTGTGTTTTCTGCTGGCTCCCAACCTTGGCTTGGAAGTGCCTGTGGCTCTGTTTGGTGCTGTGGAAGAGATTAATTTTTTCACTCCCTCTTCAGCTGCCCTTTTCCTGCAGGCAAGTCCCTTTGGCATGCAGAGGGAATGGCACCCAGCCACCCTGCATGAGGAGTACCCAGCTATAACTCAGTGTTGATTCCCTCCATCCCTGGGCTCTGGGAGCACTTACAGCCAGGCACGGGGCTCCAGCTGGGAAGTGAGCCATGGAGAACTTGGCCCAGAGTGTGCAAAGTTCCTGCTGACACAGGGCTTTTCCTTTTCATCCACAGCCATGGCAACCCTACGAGCCCAATTAGCCTGAGTCCCATAGTGCCAACCTGAGAGCTGCATCCCTCTTCCAGCTTCTCCTCTCTGCATGACTCCCTGACTCCCTGGCCCCTCCCCGAGTCCATGGATGTGGTGCCAGCAGCCCTCCTGTCTGCTCACCCCTTATCAGAGGGAAGCAAGAGGGCTCCCCAGGGCCTCTGCTCAGCTGGGAGGGGTCTCCTCCAGTCGCTGCAAATTGTTCTCAGAGCACACAGGGAGCTCTGAGGGACCCAAAGCAGAGCTGAAGCTTGGTAGCACTGGGAACCAGGTGACAACCTCCCAGCTTGCCCTGCTCAGCAGGATATGGGAAGGACAGCCAGCAGGTCCTGGATCCCCACCCAGGGCAGGGACATTGGTTTGCTGGTGCCAGCAGCGAGGGCTACAGTGTGCTCCCTGCCCAGGCTCGGCAGGGACGGTGCCTCCCTGGGAAATGCAGCCAAGGAAGTGTTGCCCCAAGGGACACGATGGCAGGAGCTGCTGGGGAACCTTCCCACTGCACACCTAAAATCAGAAAATGCTTACCTATGTCCACCTTTCCCCTCCAAAACTGAATTACATGAGATAAGTATCCTGATTTTAGACATTTGAAACTGCAGTCGCAACATTAGAACTGAACTGCTTTTTGAAATTTGAGATGACTTTGTGTGTTGAAAGTTCAACTGATTACCAAAAGCACTTGGAGAATAACCCTGGGGCTGCTGGGTTAAACTAAGCCTGGTTTACTCTGGAGCCATGTGTCTGGGTTGCTGAGGAGGTCAGGAAAACTGTCCCCAGGGTTGGAGCCTAAGGAATCTACCATGGCTCTTTTCCTTGTGGACTCCCTAGCGCTGAGTCTCAAGGCTGAGTGCACGTTGCAGTCTTTTGTTCAGTTGAGGTTACTCATAACATCTCTCTCCTTTATGTGGACATTTATTTTTGTGAACCTTTGAGGAAGTGAATCGTCTCTGAGGCTGTTATCTCTCTGTCAAATTGGGCTGAAATTGCTCAATGAGTTCAAAGTTGTTGAGGGAGACACAGACAGTGTGAATGGATGAGCCATAGGAAATCAGACTGACAGGCTGAAATGAGAAACACTTTAAAACTGTCAAAACAAAGTCTTCCTAGTGGTCTGACCTGACTTTTTGTCCAGATTATTGGTTCCTAAAGCCTCACAGGATCCTGCCAGCTATCCCCAGCCCCAAGGGGCTTCTGAGAGCCCCACGTTGGAAAGCATAGCATCGGCTCTGCTGACAGTAGAAGAGACCCTTGGCATTAGCAAGGGATTTGCCACCAGCTTTTCTTGAGGCCTCTCAAGTCTGGGAGATTGGAAGCCCATGGCCCAGATGCATATCTGTACCACTACCAACCCACCCCACGAGGAGATAGCATGCCAGACTCATTCCATTTGTGTTTCCTTTCACCAAATGACTTTGATTGAAAAAGGATCTGACACCAGTTAATTAGATGTAGGTGCAGGTTAGAAAAATAGTTGCAATAATGAATCTCCTTTTACTGGTCCCTGCTGCTGCTCCAGTAGTGCTTTCACAGCCATTCACAGGATGGTTAATCTTTTAGCAAGTGCTTTAAGCGTTTTGTGCAGGGAGCTCCGCACCATCAAAGAGAATGAATGACCCTGTTTCTCTTCCCTATCGTTGCTATCAACCAGAGCTGTCTTTGGCAGAGCTTGTAGGTTGATTTCTGGTTGAACATTAGAGGCAGAATTCATCTGTCCAAACGTAGACATCTAATTGTGAATGTCTACATCTGAGTTACTTGTCTAGACTCTTGTTTATAGGAAAGAAATGGGCACCCCAAGGACATGAGTCATTGTATGCTAGAGTAAATGTCTAAAATAGGTCAGATGAATCATTCTGTAAGTGGGCCTTTCTCTCTCCTGTGACTATAAAGGGAGCCCAGAGTCACCATGCAGGGGGAACAGAGAGAAGCCTCCTAAAGTACAGTGAGATGCATCCCATCTCAGACTTGCTTCTGGGTATGCATAGGCAGCTGCTCTTCTGTTTGCACATCCCCCTGACATCCTCTGTCTGCTTCTTCTTGTTCTTCCCATTATAAATTAACCTGGAACTGAGATGCCATTTTATTCTTGTAGCTTTTGCTGCAGGACAAGTCCCAAGTACCTGCTTTTCCCTTCCCCTCGGGGTCATCAGACTGGAGTCACCTTTATCCCAAACCTCTGTCTGGGCCTGGAGCTCTGCTTTATCCTCTCGTGCATCTCTCCTTTCCCTCTCCAGTGAAAGGCTGCTGGGGATCTGCTTTCCCTTCTACCAGGTACATGCCCTGGTTTGTCCCTCCACAGGAGCCACCTGCAAACATCTCAGGTGTCCCTGTGTTCCCCAGGCCAACACAACCTGCTTTCATTTACTCAAATTTTCCTTAAGCTTCTGGTGAGCAGCCAGAGTCCCCTCCCGGGTTTTGATTATTGCCTTTTCCCGTCCCTATTGTATCTGCTCTGGGTGGGCACTGGCACCTGAGTGAGAGGGACTCAGAGCAACTCAGAGCCACCCCTGCTCTGAGGAACTTCCATCACCGATGGTGTCGGTGCATGATCTCAGCTGGGGGGCCAGGGGGATCAGCCTGAAGCTCCTTCACAGATTTACTCCTATTTTATTTCTGTTTGCTGAACAAAAGAAACGTGTAATGCTTCCAAATCCTTCCAAATAGGCTTGGAGCCTAGTTCTAGATGTAGCATTATTTTAACAAAACCGGTGCTGTGCTGATAAATGGGATAGTGGGAGGAGGGAAAGAAACTATTCAAAACACAGTGCAGGAGATGAGGGAGGGAAGAAAACTGAAGAGTGCAGATAAGATTTTTGCTGCAGGTGTTTTCTCAAATTTTGGCTTAGAGACAAAGGGAAACCCACAGACCATCCAGATAAGCCCATTAGTCAGGTTAGCTGAGCACTGTTTCATTACTCAGTAGTGTTATCTAGGCCCTCTGGCCTCAACAAAATCCCAATTTTATTCTTTCCTCAAATACTATTTTATTAAAAAATCCTCTCTGTGTCAGAGGACTTTTAAAAAAATGTATTTTAAAGAATATATTAGAACATGGGAATACTTTAAAATACTGACAAGCTGCACCCTTGTGTGAGTGAGAGTAGGGCACAATGTGCCTGCTGTCTCCTGGCTCGGTGTTGTTGAGACTTTCCTTTTCCTTTTTAGTTTGTGAGATCAAGCCCTGGATCCACATGTTGGGCTCTGACCCCGGGGGGGGACTCGGGAGCTGCCGGGGCTGAGGGAGGTGGGACCAGATCAGGGGCCATGTGAGTGGCTCCTGAGGAGAGAAGAGGTTGCCTTTCCCCTGGGGACCTGGGAAGGTTGTGAGGCAGCAACCACTGCCCTCAGCATGGGAAGCAGCTGGGATGGGGAGCTGGTGGGTGAGGTGCACAGCCCTCCTGAGCAGGTCAGCTGAGTGCTGCATGGGGAACCCAGCACACCTGTCTGCCAGGGAAGCTAAATTATGTATCACAACACATATATTCCTGAGAACCGGGCACGTAGGAGCACTTGCTGGAGATGAAAGCTGATGGAACACGCCAAGTGAAACCACAGAGAGCCTCGCTCTGCTCTGAACTGTTTCCCACCAGGAAGCTCCTCTCTGCAGCCGCCAGCCTGCCTGTTTGCTCTGCAAAGCATCGGCCATTTCCATGTGCCCCTGTGGCAGGAGGCACTCCAGGAGGCTGCTCCCTTCTCAGCACTCACTGCTGACAGTAAACAGAGCTGGGATGACTCAGAGGTGCTTTCCCTTCCACCACAGAGGTTCCAGATCAGACCATGTTAGTAATGAGTGAATGTCCTCAGCGTTCCTCTCGTGAGGTTCAGTGCTCTGATGAGTTACCAGTTCCTGTTTGGTTCCCAGCAGGTTGACACCTCTGACACCTGCTCTGTAGAGAGACCTGTTCTGACACTCTGGACAGGAAGTTTGATGTTTGACTGCAGTAGCTGCCCAGCATAAGGTCATACCTCCCTCTGGATGATGATGCTCGTCAGGACAGATCTTCCACTGTCCCACACCTCTTTGTCTAACCCAGCTCTTCTGATACCTTAGAGTCCCTCTGTGTTTTCTTCCTATATCCAGAGTTAACTTCACAACTAAAGCTCAGCAAATCTCTTTAAATCCATTTGCTCCTGGAAGCTTTCTCCCTGCAATGATACCTGTGTGTGCTGTTGTCCTGAAAATACTGAGTTAGAGATTTTCACTGATGCTAAAAGATGTCATTACTAAAACCGAAGCAGATGGTAGAGTGGGATTGAAGTAATATTACGGAGATTCTCCAAAGATGTCATGTGTTTTCTGCAATTATGAAGCACTCAAATGGCTCGCCTGAGGAGGCTGCAAGACCTCCATCTTGGGAAGGTTTTTTAAAAAAGTGAACATTTACCAGGGATGACTTTGTTACCCAGTCTTTCCCTGGGAAAGGAGAAGAACTGTGTGCTTTCCTGAGGTCCAGTCCCAGGAAACCCAACCAAGAAACTTGTTGGATGCTGAAAGTGGTCATAAGGTTTAGCAACAGAGAGGAAATGTTCAAAGAAAAGAACATAGATTCAGAGTTGATTTCTCTGCAGTACTGCTGAGTTTGATTAGAACAAATCCTGCCACATGTGGCATTTGAAATGCTTGAGCAACAAATGATACTTCTCAGGGCAGGAGGAAATCAGAGTATGGTCTCCTTGGGGCAGAGCACGTGGGAGTTTCCTTTGTATTCTGTCAGACTCACACTGGGGCCAAGTATAAACAACAACTGAAATTTGCTCCCAGCATTTAGATGCTTCTGAAAAACAAAAACGATACTAGATGGGGAGCAGTGGTTAGGCTCAATCCAATTCCAGGGTAATTTGCATTAAGTGGTTCCCAGTTCTTTCTTTAACACTGTTCTCATGCCTAGCCTGTGTGCTGCTCATTTCCTCTGCTGGAGAAGTGAGAGGCACACGCAGCGGAAGCCGAGCCCGCCAATAGAAGTGATGTGGCAGAGGGAAAGAGAGGAATGTTACAAACAATCCCTGTTTTGGCTGATAAAGGCATCCTCAGGAAGCCTGCATGCTGTAGGAGTCTGTCATTCTGCTGGGCTGGGGAGAGGAATGGAAGAAAAATATATGCACAAAATAAGCATTTCCCCTTTTGATTCAATTTCCATAATATTTTACTACTTATTCTACTTTTGCACAATGTGAGGAAGAGATTTAGGTCTCCTCATCCAGGTCTCCTGTTGCTTTCACATGGATTCAGGACTTCCAGTCTCCTCCTACTGTGGTCTCCAGCTGTGGAAAGCTGACCTGGAGTGGAGTGGGGGAGGAAGAGGCTCCTGCAGTTGGTGTTACCTTATTTTCCAGGTGGTTGTACTTCCCCAGACTGAGTGCCATGCTATCAGAGGATGTCCTGCCTGAACCTGTGACGTTGTTTAGCAGGCACAGACCGACGTGGTCGGTGAAGTCACACCCTGGAGCATCACGCTGCGCACCACAGCCGTGTGCTGCCGAGCCAAGCGGCCACCAGAGGAGCTCCCTGCCCAGCCCGCTGGTGCCAGGCTGGCCCTGGGCCTTTGCTGGATGCCAAGCCCTCGGAGGGCAGGCCGCTGTGTCAGGCTGAGTGGTTTTCACCCACTTCAAAGAGCGTCAGTGGCGACGCCGCGTGTAGCGACACGGCATCGGAAATCCCCGACACGCCACCGCGCGAGGAGGTCAGGGCTCAGCCAGAGCAGCACATTAAACATTAAACGCTCCATTTGTACGCGCCAGTGGCGTCATGCCAAGATGAATCCGAAATGATTAAATCTCCAGCCGTGTCGGTTCCTTTCACAGCAACATAAAACATTTTGCTCCGCTAGTCAAGGCGATGATGTGGTGCCGGGGACGGCGGACTCGGGCTCTGAGCTCTGCTCATCTCCCAGATTTGTCATTAAAATGCATCTCTGGCTTCCCGGAGGTTCAAGCTGCCACTTGGTGAAGATGCACAGCAGTCTCCAGTGGCCAGATGACTCACCTCAGCCTCTCTTGTCACCCAAGCGAGACAATGGCAATTGGAAGGCGGGGAAGAAAATAACAAACTGTTGACCACATCGTAAATCCAAAGATGTGGCAACAACGGGGCTAAGCTCATTCACGTGGGAAATATTGTAGAGGAAGCCAACAGTGTTCGGGTACAGTGTCTGCTGAGAAGGAAATCTCTTTTGGTAGCTTGCACCTGCTAGTTATAAAAAAAAAAAAAGGGACTGGGTTTCTTAATTTTGCAGGAATCTATTTTTTTCCTCAAAAGCCAGCACATTTATAAGTCTAGTAAAACTGCAAAATTGGTAAATAAAAAGGATCCTACAAGAAGAAGAAATTGATTTCTGGATCTGATCAGAGCAAAGCTCTTAATCTTTGCTCCTCTTCTATAGAATTGCTGCCTGGACACCTCCTCTATAGGCCCAAGACCTAATGCTTTTTTCAGTCCATGCTGAATGGAAAACTGTCAGGAAAGGGAAAGAATCTTCTTTTCTCTTCCCTTGATTAAAAAAAAAAAGAAAAAAAAAGAAAAAGAGATATTCAGATCAATTATTTTCCTTTATTTTTTGTGCTCCTTGAGTGACAGAAGCAAGTGAAGACTGTCTTGTAACCCCTTAACCAGGCATTTCATAACAACAGTCCTCAGAGAGGACTCAGGTGGGTCCAGATGTGCAGAGATCTGAGCAGCTGACCTTCATGCAGCACACAGAGCTCTTTTTACAAATCAGTCCACTTGCTCTGTGATGTGAACACGCAGCAGAAGGAATCCTGCTTCATCTATAACTCAAAGGCCTTGGGGCTTTAAGGAGCAGCAGAAACAAGTTCTATAAAAGGCTCTGGAGGCACCTGCTGAATCCCCTGTGAGGGCACCCTGACTCAGATGGAGGCTTTGAAGATGACCTGCTCCATCTTCAGCTGAGGTCCCCAATGAAGATTGAGGAGCTCAAAGAAAAAAACCCAAACTAACAATTGGACCAGGTTTCTTAGAGTAAAACCAGGGGTATTAAACTTTGCAAACTGAGCCAATAGAAAGCGGCTGCTTCTGCCTTCCCTTCCCACAGGTCTTTGCTTCCAGAACTGGTTTGAACTCAACGACCATCTGAGCTGCACCAGGTGCCAGAGAGCTGCCCTGCATGATAGGTACGGGCCAGCTGCCTGTTCTTGGCAGGCTCTGGGTGCTCTGGTATCGCACAGAACTTCTTCCCAGGGCCTGTCACCCTCCTGGATGCCTGGCCGGCATCTTCTTCGCAAAGTAGAAAAATCCTGTCAGCAGCAAGGAAGGCAAATACCTCACACCAACCCCACAGTGCTGCAGGGCAGAGCTCCTGACAGGAAACGGGTACCACGATGGCACACTCAGGAGTGGGATGTCTAGAAATGTGGCAGGAAAACTCCTCTTCAGCCTGGCATGCAATCAGGAGATGGCCAGGCAAGCACCAGGAGAAGGGAAATGAACACCCAGGTTTGATTTCTGTGGCTGGAGGTGAGTCAGCCTGGTATGGTGCTCGTGTCTCTGCCTCAAAGCTGGAGGGACAATGCTCTCTGCTCTTGCCTCTCTCCTGGCACCCAGGTCTCCCAGGTGCCTCCAGCAGTGCCTCTGTGTTTCACATTCCTATCTGTTACTAAGGCTAGATGCTTTGAAAGGTCCTGTCTGACCTAATCCCTATTGATCACAGAGCCTTGATGTGAAGGAATTTTAAATTTCCAGCTGCTGACTGTTTAACAACTTCTGACTTCAAAAGCTCTGGGAGCATCTTCCTTTTAAATGCACTTTGCACTTAAGGAAAATACAGTCAGTCCCTCATTAATGTGTATTCCCATAATTACACAAGTGATTGTGGTGCAAACGCTCAGTTCTTGTGCCATGTGCACATTCTTCATCCAGGAAATCAATAGGCAATAAGCAACATCCATTTCTGATCTTTGTAGAAGTTGTTTGCTGCAAGGGCAACTTTTACTCAGTTTGACAAAGTAGATGTAAAATAGATGATCTTCAAAAACACACAAGTCTCCCCAGCCAACAGCTCATTGTCCACAAACGAACCAGCCAGTATGAGGTGCATAAAATCCAAGGAGAGGTTTTTTTCTCTCTGGGTTGGTCCCTGTGCTGTCCATGCCAGGGGGGTGTTCTGCAGCATTCCACACCATTCCTGCTGCCAGCCCTGCAAAGGAGGGGCTCCTAGGGCAATGCTGAGGGCCAGCAGGCTGACCTCTGTCTCCAGGAGGTTTCTGTTCTTGGGGTTCTTGTGTGCAGAGCTCTTGTCCTGGAGCTTGGAGGGCACCACTGCTCCAAGCCACCCGCGTGGCCCCGGCACCTCCTCCCTCCCGACAGGAACAGGGAGCTGCTGGTCAGGCAGAGCTGTCAGTGGGGCCTCTCAGGCACAGAGAGTGACAGCCTGAGTTACAGCCCTGAGCCAGGGAGCATGAAGGAAGCTGGAAGTGATTATGGAGCATACGGGGGAGCTGGAGCAGTGCAGAGACTGCAGAAACCACTCTAATCCCCCGGGGAACTCAGGGCATACAATTTACACAGGTTTATGCCTGAACTTACCTTTACAGTCATGCTCTTGGAGGAGAGTTTGCTTAAAAGGGAGGGGATACATAAATCTCTGGGGCTGAAAGAGCAGCTGAGAAGAGCCAGGTTTATAGGTGGAGATTTGCATGCCTTCAAAGTCACACAGCCTTCCTGCATGGCTGGCATGGCAGCAGTGAGGGGCAGGCAAGGCTGGCAGCCCTCTCCTGCACTGGCTGTGCCAGGAGGGGCTGTGACTGCAGGGGCCTCAGGGCATGTTGGGAGGTGGTACTTAGTGATGCTCAGTGGAATTTGGTGTGAGCAGGTGTTGTAGCCTCCAGAAGAGTTATTCTGGATGCAAATGCTTGGGGGACCTTTGTGGAAGTTCTTGCATAAAAGGGAGACTTGGTACTTCTGAGGGTTTGGGGTTTTTTCCTAGTTTTATCAAAAAGAAGAGAATGAAAAATTCTCCCCCTCCCCATGGCTCCCCTTCCCAGACCATGATGGCAACTGAAGAAAGTAAACTAAAAATACATGCAAAGCATAACATGGATGTTCCAGCTTCTGAAGCTGCTGGAACAGGGATCCCAGACACAGGAGCTTTCTTCACCTGCCAGCTCTGACTCACCCTCACTCTAGAGAAGCCAAGAGACATAGTGAATCCTCATGGTCTCAAATTGTTCACAAAATGTGCAGGAAGGCACTAGTCCCACTGACTCAATACTGCCTTTGGGTACTGAGGCACACTCCGCTGTGCAGCCCGAGACAGAAAACCAAACTCGGTGGGTGGAGTGAATTGGGAAGCTCCACCAAGCTGCCCAAAGCTGCCTGGGACCACCACTGGGCAGGAAAGGAATCTCCAGTGACCCCAAATGACTCTTTTCCTTGAAGGTGTCAAACAGAACTGGCACTGAGCCGATACTCAGGTTTTTTCCTCTGATTACACTATTTTCAGACATGTGTGACCGAAAGGCAGTGGGACACAATCCAGAGGGTCTTCACCTCAGCCAGATGCTGTGGTTCAGTATGAAATGGTTCCAGTGCTTGCTTTCAGACACACAGGAGAAGAGGCTTCTCTGCAGTCTATTGCAGGGGTAGAAACCTGGAGCTACACTCATGCTGGATTGTATCCTCGGTGTGCAGGGGACTGGCAGCTCCAGTGACAGTCCCTGCAGGGACCAGGTTGTTTGTGTGCACAGCTCCTGCACTGCTGCTGAGCTGCTCTGCCCTCAAGGTCAAGTGTTCTTCTATCATGCAGCATTTTAATGGCTTTTGGATATCTTTCTAAACCTGAGCTTGTGTCTTGATGAAACTTTTGACAGGCAGTGAATAACAGGGGCATTATTAATTCATGTCAGATGGGACTGAAGCATTTCTTGTTTATCCTGCCAAAACTGTAAATGAAAAAATGGACTTTCTCTTTGACCTTGCTTTTGGTTTGTGCTGTAGATCCCCAAAGAAGAAAATATTTCTGTAGTAAGTGTCTTATTAACAGAAAGCACCTGCAGAAGGAAGAACAATGAGTTCTGGCCCAAACCTGCAGCTGTGGACACCAGCTGTGACAGCCCTGTTATTCCAGCTCTGTCTTTACTACATTATTTCAGAGGTAGCTTTAAAGAAGGGAGATGAGAACCCAGGGGATTCTGGCTTAGAAATAGTCTGCTGCAATCTATGGAAAATCTTTTGGGTCTGTGAAGAACAGCAGCAGCCCAGGGGATAACCTGGTGCCTGGCTCCAGGGCCCTCGCAGGCGAGCCAGGGAACGTGAGAAGGTCTGGGGATCTGGTGAGTGGAGATGCATTTAGTAGCAGGAATGAAGCGTGGGCCTTCCAATCACATAAATTATATAAAGCCTTTGGCCAGGCTCTAGACATCCCACTGGAGATCATTACTGCTCTCTTTGTGTAACTTTGGGTTTTTCATACTTCAGTTTGATTTTAGACATTGGGAAGCGTTCAGAGGTCCTTGGCATGGATCTTGTATGGCCATTTCCTAAATAACTGTCTGCTCCTCAGGGTGCCTGTGACTGCTGGGGGGTTGTGCTCTGGGTATTTCTGTCCAATCCTGTCCTCTGAAGCAAGGACTGCACAGAGCATTCAGCACCTACTGCACACGGGAACATCTTACTGTCTGCTGCTGATTTGCCTGATCCACTCCTCTGCTTTCTCCACATGCTGTTGATTCTCCTCTTGGGAGCTAATTCAAAGCAGGTATCAGGAAATTCTGCTCTACTGTGGTCTCTATACACCCTTTGGACTACAGCTGCTCTTCACAGAGTTTGGGTGTTGTTTTGTTTGTGAGCTGATCCTCGAATGTTCTTAGAATAATACATAATATAATACAAATAAGTGCAAACAAATAGATGTGCCTCACCTCCACTCACATAAAACCTGCTGTGTACAGCTTTCTCTTACATAACCCACCTGACTCCAAGAACAAATGTCCCTAATTTCTTCTGGATGATAGGCTTTGTGGAGATTTAAAGGGCGATTTCTCTCTCTTTTTCTTAGCTCTCACAAAGTATTACAATAAGGAACTGCAGTGACAGACAACACTTAACGGCATGGTTTAGAAGTGATTCATCTGTGAAACACGGTGTAGCATATTTTATTGCATTTTAGCTAGTAAAAGCTGTGCCTTCTAGCCCAGCTCTGTCATGCTGCATGGTAAATTACACTTAGAGGAATCCCAGCCACACAAGCTGAAAATAAGCACCCTCTATACAAGAGTTAATGCGGTAGATTTGTACTTAGACATGTATTTGTAAAATATTTAAGCTGCACGGAAAGGGCGTCTGCAGGAAGATACGATTACAGGATCACAGCGGTGCAGCACTGTGCTGTCAGATTTTAAGGTTAAAGAGCAATCCTTAGGCTTTGGTGGCTGACGCTGCAGAGGTGGAGGAAGGGAGCCCTTTCAGAGGCGAAGCGGGGCAGGAGAGAACCAGGAACACCCCGAATCTTGCCCCAGCTGCAAGGTGGCCCCAGCTTGAAGGACAGCTTTTCCTCTTGTATCCTCATCTCATGGTAGGAGAAGAGAGCTCCAGGAAATGCCTTCCCCTGGCACATGTTTTCCTGGCAGAAAAGCACAGCTGATCAGGGGATGCTCTTCTCAGCTTTATAGCACTAACTTGTCATTCCAAGGCTGTGAGTGCTTTCCAAATGCACACAGCACTTTTACAGGCTCTTCAGCACACCTGGGCAGAGCCTCGTAGCCTCTTGGCACAAAAGCAGTTCAGTCTTTAGTGCAACAGCTCTCAGGAAACCAGGATATTGGTCCTTATTGCACAGGGGCTGACTTGGTCCTGCAGAGAGAAACACACACCTGTGCACTGTGACTGCAAAGCCAGACTTGAATCTTCTGTAGTCTCGAGTCTTACTCATCTATTTGCACAGTGACAGCAGTTTTCCAGCCAAAAGGAAAGTTCAGGTACTATAGTACGAGGGAAAGTATTGGAGATTTTTGATTTCTGATGCCTAATCTTAAATCACACCCAACCTAAATTAGCTCCAATTCACTGAAGTGCTTTAGCAGCCTTCCACTCACTTCACTGAGCTCTAAGCAGATGTTTAAAACTTAAGTGCATGCTGGAGTTTTGCTGAATCATACAGCAAATAAAATATGCAGAGCTGGTCTTTAATGTAACATACTGATTCATGTGAAAACTGCACATTTCCCGCAAAGCCTACTTTGAGTTAATTAATGAGCATTAAGGACTCACATTTTTCTAGCGAAGAAGGGCCCCAAGGGATCACAGCAATTTGTGTTCATACCCTGAACGATACCAGTGCAATCTTCCCATGAAGACAAAGCCCCGAGCGCTCCCCCTGCGATAACCAAGCACTTACATCTGATGGATGGGTTGGAGCTGCCTCTGACACCCCACGGGTCAGGCGGGAGGACCCGGCCTCTGACCCGGCCCTTTCATCCTCTCTGGCTGGAAGCGTGCCTGCTGCCTCGCTGATTTTGGGGGGGACGAGGGCAATGTGTGCCCTGGGAAAGCCAGGAGGGGAGGGCAGGGGAGGGGCTGCCTTCTGGAACAGAAGTTCCCAACTGTTTCCTCATTTGCACCAACCCCCCCTGCTGTCGTTCCAGCCTTCTCCACAAGCTCGACACAAGGGGCCCGTGATCCGTGTCCACAGAACACGCCGACCACAGGAAACCCTGGCTACTAATTTATGTTGGTAGCAGAGCCAGATGAATGGGAGCAGCTGGGTGTGACTGAGTGCCACTGGAGTCAGGGACTGCCAACCCTGTGCCAAAGCATCCCAGGGCCTCGCTTAGGTGGGTCTAGTGCAGCCCCCGCCACAGGAAGGATGGGGGCACTCCTTCAGGACATAAGACACGAATTCCCAAAGTGCCAGGAGCAGGGCTGGGAGCTGAGTGCTGCAATGCAATTTTCTTGATTACCACTTTGGTGTCCCAGCTTTGTTCCCTTGGCAGCCAAGGCTTTAAAGAAATGAACCTTGGCAGCTGTGAGCTGTGCAGCTCAGGGCTTTCAAGGAAGTCAGATGGAGCACCAGGCTGGAGACACTGCCTCCATCAGCACGTCTGATCCCATGGGGCCCAGGCAGCCACCCCTATAGATTGATCAACCTCCATCTTAAAGCTACATATGTTGGCTGAGGGGTTTTTTGTCCTTGATTTTTACCCCTTGCTACTGCTCTCCCAGGCCTGCTCCAGAAGCTTCCTCTGCTGGTGAGAAACTGTTTAATTTCCACTCAGACTTATGTCAACATTGCCTGGTAGCTATTTCCCTTCTTTCTATTTATCCTCCTAGAAATCATTGCTCAGCCCCATTCCCATTCCTGTGTGGTCCTCCTTCAGCTGGAAAAGCAGAGGAAAAGGAGGAGATTGTTATGGGAAACACTGGAGCAATAAAATCAGTGTGGAAGATGTTTAGGAGGAGTGAGCCCAGCAAGGACACACACTTGGGATGCTGGTGGCAAGCAGGGCTAGGGCTGAGGGTTGTCTGAGGGAAAGGAGTTGTTTGTCCTCACTGGGTGAGGCCACCTTAGGCTTGGTCTCCAACCAATTGCTTCTGCAAAGGACCTAAGGATGCTCCATGTGTCTGCAGTTATGAAGAGCAATAAGAGAAGGTTGGTCAGGAGGAGAATTACTAAGATATTTCATGAGGGTTGTGAAGCACTTGAGCTGGACTTGAAACACAGAAATGTGTTCACCAGTTGCCAACTATTTGGCCTGAGGAGTGGCACGTTTCACCCTCTTTGTCCCCACCTGTGAAAAACAGGGTAATAATAGCCAGTCACCTCTCCCCAGGGCACTGGGGAGGGTCAACGTCTGTGAAGGGTGTGGACCATGTAAAGTAATAAAGAAATGCAAAGTATCATTATTATTAACCTTCCTGTGCCTCGGTTCCCCATTTGTAAACTCTCACCTAGTACACTTTGACCACTGTTTCCTCATGGAGCTCTACCCAAGGAGGTCTCAGCTGGAGATGAGCTTTCCAGCTGCTGCCATGTGCAAACATGGCCCACTTGCCAAGGACCCTGGGAAGTGCTGACAAGCCAAAGTTTTGGTGTTTTGGAGGGTTTAATCTTATTTACTAAACATATTGTTACTAATGTTGTGTGTTGACATCATCATTGCAAAAGAAAACAAAGCTACTGACGCACTGGGTGCAGACACATCAGTGTGTATGTACCCAGGGTGTATGGACCCCTTGGGTGACCAGAGGCTGGTTCCCCTCATGTCTTCTCTGCTCATGGGTCTTCCCTTTAATCTGCCTTGGAAAGTCCAACTCTTCTTGCTTTGTGGTTTGGTTTTTTTTGGGTTGGTTTTTTTTTTGAGATTTACACTTTCTGGTGTCCAGTTTATGGCCTTTGCCCTTTTGCTTTAAGCCTGTTCATGGTGTAACTGTTGACATCTGAAGTGAGTTCCAAGACAGAGCTGCAAGTGGTCTTGTAAAGAGTTGTAATTAAAGAGTGCAGGGTGCAAACACAAACCACAAGAGCAGCCTGCAGGAGTCACACTGCTCTATCAGCTTCAGCGTGGAGGAGCCCTCAGGGCTGTGTCAGTGCTTACAAGGCTTGTTGCTGGTTTCATCTCCTCCCTCCCCTCTTCTGAAAAGGACAAAAAAGAAAATTATCCAGGAAAACTTCTCCTCAGGGAAAGCCAAGGAGCTGGTAGTGTGAGAAACGCCGTGTGCCTGTCTGAAAGGGCCTGGCAGGGCAATTGTGTGACAGAGGTGGGACAGAGCTCATCCATCCCCCTTCCACAAAAGGATTCCCAGGGCAAGAATGTGGACACTGAGCTTTGACCATCTCCTTGGGGTGGGAAGTGGAACAAGCTGAAAGAAGTCAAGCCATGGGAGGAGATTGCCAGGGATGGATCTGCTGACCCCAAAATCCCAGAGAGGTGTTTGCAGCAGAGATTACCTGCACCAGGAATTAACTGCACATTAGTTTAATTCCCATTAAAATAACCCAAGTCCATCAGTTTGTTTTGCCTGATGTGGATCATTTGATGATTTAGTTCATGCTATTGAAGACCTTCTGGAAGGGGGTCTGGTGAGATTTGCCTGCAGCAAGAATGAAGCAGATCCCAAACAGCTGTTGAACCTCTGCCAGCTCCTAAGGAGAGCCCACAGCCTCTGCCTGTCAGCTGGAAGCAATGGTCTTCTCACCTGTGTGGTCTCTCCTGCTTCAGGGTGTCCCAGAACAGGCATCACTTTTCCATTTAAAAGGAAGCCCTCAAACAGCTGGGGTTCTTCTTTGTTCTAGTTGTGTGCTCAGGTCCTGGGTGATGTTTCTGGCTAAGAGTGGGCTCACAGGGCTGTGTCTACAAGCACGTGCCTCCAGTGTGGCTGGGAGCACAGCCAAAGGGCTGGAGGACACCAAAGGAGTGTGAACTATGTAAGAATGGGAAAGATAACAACAGGATTTCTGGGACTGTCTGAGCTGGAGGAACTGGGAATACTACTGTGCTGGGAGAACACTTTGCTGTTTTCTGTCCTCTCACGAGTCCCAGTTTTCCTGGGACCACAATACATCCCTACTTTGAACCAGATCAAAATGTGACACTGATTTCACAAGGATTTATTTTTTGTTCTGTTATTTCTGAATTATTCTTATTTTTACAATGCTCTTCTATTACTTGTCTTCTCTTTATTTTCCAGCTGGTTTCTTTATGCAGTTCAAGAAAAATTACTTGGAATGTTAAGGGAGTGCCTTGTAGAGGGTGTAATTTCACCCATCTCTGCAGTGACATATCCCATCCTTCAGGACAGCAGAGGTGAATCTCCTCTTTCAGCACAAAATCTATGTAACCACCTCCAAGCCACTGGGTTGGAAGGACAAGAAATGCCAGGCCAAAGGAGCAGCTTCATGAGACACAAAACCATGGACAGAAAGCTGAGTAACAGCACAGGTTTGCAGCTGGATGCTGATTTGCATGTCTGCTTTGGGCTGCTGTAAGGAGGTGCAATTTTGCTTCTACACATTTCTTAAAAATGTGGTGTTATTGACTTTGCAGCGGGGAAAGGGTGTGTGGGTTTTGAGTCTGGACACTCATGGGCCTCATGTGCAGCCTGACTGCTCCCTTACAGTAAAATGAGCCCTCTGTCTGGTGAGCCATGTGTCACTTCAGTTCTTCCAGATACCTCCCTGCTGTCATAATCCAGCAAAGTTGTTTTTCTTGACCTTGGTTTGTTTGTCAAGTGAAGCATCATACTTTGCCTGGAGTCAGGATGAAACTCTTGAAACCCAATAGTTTACATGCTGCTGCTTCTGGAAGCTCAATTTACTTGGGATGAGTTATTCTGAAGTAATATTTTTCTTTCCTGTTTATTTTTTCTGACAGATCTTCTGCTTCCCCCGTGCCCTGTTACATTAAACCATTTAAGCACAAAGTAAGCAGTTTGGGTTTGCCCTTGTGACTTTACCTTATTCCTGTCATGATTCTGCCAGCAAGGGTTTCAGCAGAAGAAATTATAAGCTACCCACTGCAGCCACTGCATTTCAGTGCAGAGTTGTAAGTGAAATCACATCTGCATTTTAGGTCAGTGGTTGGATATATGGATGCTGAAAGCTCTCTGAGTTTCATCTGTGAAATGCTGCAGTGTCCAGAGCAAGGTGCAAGCTCTGCAGTGGTGTGTCGTTCCCCAGAGGCTCATGAGGGTGGTGTCTGCACTGACAAAAACACAACATGCACCCAGCCAGGGAAGAAAAGCAAATATTGAAATCCAGCCAGCTCGTGGCTGAGGCTGCCCCCTCTGTCATTCTTCCACAGGCTCACAGAAACATTTATTTCTTACTTTGAAGCATTCTCTGAACAACAGTTTCCCTTCACGTTCACAACAGTAGAAATGACTGGAACAGAGGGCTTCCTTCACAATTGGTTGGTGTTTTTCGTGGTGGTTTTTTTTTTTTTTTTTTTTTTCTGGACTGCCATATCTAAATATCTCTTCAATCTATTATATCTTAACACTTAAGCAAAAAATTACTCACGGGATTTTTTTTTTTTTTTGTCTTGAAGGCAGTCCCTGTTACTTCACAGCATGGAAACCACGTGGGAAAGTAATCTATGCAAATTACATGTGCTTTTCTGGTTGAATCACGCTCCCTGCACTCATGGTAATGAGTCATTTGGCATAAAGTGGACTGTTACTGTGAATGGAGAGAGCACATCAGGGCTCTGCTTCTCAAGACTTTATTTCCACTTGCTGAATCTCATTTTGGCCTGGAACCACAAGGGGTGAGACTCTGCTGTCAACTTCTCTGGGCTTGAGGGACTGTAGTTACTCAGATCTTCACTGGTCCAAGACTCTTGTTGACTCTTAGGGCTGGGGGTGATGGCTCATGGGCCATCAAAGCTGTTCCCAAGCACTGGCCACGGACTCTTTTTCCTGTAGTAATACTGAGACTAAAGCAAGAACTGGCCTCGGTGAAGAGGAAGGCAGAAGTGAGTCCCATCCCATATGTGGGGTCTGAGAAGCTGACTGCTCAAAATGCAGCCTGTCTGGCTGAGGGAATGATTCCTGCCAAGTCAGCTGCCACCTCAAAACCAGTCCTGTTTGTATCAGACCTCAAACAGAGCAAGCTAAATCAAATTATCGCTCTGGAAAATCTTTTTTCTTTTTTTTTTTTTTTTTCCTACATAGTGATTAACCCAATAACCAGATGGTGAGGTCTAGTGCTTAAGACTAAAAGCATGGGTGCCAGAGAGCTTGGATTTCCTACTCTCAGCTTCATAAGCACTACAGCAAAAGCAACTCCCATGGGCACAACATGTTACGCCTCCCCTGACCTTACACAGGCTTACATTGCTTTTTCTTCCCTAGAATACATAATTCTTATTTATTTATTGTAATGGAAACAGACAACTGACACTGAAGTATTATGACACTCCTGATTGATAGTTGAATGACAAGCTGCAATGTCACGTTCTTAAGAGAACAACTATCCTGAATTACAAGGGTAGTGGATTGAAACACATCCTTTAGAAAGATGCCTAATCCCATTTTTAAAGCTCTGAGTGATGGTGAGCCCACTGTCTTGTCAAGTAAGGTCTTTAATTGCCCTTACTGCGAGGATAGCACATCTTATATCAAGTTTGGGTTTAATCTAATGGCATTGACTTGCCTTGTGACCTTGGATGAGAAGGGATGGATCAGTTGTTTAAGGCTAAATTGATCTTGGAATTTATGTAGTAATATACCCACTCTGGAGAGCCTCCAGAGTTGTTTTGAGCAGATGAACCCTGGATGGAGTTTCAAGATCGTAATTTTGCGTGTGGTTTGTGGGTATCACTTTCCATTATCACTGGCCTGGGGTTTAAGCTTTGTTCAGCAGGTGGCCTGGGCTCGGTCTGTGCAATGGCAGGCAGGACACTTGGTCAGGCCTGTCTCCTTCCTGTGGCAATTTTGCTTCCTGAGCTTTAGGAGGAGCAGTGTGGATGAACCCCTGTGTGCTTTTGAAGCTGCAATGCCAAGTGAACACCTGCAAAGGAGAACAAATGCCACAGTTCTTGTTTCACTGGAGCAGTGCTCTGGTTAGAATACCCAGCGAGAAGAAATAAGTACAGTCTGAGCGACAGCCCAGGTGAACTGTTGCACATCTGTCATCGGAGCAGCATTTAACTAATTAGGAGATAAATGACGATGCCGTTATGAGTGTATTGAGATCAGTGGAAAATGTTCCAATGTTGATAGAAATCCCATAAAATAACAGTCAGTGAAATACATTGTCAGGTCTGCGCTGCTTTCGACATGTTACTTAACATGGGGGAGCCCCCAAGCTCTAAAGAAGCATCTCTCTACCCTGATCTAGACAAATTACTTTTGTACCTTGATCTAAACAAACTCTGATCTCTTTGCTGCCATTGAACTCACCTTGTCTGAAACCTAATCTGACTACTTTATTCTACCTCTGTGCTGGGAATTCACTCTATCATTAGCATTTCAATCTATTTAATTCACTGAGGGTCGCCCGAGCAATGTAACCGAATCCATGCTAAGTTACTACTGGCAATTTAGCTGTCAGACAGTCTCACCTTCTATTTTTAGTTGCACTCAAATTCCTTGCTTAAGGGGGTGCACACTGAATTTCTGGATTAGCTTCCCCCTGACCCCTCTATTGTATCACTGTCAGTCACGTTTGAGTCCTGTTTACATTGTTCTGTTATACTAATTACAGCTTGTCCAAGGTATGGACAGTGTTCTTGGACACTTTGTTGACAAGCCAGTAACCCTGGGATTAAGCCCTTGTGTTTCGAGCTGAGAAGTCTATATTAGTGCAGTGAAGAAAGTCTTTGCTAAGTAAGTCAACACCTCCACAATCTTAAACCCTAGTTCTTTAGGCTGGATGTTCAGTCTCATCTTTGGCTCTATAATGTATCCTTGTACTTGGGCAGGGCAGGAATAGCATTGCCCAGGTTCATACCCTCAGAGGAAGGGGATTAGGACAAGGCATGCAGCTGCACCATTTCCTTTTTAAAGAATTATTTCCAGCAGCTGTGCTCCCCGGCCTTCTCTGTCTTTCAGTTCTTTTTTTTCTTGCACAGATTCCCCTATATCTTATTTTTATACTTATTTTCTCCTGGCACAGCACTCTCCCCCAGCTCTATAGTCTAATGACCTTCTTAGCAAGTACATATGCTGTGATGCATATTTAGTTTTTTACCAGCTTATGGCTCTTCTTAGGTGCAATTTAGGGCAGGAAGCAATTTTTTCCTGTTAACAGAGCTGTGTACACATGCATGCTCTGCCTGTGTTGGTTACCTTTGGTTCCTTGCTGAACTTGCTTTAGCTTTGTATCCCAGTTGCCTTGAAGTGGAATTCAAAAATTAAGCAATATATGTGTATATTAAGCTTTAAAGAAGCATCTCTCTACCCTGATCTAGACAAATTACTTTGGTACCTTGACCTAACACACTGATCTCTTTGCTGCCAATCCAATGTACAGTATATGTGTAAACAGGCAGAAAACAGGCTTTAATGGGGGAAAAACAGCCAGGCTGGGCATTTATGCTGTAAAATTCATCAGTAAGTTTAATAAATTATATTCTCTCACTGATTATGTCTGTTGCACTTTGGAGATCAGGTTTCTTCACCTTTTCCAACATAAGCTTGGTGTGAACTGGTCTGAGCTCAGTAGATTGAGCTTTAGGGGAAAGCGAGAGATTGCAGCCTTTTAGGGTAAGTGCAGGAAGGTGGTAGCATATAACAGAATATTTAACTATAAAGTCAGAGCCTTGGCTTCACCAGCTCTATTGCTGATCTGTCCTGTGACTCTGTGGTCACTTCACTTCTCTTATCTTCTTCAGGCTTCAGCTCCCAGGCAGCCTTCGGGTCCTGGTGCTGTTTCCTGTGATAGACGCCCCGTGCTCGCCCCACTGAGCTCTGCTCCGGGCTGAGCTGCTCCTGGGAGGCTCAGCAGGCTGCTCTGGGGGCTGATGCTCAGAGACAGGTGACACCAGACTGCCCTGCTCCCTCTGATCCCACCTCTACCTGCCACCAAGTAAATATTTTCCCGTGCAAGTGCTGTGCAAAGATGAGTAAAGAGCTGTGGCTGCTCCCTGTGAGGGTCATTGCTGGGGATGAGACTGGAATATTCATTGGGAGCCTCGGTAATACCCAATTCAGATTCCTGATGAATACATCCTGGCTTTGGGCACATATCTCCTGTTAATACTAATGGGAATGTCACACATGAATGCTGGAGAATATTGCCCATTATTTTTGGTCTCAGAGCTCTGAGCTGAGAGATTCCTTGAGAAAAATGGCCATTTGCTGTATGTTGCAGGCTGCAATTCATTATATACAGTGCATGGTGACTGTTATTTACCTTACAGAACTGTAATGTGATAAGGAGTCTATGTAAGCCACTTAATGGTCTGTCTACCTTAAAGAAAATGTGTACCTGATCAGCCTCTGATTTATGCCACTTTCACCCCAGTGCAACTCTATTGGCTCCACTGGTGTTATCCCTGATTTATGCTAGTCTTAGTTGGACTTCATGAGTTTATGTGCTTTATATGACTCATGTACACGAGGAGAATATAGTCTAATAAAATACCTGGCTGTGCATCGTAGCTGCAGGTTCTTTGCAGAAGTGTTAACAGGGGTACTACAAACCCACGCTCTGCTCCTCTGCAGTGCCTATATATTTCAAGGGGTTATATGCCATATCTGCAGAGATGTAACTTTATGGTTTCATACTTGACTAATGTGCTGCCTCATTGGCACGGTGCAGTGTTGGAGCCAGGCAGCAGGCAGCACAGACCTGTAGAATGAGAAAAAGAACTTGAAACTTGACTGTGGTAATTGGGGCAATTTTTTTTTTGCTTGGTAGATCAAGTTCCTCACCTAGAAACAAAGAACTTCCCACAGATTGTGTCCCTTCACTCTGAAAACAACTGTTCTTATCTCAATCATCTCGCTGCATCAGCACTTATCTTCTGGCTTTGGGGTAGGAAAACAGTCATTTTATGGTGTTTATATTGCAGTAACAGCCAGGACACGTAGTCTTAGATGGAGGACTCCTTGTTCTAAAAGATGTGTAAATAGACCAGGAAACTGCTCTCTGGCTCAATGATCTTGTGCTCTCGTTAATGAGGGTTCCTCTGATCACCATGGGAGCCTTCATCACCCGGCCTTGTCTGCAAGGGAAGTGATCATTCCTCAAACCTCTGGAGCTGGAGCATCAGCCTGAGCTCTGGTGAAGTTGTTGGAGCAATATCCATTACCACTGCTGGATTCCAGGTCAGCTCACCTTCTCTGGCTGCTGACGGTCAGAGTTGACACCTGAGACCACTCTGTAGTTGATCCTTGTTTCCTTCTCTGCCTTTCCTTTTAAACTTTGACTGCTTTCCTATTAAGCTCTCAGGCACATTTTATCTAATGAATGAGTGACAGGCACACTCAGGTGTCAGGTGTAAGACAGAGGCTGGGTGAAGTTCTCGGGGAAAATGTCGAGAACTCTTTGCAATTTGTTCTATACTGAAGGGACACCATGATACATACTTAAGTCCCAGAAAAATGCACTTTGGAGATACTGGTAATCCTAAACTAGTATCCTAGTTTGCATAGGTTTGTGGACAGCCTTTGCCAAGTAGTGTGATGGTAAACTGAGAAACCTTCAAGTTTTGTTGCAGTATTTCACCAACTGCATTGGCTTGTTCCATTAAAAAAAAAAATTAAAGCTGCTAAGTTCTTAAAATGGAAAGTGCATCTTTCTTGGCATGGTAAAACAGCAAGCTGAAGGCTTGCTCTGCCTGTACATAACTGTAATTTATGTTTCTGCTCTTGTAAAGGGTTTGCTTGCCCTTGATGCATGTGCCTAAGTCCCATTAACATTAATAGGAGCTGAACCCAAGCAGGGAGGTTTAGATAAAATATTAAGAAAAATTTCTTCACTGAAAGGTTGTCAAACTTTGGAACAGGCTGCCCAGGGACACGGCAGAGTCACCACCCCTGGAGGGATTTAAAAGATATGTAGATGTGGTGCTTAAGGACAAGGCTTAGTGATGGGCTTGGCAATGGGTTGGACCCGATGATTAAAGGTCTTTTCTAACCTAAATGATTCTGTGATTAGCCGACACTAAATTCCCTAAATGATGCCTTGAGTTCTAAAGCCAAGACTGGGTCACTGCCTCTGCAGCTGATCAGTGCCTCACCACCCAGAGCTGCTCCACTCCTCTCTGGCCACACAGCAGCCAAAGAAGCCTTTTTCCAGGGCTGGAGCACTGCAGTCATCCCCCTGTTACTCAGGCTGAGGGCTGTGCACGGGGTGGCTGGTGGGAGGTGTCCGGCTTCCTCGGAAAAGCACGGCAGGAAGGAGACTCATCAGCAAGGGATGTTTTCTGCTGAGCTCACACTGTAATGAGCTCAAGTCCCCGGGTGGAGAAAAGAGAGGTGACAGGAGGAGATGGGGAGACGGGAGGGAAACAACTTGTTTCAGGCAACAAATCAGTTGCTAACTCTGCTCCAAAGCCATTTGCGTGGATGATGTTGGCCCACGGTGTGTTGGAAATATAAGGCATTCTGTAGACAGCTGCCCAAGGGAATGCTAATTAGCTGGCAGGCAATTAATAATTAATCAGACTTTTGTTCATTGTGAAGACAGTGTTTTCTTTGGCAGCTTTATAATGTTCTGAGTTTGCCTTGCTTTTCTTTCACAGGCTGATATCATCGTGCTGGAACCAGGTTCTGTGGCGACATGCTTCTCCCTCCCTCCCTCACCCTGTCCACATGTGCAGCCCAGGCCACGACCTCAGCCTTGGCTGGGCTCTGACGGCCCATTTAACAGTCAAAGGCTGGAAAGGGAGTTGCTGCTGTGCTATTTTTAACCAGCCGGACAGTTTAATAATTCAGAGGCAGACACACACAGTGGTCTGGGCTGTGCCTGAGCTCTGAGAGAGGAGAAGAGCATTGCATCGCCCCTGCTAGGCTTGCTTGACCTTATCAAGCATGGGTTCCCAGGCTCTTTAACATTAACACAAAACAAAACCCAAGCTTCCAGAAGTGAAATCCCTGCCCCACTGACGTCAATGGGACTCCTGGCTCTGACTGCAATGGAGCCTGGATCACACTTAGCTGCAAGGCATGAATTATTATTTCCTTGCTTTCTGATGCTGCATAACTCTTTTTCCATGATAATAAAACCCAGTTATGGTGAGTAGAGTCCAGAATGGGGAGTGTCAAAATTTCTGGGGAAAAAGGGGGATTCATTTCAAGAAATCTCTTTAGAGAATGCCACATGTATGGCTACTCCCCTTAATTTTGGACTAAGAAGAGAGATTAATGGAAAAACAATTCCTCCTGTCTCTCCAGCCCCATCCTCTCCCCAGATGTCCTGTGGAGTGGTACATAACTCAATGAAAAGCTGTCCCTCTCAGGGATGCCAGGGAGAGCACAAGTCCTGCCAGCAAACCTGCTCCAGGGTGGGCTCCTCTCTCCACTGGGCCACAGGTCCTGCCAGGAGCCTGCTCCAGTGCAGATTTCTCATGGGGTCCCAGCCTCCTTTGGGCATCCCCCTGCTCTGCCATGGGGTCTTCCACAGGTGAGTATCTGCTCCATTGTGGACCTTTTGGGGCTGCATGTGAACAGCCTGCCTCACCATGGTCTTCATCACGGGCTGCAGGGGAATCTCTGCTCTGGTGCCTGGAGCACCTCCTCATCCTTCTGCTCCTTTTTCACTGACCTTGGCATCTGCAGGGTTGTTTTTCTCAAATGTTCTCACTCCTTTCTCCAGCTGCAGTTGCACAGGCATTTCCACCCCCCCCCCCCCCCCCCCCCCCCCCCCCCCCACCTTCTCAAATCTGTTATCCCAGAGGCACTACCACCACTGCTGATGGGATGGGCTCAGCCTTGGCCAGTGGTGGGTCTGGCTTGGAGCTGGCTGGCACTGACTGTCAGACATAGGGGAAGCTTCTGGCAACTTCTCCCAGACACCACCTCTGTAACCCCCCTGCCACCAAAACCTTGCCATGCAAGCCCAGTACACTTGTTCATAAAAAAAAAAAGGCACAAACTCAGTCTTTAGGCGTGAGGGAATCCACAGAGGAGCTCAACTTTGAAAGACAAATGCACAGCAAACCAGGCTTCACTGATCCTGCTGTTAATAGGGCTGCTTGTTTCCTTTGATTCCTGTGTGTTAGCTCAGCTGTGTTTTGGGACTGAACAAGATCTTTCCACTAGTTCAGTTTCAAACACGTGGTAAATGACTCTGTGCCTGAAGCACCCAAGGTTCCCGGGTGGTCTCTGTGCTGAGACCAGAGTTGTTTCTGCTGCTGAGATCAGGCAAAACACAGCTCCCTGTTCAGCACCACCAGTGCCCGCTGTGCTGTCAGAACCCAGCTGATGTCAGGAGGAGGAGGTTGTGAGTCCCTGGTGCATTCCAGGTTTGAGGCTCTCCCTGTGCCTCCATGACCCAAATCGTGACATTTACTCACAGAGGCGTGTGAAGTCTTGCTGCAAGAATGTGGCTTGTGATGATCCTCGGTGGCTTTAATGAATCATTTGTGGCCAGGGTGACTCAGCCAGAGCAGGCTGGCAGCCAGGAGCTGGGCAGAGGAGCCCGCTGGAGGCAGGGGCTGACAGCACATACAGACACTGTGTGGTCAGAGCAGGGATTTTTTAAAGGCCAGCTGTAACCCGTGTGAGGCCTGCACACTTCTGAAACCCCGTCAGTAGAATGCCAGCAGAGAGAAGGAATTTGGCCTCAGAGTGGTATTTTTCTAGCCAGAAGTATAGGCAAGTGGGTGGGAAAGGCTGGATATCCAGAGTTCACATTTGCAAATGGAACAGATAGTGCACTTGAAAAATGCAACTCTAGGCTTACCAAATCCCACTTCTTTTCCTACAGCCGCATGATGCCCGTCCATCCTTCCCCCTGAGCTGCAAGAACACATTCCCCTGGGAGGCAAAAGCCCTGTGTGTTTGAGAGTGCAGGCAAAATAGGATGCTATGCCCTGTACGGTGCAGAAGTTCAATTTTCAGATAATACAGAATTGGGATGTCTTATCTAATACTGCTGGCAGGCTCTCCTGAGAGTCTGCAAAATTCACCTGCTTAGTATGGTGAATTTAAATCGCCAGAGCCACACTGGCAAAACTCCCCTGTGCAGAACCTCATTCTGGGCTAAAGTCCTTGAGTAATTATTCTGTAATAAAGTCACTTAAATTTTAGAATAGAGTGTCCATGTGGAGAAGTTATGCAGGCACAGCTATAACAGGATAATTATTTTGTTATAGCTATGCCAGTCAATTTCTCAAGGCATCAGTCACATGGGAAAGTTGAAATGATGTATTTTTTACAGTCTCCAGCAATTCTTTATTTTTTAATGTCCATTAGTGCTTGACTAATGCTGAATGAGAATGGAAATTCTCCAGGACAAAGACAGTTTCCTTGTGGTTATCAAAGGAATTTGGATCTATCCTGTTAAAACTAATATGTAATGAATTGCCAGTGATTGGGGGTTTAAAGCTGAATTGACTGGGAATTATGAAGATGCTGTTTACTAAATTCAATTGAAACAGCTGAAATTTGTAAGAAAACAGAGATTTGTAAAGACCTTATTTATGTGTTAAAAATCCTCAAGGTTTTTTAAGAGTACGCACATAACCAGATTAAGATACAGAATTCTCTTATTCTCACACAGTACTGGAGGTTTGATATTTCAACATAGCACTTTATGCCTAATCACACCAATTTTGGGGGTCTCCTAAACAGTTTAGTTCCTGAGAAAGTTGTTGCAAAGTATATGTGTTATGATTCATTATTAACTGGGGTGAAAATAGTCCTTTAGGATAAAACTGCCCCTGTCAAAGGACAATGGCACATATGAGATTTCTATGGAGATACACCAGAGCTAGCTTGAGTCTGGGGATTAAAGCAGAGTAAGAATTAGGAGCCTGGCTCCCCTCAGAGCTGTCTCTTGAAATGCTAGATGTAGCAAACAGGTGCCAACTGAATTTGTCGCAGTCGTATTTGAATCCAAATTGAAGAGTTACCAGAACAGGGAAGGCCAAAAATCTCAGTGCACATGAATGCACTGTGTGGTTCCTGCACGCCAGGCTGGGCACACAGCGAGCTGCCTGGGGAGCTGAGGCTCCTGCACAAGGAAGCAGACCTGACACGTGCTTAATAGAAAGCATGAATCAAAATGAAACCTGCCTATGGCTATCAGCTGTCTCACAGCTAAATGTTCCTTAATTACATGTATAACATCTCCCTTCTTGGAAAAAGGGTTCGGTTTGAGGTAGAGGATGCCAATATCCAAGTGGAGGTGCCAGCTGGGATGTACACAAGGGCAAGAGCAGAGCGTGGCCTGTGGGGTCACAGCTGCACCATTGGGGTGGATGGATGGCTGCTTGGACCCATCAGTGTCTCCCTGGGCACATCCTGTTGTGTACCAAGGATGTTCCTTTGTCAGCCTCTCCCAGTATCACCGTGCTGGAAGGAAAGATGCTCTCCTAGCTCAGCACTTCTTGTTGTTCCACAAGCCCTACTAGATCAGGGAGGGTAAACCACCCAGTTCTGATTTCAGTTTGCCTCCATATGCTCACCTCTTTGGTTCTTTGTCTGAATTTGGGTTTTTTATGCTGGAAGGGGAGACCCATTTTGCAATGGGCACAAGGACAAAAAAAAGGACATATGTTTCCAGGGCTGTGATGCAAAGGCTTAATCATGTTTCAGAATAACTGGAGTTATAAACTGATGGGGCATTTAAAATGTTATCTAGTTCCAAACATCAAGTGTTCAAATTCTGCCTTAAGGGGACATTAGCTCATTATCAACTCACAATGAGATTCTTATAACTTTATTTTAATAAACAGTTTTCATAAATGTTAACATTTTAATGGATGATTACACTCACATTTAGCTAGCAGATGCATTCACGTTGATTGATGTTATTTCCACGAGTAGCAAAGGAATTAAATAATGATTTGTCACTTATGGTAAAAAGCTGCTCAAATATCTTTTAAATCAACAACGTTCTTCGCGGTGTTCGATCAGCCGGCGACGCCGGGGTCAGCTGCGGGTGTGTACGGGGGGGGAACTGCCCGACAGAGACCCCGCACCAACACCCCCGCACTGGGGGCACAGCGGGGAGCAGGGGACACTCCTCTTGCCATGTGATCTAATCCTGGGCACAGCGGAGGGGCCAGCGCAGGTGGGGAAAAGCCGAGAGGAGCGCGGGCGGGCGGGAGCATCCCCGGTGTGCCCGGTGGGGCGGGCGGGGGGCGATGGCGGCCCGGCCCAGTGCGGTGCTCTGTCCCCCTCTGGTGGCCGCCCGCGAGCCCGGTGGCCGTGCGGGGCCCGGGTGGGGTGTGCGGGGCTCCCCCTCCGTCCCTGCCCCGCAGTCACCCCTCGGCACCCGCCGCCTGTGGCCCCGCAGTGCGGGCGAGGAGCAAATGGGAGGCACCTGTGGCCGCAGCAGGAGCTGCCCGGAGGGCACACGTGTACCCAGGGCAGGGCAGAGAGCATTTATCGGGAGCCCCGGTGGCACGGAGGGGTCCAGACCTTGCCGTGAGGGAGCTCCACGGTGGTGAACGCGTGTGGGACTCTCTACAACTCCCTGAAAGGAGGTTGTAGCCAGGTGGGGGTTGGTCTCTTTTCCCAGGCAACTCTCAGCAAGACAAGAGGGCTCGATCTCAAGCTGTGCCAGAGGAGGTTTAGGTTGGACATTAGAAAGAATTTCTTTCCAGAGAGGGTGATCAGCCATTGGAATGGGCTGCCCAGGGAAGTGGAGGATTCTCCGTCCCTGGAGGTTTTTAAGATAAGACTGGATGTGGCATCAGTGCCATGGCCTGGAAACCACAGCGGGGTTGGATCAAGGGTTGGACTTGATGATCTCGGAGGTCCCTTCCAACCCAGCTGAATCTGTGATTCTATGATTCTGTGTGAGGGAGCTGTGTTGTTGTGGAACTCCTTGAGGACTCATTGTGACAAAGGCACGTGGAACACGTCATGAGGGAGCTGCGTTGTGACGAGGCGTGCACAGCTCCTCGAGGATGAAGGTCTGCAGAGCCTGCTGCGAGGCAGTTCCTCGGGGATGAAGGACTGTGGAAGCCGTGGTGAGGGAGTTCCACTGGGATGAAGCCTGCAGAGCCCCACCAAGAGGTATGTGGCATCCGGGCTGTTGGCTCCCAGGGCCCTGGGGAGCCCGAGGTTTTGCGGTGCTGTGTGGGGTGAGCTGGTGTGGTGGGTGAAGAGCTGTACTGGAGATGACCTCTCTTTCTAGGGTCGGTTCTTGGGGGCTGACTTTTGGATGGCTCGTCAGGACAGCCTCTTGGAGTTTTATCCTTCTGTAATTCCTGATGATTGAGTTTTTTAAAAGAGCCCTGAAGCAAACTTTGATGCCCTGTAGCCCTTTTGGTCCTTGGTTGTTCCTGTGTGCCCGCAGCGAGATGAGAGGCTGTGTCTTTAAGGGGCACAATTAAACAAGCGTGTTTTTCTCCTGTTTTCCAGAAGTAGTTACTGGGTTTGAGGGATCGGTATCTGATCCAGCATGACAGATGGATGCAATGTTGTTGTCTGTGACTAAACCTATAGAGGTTGCATAAATAACTTGGAGGTAAATGTTCTGGTTTCATGGTGTGTATATACTTAAAAAAACCCCAAAAAACCAAAACAAAAAGTCTCCCTGGCAATCTGGTGATCCTCTGCCATAAATGGCTTGATAACCCTTCCCCTTTTATATCTGTGTCCTGATTTCTCTTGAGTGACTCTTGCTAACAAAGCTGTGAGTTTAGCCTGCTGTCCATGAACTGTCTGAGACTTTTTGGAAGGCAGCTTCAAGCTGATTCCAGCCCGTTGTCTGCAGAGGTCCAGGAGAGCTTTGAGTGCCAGCAGTGATGGTTGTTGTCCCAGGGTGGGAGGGTGACTCATGTTCCTCTCCCTGGCTGGCAGAACCCGATATCTGGTATCCAGTTCTCTGATGCAAATAGCTCATGTTTACTAATGGAGCTTGCTTAAGGTATTCAAATACTGCTCAAATGCCTCAAGTCGAAGATACAGCTTTGCACACACGGAAAGTACCTGGAGCTATCTGATAAGTCCTGGTTACATCGTCCTGGTTAGCAGCCCTGTCTGGGCAGCAGCAGGTTTGCTTCCTATGGGGTTTTATTTTACCTAACTGTGGACCTGTGTATCTCGTGCTTTTGAGCATTTGACTCCTGTCCTGAATTTCTCTGCAGTTACACTCGTATTACGTCTTTTCCTGGTAATCCACCGTGGCATTTCAGCTGCTTGCTGAACTTAGGCATTGCAGGTAGTGGCTGGATGTGAAGCTGTGGGCTTCAGAGGATTGGTGTGTGCTTAGCAGTAGGCCAACGGGAAACCTCCTGGATCAGCAGGAAATCCTGGGCTGTTGTTGTCTGCTGTAATGAGCAAAGGTACCTGCTCAGACCCCTGCTGAAAGCAGCCTACCCTAAAGCGCGGTTCAACGGTGAAGTGCCCCTGGGAGGAATTGCAGACCTCCAGAATCACTGGAGCAGTTCTTAACCTACTCAAGATCTTATCTAATGCCTGCAGGCTACAATTGCTGTGTGGCAACTGCATTTCTGCAGAGGGAGGGGTGTCTTGGGGAACTTAAATGTCCTTATTAAGAGGTTCCCAGGCTGACTTCTGGGAGCATTTTTGCCATTGCCATTTTTTCTTTTGTAAACAACCACCTAAACTGCCTGTTGGTTGACTTGCATTGCACTTGGAGCTAGTTTATAAACAAATACCGGTTGAAATACAAAAAGGAATTACTGTTTATAAAATAGTTCGCCTGTGAAACCAGTTTCTATGTAAACAGTTTTTACATAGATTCTTGTGATGTTCATGTCACAGGGCATCAGTGGAGATCTTTACCAGAGTCATTAACGAGTCTTGACTGCTCATTTTAAATGGCTGCATTTAGCCATAAGGAAGGATAGGCTTTTTAACAGCTAATCTGGGCTGTCAATATGGTGTATGTGTTGTGATTTGTGTGTTTGGGTTTTGTTTGTTTTGCCCCTGATGACTGTGTCCAAAACCAACCAGTGATACTGGATGGAGGAGAACTGTTCAAGAGAGGTGCCCATACTGGCCACCCATGATTTCCAGCAGGCATGGATATGAGCTTTCTTGGGTGGTGGACAGAGTAAATTTTACACCCAAGACAATCAGAATAAATTGCAAACTGAACTCCAACCTTCTAAAGGAAATCCAGCATTAAAAGAGAGAAACAAACAAAATCCCAGCCAAAAATCACAGGTCCCATAGGTATGAGGAACATGGTGAAGATAAGAACCTGATGCTACAATCTGCTGTGGACAATTTGGCTGTGCTTGTGGTGTACTTTTGAGGTCAGCAGGTGCCATTTTGCTCTCAGACTTCCTCTGCAAAAGCAAACATTATTAAACAAACACTGGCCTATATTTCTCCCGTGCAGAACTAGTTACACTTTGGGCTCTCCAGAATGTCCACATGGCAGATCTGTCGATGCCTTGGAGCCATTTCTGATGGAAGGTTTTATAAAAGCCAACTGCAGAACTCCAAACTATTTCCCACACACTTGAGGGGGATTAGCTAATGCTTCAATGCTGTGCTTCAGTGATGAAGAACAATGTTGTCATATTGTTGGCAGAGTTAGCCTTGGACTGGAAAATCCATTGAGCAAGGATATTATTGGCTCTTGGCTCTGCTGTACCATTTCATGGGTACTCTTAGGCAATGGTTGGTTTTAAGAGGGGATCCATAAAGGATTTATACAGCGTGGACATCCTGCTCCAGTCCTCAAGACCTCTGCTTAGCTTCTGGCTGCTCCTTGAGGTGCTGACACAAAGTGGCCTGTGGCTGGAAAGTGTGTTCAAAGTCTTCACACTAAGAAACACCTGTTTTTAACTCTCTGACCAGCTTTATGCTGAACCCAACCTAAGGAGCCTGAAAAAGTGAACCAATTCCAGTCCTTTTACAGAGACTTACCCATATCAAGCAGTAGCTGAAAGGAGGGTGGCATGAAAAGTGGCTGACTAAGCACAGAGCCTGCTGGGAGCTGAATTTTGCACAGATAAGACAGAAAACAGGAGGAGAGGAATTACCGTCCTGCACTGTAGCAGTTGTTAAGCAGAGCAGGGGTCCCAGGAGCTGGCCCCTAAGCCCTGTCAGTTCTGGAGCAGTGGGGCTCTTTGCCTGCTGATGAGCTGGCAGGGTTTAGCACCTTTGATTATCTCCATGACCTCCTTTATGTCCCTGCTGGGATCCAATGTGACCTGTTAACCCAGGATTTGTTATCTGGGAGCTAAAACTGGCTGGCACACAGGTCTCTGGGCTCCACGAGCTGTGTGTCACAGGGTGTAGGAGCCAGTGAACCACTGCTGGTGCCAACAATAAAACGAGAAGCAACATGCACCCAGTGATAAAGATGAACCAGTTTTGCAGACTAGTTGTATGTCTGTGGAGGTTATGTGGGGCCAGCCAAGAGAATGGTAAATCAGGTGTTTGGAGGGGTAGCAGTAGATATTAATGCCTTAGACATCAGAGATGTTCACAGACCCGTGAGAAGCCTCTGTGCTCTCTCTGCTCTCTGTGAAGCAGACTGTGGTCCAGCTGACTCGTGCCAGGTCCCTTCCACCTCCCATCATCTGTGACTTGCTTCATCTCTGGAGTTTGTGTCGGCTGTTTTGGACATATTTCATGCTGGGAAGTCCTCAACTCGTGGTGGCCAGAGGTTAACTCAGCTGAGAGCTGGTTTCCACTGAAATGTGCCTACTTTCTCAAGACTAGGTTTGTGCTTTTAACAGATGTCTAATTCTCTTTTCCCTCTAGGCCAGGGAGGTTAATTGGAGGAAAGTGACTGTACATCGGGCCCAAGAGCCTCCTACAGAGATACTTGGCACAAATAAATCAGCCTATTTTTGATGAATAACAAGGCCCCAAAGGCTCTAGTTCTTGCTGCCTGCACAAATTGCAGGTATAAATTTCACAGCTGATCACAGGGACTCCAGAATTCAATTAACTCTCAGCTCATTTGAAAAAAAAAATGCTGCCTGCCTATTTAATTATGAGTGTCACTGATACTACACATGCTGTTCAGGAAAACTCCAATTAATAAAGCATTGCATCATTAATATGAGTGACAGCATGAAGCCTGTGACTCTCTGAGGATTCTGGCTTGACCCTCTGCAATGACAGACTTGGGATTTATTTGAAATGGGAACCCTTTTCTTCAGATTTGGGTGATGCTGAGGGAGCTCTGAGATTGTCTCCATGCTTTGCAGGCTGTTCTGGATGCCCTGTTTTGGGTGGTGCTTGAGATGTAATGTAGTGCTGGCCACTGATGATTTAGACCTTCTGGTACCTGGGGAACCTTCTAGGGGCTCTGATTTTGGGGATGGGGCTGCACAGAGACGCACGAGGCAAAGATCTGCAGAGACGAACACGTGTAAGGCACGGTGAGAAAAAGGCAGCAACATTGTTCTTGCACTGCCTTTACCACATTAAAGCTCATTTCACTGCCAGGAAGGGTGTTAACCAAAGCTATACAAATAACCACATCTCTGCAGAATGTTTCATTTTCAAGTGTTCTTGATTTAAATTTAGCTCAGTCTCAAAGATCTATCAATAAACAGACACGTTTCATTTTGACTTTCTAACGTGTCTTTCATTTTAAACCCAAATTGATCTGATCTGGTCATTCCATGCCTCTGCTTGTGCCCATCCTTGATGGCACACCTTGCAGGTTGTGTTGTTGGAAGTGGTCTCTATTTCTGCAGCTGCATCCTTTCCAGACCTTGCTTTAGGAGGGTGCCTGTGCCAAATGGCTCTGACCACAACTGGAGTGTCAGAATGACAAATGAAAGGTATTTGGCCTGTTCTTCCTAAATTGTGTCCCTGCTTCCTTAATCACTATGTTTAACCCATGAGGATCAGTGTAGCATTGTCTTTACTCTTTCTTCAGACAATGTCCAGTTTGTACCTCAGCTTTCTGAATAATACTGAATTCTGCTTTCTCTTCACACAACTACTTTTTTCTTCCCTGAGCAGCTCTGTTCCTGATTACAGCAACCTTCTTTCCAGCAGTGGCAAAAATAATCTCACTGCTCTAGCCAGAGGCAGATGTCACCCCAGATTAGATGTCATGGCTCCATCTCTGCTCCAGTTCCCTGCATCCTTTGGGATTTCCACACTAGCCACCAGTGCATTCAGGAAGTGTGTGTCCAGATGTTGCTGCAAAAAGCTGGTGGTCCTTTTGATTGCCTCAGCTTTCTCCAGTCCTTACATAACCAGGCCTTGTTGCCCCTGTTCTCTGTGCTGCTGTTCCCTGTTGTTGGTCAGAGCTGCAGCTTTCACTGCCTGTTTGTCACATCTGAGTAGAACGTCTTCACCGTTCGCTTTCAGGTGTGGGCTTGTCATCCAACAGATGCCTATAGGACCACCTCTCTTGTCCACAGGATTATCTTAAAGCCAAAAGCAGAAGAGAAGCTTTCCCACTCTCTCTTGTGGCTCTGCATTTCTGGTCCATCTCTAGCAGCTACTCTAGTGCTGGAAGAGGGAGTGGGTGTTTTGTTCGAGTTTATTTTTGCAGTGAGGAGCTGCTCAAGCCTCAGATTTGTTCAAGGGTTGTAGTTACACCAGTATTTCTGACACTAGTGAGAGTTCAGATTTAAACCCATTCTTGAGCTGATGGAATCTGCCAACAAGTGGCTGTGATCCTAGGACTGTTCCTTTCATACTACCCACTTTCACTTTGTACTTTGTTCCCCTGGTGCTTCGTCTTTAGCTGAAATAACGTTTGTCCTGGGCCTGGAGCTACATGTCTGTCTCATACTTGTACAGCCTGAGGCTTAACAGGACTCTTATTGATGACATGAGGCCTTGGGCATTGTTTATCCAGAGCTCCTGGATTCAAACTCTGTTGCTTGCCCTACACAGCTGGCTGTGACCAAACTCTCCTGGGACTCGGGTGAAAAAAATGTGTTAAGGGACTGTAACCCACTTGAATCAGCAGGGCACAGTGGTTGCTGCTACAGCCCTTAGGTGGCAACTTCTAGTTCTGCTGCTCCAACTGTGCAAGTGCTGGAGACCAAGTGAGGTTCCTGCCTCACTTTCTGAGCTGTAGAACAGTGCTCATCATGGAGAAAGTGGCTAAAAGTCGATGGAGACGAGGGGGTTGGATGGGTGATGGAAAGGCTGAGGTAGTTCTTGTTTTCATTCTCTGTGTGGGTCTTCACACAGCTCACTATCTTCTAACTGTTGGCTTTCATCTGCAAAGCAAGGATAGCCCTGTAACCCTCATGAATATTTGAACTTTAATTGTGAATAGTGAGCCTAATGTGTACAGCAGTTGCCAGTGATGTAGCAGAATTGGGCTCCAGTTGTTGTTTTGACACAAGTGTGATATTTAGGCAGCCTGTGGGAGGTTTTGCCAACTCTAGAACCTGACCAAACTGTTTTGCAAAGTTGTGATTGTTATAAAATGAAACTGCAGTGGAAGAAACACGTGGTCACGCTTCCTGACCAGCTGCAGCTGGGCATGGAGGTTGTTGCCATTACTCGTCTTATCATGACTACAAGGCCAGAGCACTGACTTTCCTGCTGTCTTGTCATCTTCTGGCTACCTGTGGGAGCAGAGGGACAAGTAAGGGTTGTGAGCCACTTTGATATGTGCCCCTGGAGCAGCACTGAGCTAGCTAGTGGAACTGTGATGTTGTTTGTCCAGCCTTCCTGCACATCCCTGTTTCTGAAAGCACTGCTCATCTGCAGTGAAATTCCTTGTAATGCTGGAGGAAATGGAATGTGAGCCTGCAGTACAGTGATGTGCAGATAACAGGACCTCCCCCTGTGAAAGGCTGAAACCCTCTAGAATTCCTGCCTCTAGCTTTCCTGGCTTTGAAGTTGGACTCCCGGGTGCCAGCCTTGGGAAGGTGTCAACTTCATCCTGAAAGCGGATTTCCTGTGCTTAAAAAGCTCCTTTTGGCTTCTTCTTTGAAAAGCTCAAACCCCAGTGCAGCTGGCACCCACACTGACTGGGGCTGTGTCTTGCCCTGGCAAGGAGTGCTGATCCAATCTGTGGTGGCAGCTGGGCACAAGGTGCTGCCCCTCAGCTGAGGTTGTTCCCTGACTGGGGTGCCAAGTCCTCCAGCCCCCTCTGCATGACCCTGAGCTGCCTTGTTCCCTGCATCTGTCAGCCTCAGGGCAGCTTGTTCACTTTGCAAGGCACAGCCCTTTTATCAGCACAGCCCACAGGCAAAAGGCATAACTGTTTTATTTGTCTGAGAGTGGGGAAAAAAAAAAAGCTCTTTGTTCTCTGTGTAATAAGCCTTGGCCCGAGGGAATTCAGGAGCCAGCTTTTGGCACTCATAGCAGCTTTTAGGTATTAGTGAACTGTTGGTGCAGGGACACCCTGCTCACTTTTTCAGTTTTATTGAATATTAGGTGGGTGTTTCACACTGGTTTATTCCCTTCACCCTTGCACATTCTCTGAAAATCTTTTAAACTTTTCCAGAGGATGAGGAGTCCTCCAGGGTGCTCCACAGCCATGAAACTGCTGTGTGCTCCTCTCGTGGGACCCGTGCTGTAAGGGATGTGTGGCCACTGGAGATTTGCAGCCTCCTGTTTGGAAACCTTCCCTGTAGAGTGTGTGGAGCGTGTGGCTCAGCAGGGAATCGAGACCTGCAGCATCCTGGGATTTACCAGTTTGTGCTGCTGTGGAAATGTGTCCTCAGCACTGAACAGGATATTCAGCCCTGGCTTTAAAGGAACAACAGTAACACTTGCCATACCAAGATCAGGTTGTACCCTTTAACAGGCTGGGAGAAGGAGATACATGCTGCACATCAGGTGCTTTTTTCCTTTGGTTTGATGCTATTTACTACTCCAGGTGTAATTTAAATAACACCAGCTCTGAGTACTATTGACCAAGTTACACCAGAGCAACTCCTGTGTGACTACATGTATGACTACATATATGACTATAGCTGATAAGCACCACAGTATGATAATCTAGACTTGAGCTATCCCAGAAACCTGGAATTCTGCTTTGGTTTGGCATCAGATGCAGAGGATCTGAACCTGGAGGACTGAAATTCAAAGCATGTGAGCCCTGGCTTTCCTGGGGGGGCTCCTAAAACTTCTGCTCCTGTGTTGAGACTGATCTGCAGGTACTCACTTTTATTTTCAGAGTTGTGTTCCGATCCCAACCCGAAATCAGAAGGTTTGAGGGGTTGAAGCCTGACCTCTGTGTTCCCTGAGTAGCTGCACACTTGAGCTGTGCATATGTTTTTTAATTTACATATCTGCTTATTCTAATTAGGATCAACCTCTAGATGAAATAAAACTGACGTGAGTACTTGCCCAAACTGTGAGGATTTGGGGGTTGAGTTTTGATGAAGTGTGGTGCATTTCTCTGTAATGTTTCCGCAGCTCTGTGGTGTCTGGCTTCAGCTGGGATCAATAGCAAAGGTGCCAAAATAAAGCAGAAGTGGCTGTTTTTGGGCTTTTCCAAGCCTAACAAAGAAAACAGGAAAGTAAGAGGGCCTGGTGTTAGTTGGGGTGTTTTCTTACCTCACTGTGTAACAATCTGCCTTGAAGGAATCCAGTGGTCCAGATAAGCACAGAGCATCTTTTTCATCCAGCCCCTTTGGGAAGCTCTGTGAGGATTATCAGGGGACTTTATTAGAAATATTAACCTATGTATTTGAGGCATTTGGCTCCTTAGATAAAATGCTGACAAGGGCACACACTAAGACTTTTTTTTCCCCCCCTTCTTTTCTGTTCTTTGGAGGGACTCTGAAATAGCCACCGAGTTATTCTGCTTTGAAAGAGATGTCACCCATCGTGGCTCCCAAGAAAAATCCCAGCTCCTAGAGACGTGGCTCAGAAGAAACCTAAATAATAATTATTGGCATTTGAGAAGCATGCATCACTGCACTACTAGAATGTTTGCCAACAAAAGTGCCATGAAGTCTCAAAAAGCTGCATTTCTCTGAGTTAAATTTTAACAGCATTCATTGGTGTGCAGGCAGCTGACTTTGTTTTGTTGGTTTCTTTTAGTCCAGTGTTTAGAGTTAAAAAGAGCTTTCAGCTTCTTCATTCCCTTTTTCCTGGGCTGTAAGCAGACTTCCCCTCCACTGCCCTGGCTGTGCCTTGACTGGTGTTACCCGAAGGGTCCTGTGTTGGGAAGGTGGGTTTGTGTGCAAATTCTCCTTGATGGACCAAATAATTGAAATCCATCATACTACTCTATTTTGCCTGTTTCTGGAGCTTGCTAAACAGTCCCTAAAGATTGCAAATAAATAAACTCTGTCAGGGCCTTATCTTGAACAAACTTAACTTTTCTCCTTTGCAGAAATTGCTGTAGTGTCAGCTCTGCAGGGGATGAGGGAAACCAGAATCCCAAATTACCACAGCTCGTGGCTAATTCAAGCATTTCACTGTCAGCTGAAGCTGAATTTCCTCATATTCTAATTAGAAATCTTAGCTGGCTGGAGGATGGGATGGTTTCACTGGAAGCATTGGCAATGCACCTAAATAAGCAGATTTTACATCCTGCTGTTTCCCTCTACAGAATTTTGTTAGTTATTGTGCTAATATATAGGGGATGGAGGAATGGAGTGTCTTGCCACAGCTGCAGATGTAGGAAGCTGGGTTGTGCTGCAGGCTGGGATCTGCTGTCCTGCCTCCTGTAGGGTTGGGCTGCTGGGGTTTGGGGCTCACAGGCTTGTTTGGGGTTCCTGCAGAAGTTGGGGTGAGTCAGCACCCTGCCTTTGAAATGACTGTTCATATTAAATACATTGATTTAGAAATACCTTGTGATATGGAGCACAAAGGGAGGTGGCACCCTCTGTATTTCTCCACAGCTTTCCTCCTCTGCAGGTTTTTCCTTTTCTGTTCCAAAAGGAATGTGAACTTTGCCATGTACAACCAGAAATACTGGTTCAGCATAAGCTGCTGGGTTTTACTAGACTCTGGTTTTCTCACACCAAGTCCAAGAGGTTGGCCTTTCTTGCAGAAGTCTCAGCTTGTATTATTTTGACAGATTAAATATGTAGATGACTTTTTGTGATCGAAGTTAGGTGCTCTGATTCTCAAATTCACTGAACACTGCAATATCTTGTTTTGGTGGTCATACATACTTTTTTGTTCTTCCCATAGTTTCTCCTCACACACAGAGGCCAGTCATGCAGCCTTTAAAGGTGCATTGATTTCTGTAAGACCTTTGTAGAGAGTCTATTAAATCAAATTGCTTTGCTAAGCAAGGCTGTTCATCCACACATACCAAGATGGGCACGGGAAAGAATATCTGGAGGTGCACAGGAGGTGCAGGGAGTTGCTGTAGCTCCCTCAACAGTAAAGTTGGGGTGGAAACACCAGTCTGCTGGGAATGATGGATGTTTCTGCCAGACACAGTAGAGTGAGTATCTGGTAGAATGACACAATATCTGGCTCAGTCATGCTGGTGGTGTTGCAAGCATATTCTTGAAAGCTGGACTTGGCACTGCTTGTTACCACCTCACCAGTGTGACTTTGTGTGCTCTGGCTCTTGGCACTGCTGCTGGAAACAGGGTGGAATAATGCTGTGCAGCAAATCTTTTATAGCCTGGTAAATGTAGGAAGTGGAAAGGTCTTTAAATGGCTGATTGAACTTGTCTGGAACAGTCATGAAATTCTGCTTGGAGCCAGGGCAGGGTAAATAGCCTAGGTGTCCCTTCTTCTCCCTCATTCACACGTATTTCTGGAGGGGAAAATAATTCGGAAATCTTTCAGACTAAACAAAGCTCTTTGACCTCTTGTTACAGCCTTTCTTCTCCCCTTAAAAAAAAAAAAGTTAACAATTTGGCTATGCAATCATTCACAAAAGCTTTTGGCCCTGCCACAATTGTACACTCCACCCCCTGCTCCCCAAATTCACTCTGCTCCATTTAGTAGAGTTTGTTGGCAAAGACAATCTGACTTCATGCTGTGGAGAATATTTGTTTCTTAATAGAAGATGGAGCAGAAGTGGAATTGTGCTGGTTGTGTATATTTTGCTTTCTCAAGATTAGCCCCAAGCAATTATCTGAGTATGGCCTGTGCCAGAAAAACACAACAGAACAATTTTAGCAGTGCCAACGAAAACTCCAGAATGCGCTGCACTCAAGAGTGTAATTTTAGATTCTGTTTTCAAGTAGTATTTCTGTGACATCACTGACTTTAGGAAAAATAATACCCCAGGGCTTGTTTTACAAACAGGATGGAGCTTTATGATTTGGCAGCTTTCTGTAGGCAGGAAGACAAATGTTCATCACTTACAAACCTCTGTATGACAACAGGCTTTGCTTCCTATCAGCAGTTAAAAGTAATGAGAAAAAGTAAAAACTGCTGTGGAAAAGGAGTTGGTAGGCACTCATCTGCTGCCCTGAGGGCAGGGATGCTCAGATCACCTCCAGGAGAACCTGACTTGTATGAAAATTTGTTCTAGGACTGAGAGCACTTCTGACTAAATCCCATGTGTGGAGTTGCCCCAGGCAAGATTTGGGAAATACAGTTGTTTCTGCTTGTGCTGCCTCTGGTCTCTGTTCGTGACATAGATGTACTCAAATCTGGTGACAGGCTGGGAAGGCTCTGCTGATCCCCTGAGCAGACTCCAGCTCTCTCCTGGAGCTCTGTCATTCGGATGCAGCCTGTCTGGTATGTGCCTGAGAGATGTGGATGTAGCGGTGACACTCCCCGTGTGCCTGACCCAGAGCTCTGCTGCCAGGAAATGTTTTGAATTTCTTCTTTTCAGGAGTTCTCTGATTGTAGGACTGGAAGGGACCCCAAGTAACTGTCTGGTCCTTTTCCCAGCTGGTGTGGAGCCATGTGCTCTTGGACAATGCTTTGCAGACCTCCAAAGCTGAGGTGTCACCGTCTCTCCTAGGCACAGATTTAGTTCTTTCTTGTAGAAGGGGTTTTCTTCGTTCTAATCCACATTTTCCTTTCTGTTTTTGTAAGTCTATCCCTTCTCTGTTCTGCACACTCATTGCAGACAGGATAAGGACATTCCAGCCTGCAGAAGGCTGTTATGCATTTGACCCCTGTAGGGCCTTCAATTCTTTCCCTACCCATCCTGGTCCTTCTCTTAGACTTAATAGCCTTTGTGGCTTTTTCCCCCCCTCCCTTCTATTTTGTAGGTAGTTATTTTAGAAAGCTCTCATAGTATCTGCGCCAGACACTTCCAGGCAAATCCAAAATGAATGAAAGGTAATGTCCATATGAGCCTTTTTCATTCTAGAAGGTTCTGTAAGCTCAATGGGTGCCTTTGGGTCAGTGAAATAACTTGTTTCCCTGCAGTAAATATTTTTTTTTTTAATGAAAAAAAGACTCTTGTCTGGCTCTGGTTTCCTTGACCATGTGCCTCCCAGCACATGCAAGTGGAAAACAGGTTACGTTAACGAGGATGAATCAGTCGTGGCCTGAAGGAGAAGTGATGACACCAGCTCTGTCGGCAGCTGGTTGATTCAGTGCACTCTCAGGAATTCAGCAAGTTCATAAAATCAGTCAGATTACACACAAACTTCTTGCACAACCAGCTCCAGTGCCCAGCTCCAGTGGAGTTGCTCCCTGGGGTGTTGGTACATCTGGCACAGCCACGGCTCTCCTGTTGGGCAAGTTTGGGCACAGCAACCATCATGTGAATGAGTAGGCTCATTGTTTGCTGGAGTGGCCAGACATGAGCATCAGGTTGCCTCTGATTTTGTGAACTAATAGCTTTATTCCAGAAAAACACGTGTAACTCGTGCTGATTTCCATGAAAGTGAATAATTTGCTATGAGCATGAACCCTGTCAGGGAGGGGCTGCCTCTTCCCCTGAATGTGCACAATGTCCAAAAATCTTGGGCACCGTTATAATATAAATAACAGATCCTCATAGTCTCATCAGCTCCTAGACTCCCTGGGGGAGCTTTGCATTCTTCTGTAAATATGAGCTTTGTGGGAGAAGTCTGATGCTACACAAGCATGTGAGAATTTCCTTCCCAGTTGGCATGAAAAGACTATAAATCTGTGGAGACATAAGCCCTTCCCCCTACCCGTTTCTATAAAATTAATGGGTGTTCAGTTAAGCAAAAACAAAGAGTGGTTTCCCTCAGGCCAAGTTGTCTTTAAAAAAAAAAAAAAAGGCATTTTAGCATACAGATAGAAAACCTTGTTTAAATCCATGTTTAATAATGCAATCAGTGTCCAGGGAAAGGAATTGTGTTTCTTGCACTGCTTTGGACTTTCAGCTTCCTGGGAGTAAAGGTTGGAAAATAAACAAGGGCTGATGCTAATGGAGATTAAGGGTGACCTTGGCCTGTGGGGTGACTTGTGTGACCCTGTATGGATTGAGTTGTTGGATAATGGAGACTTCCAGCCTACCTCTGTCAGGCAGGGAGGTCAGCTGTGTCACTTGGACTGCAGTTTTTCTCTCTCCTCTCTTCCTACCTCCACGTGGTAAAGATGTTTTCAGGGATAGTGGCAGAGAGCTAATCACAGAAAGTCATTAAAACTTCACTTCTTCCTTTAAGTCCCTTTGGACAAAGTGGTGGCAAGTGCCAGCATGGCAGTGTGGGTTTTTTCTAGTCAAATCCTGAAGGTCATGGGAGGATGGGGAGGTAATGGCCTGGTCTGCTCCTGCCTGGCATCATCTCAAACTCATCTGACTTTGAATCCGTCCTACCACTAAATTCCAGAGGAGAAACTACGTGTGTAATTTTTCCCTTCCACTGTACCTGGTTTCATGAATCTTGGAGTCTTGGAAGAAAACAGAAGATACAGATCTCACTGGTTAGAAACTAGATGAGGCTGGTAGCCCTCAGAACAAAAAAAAGCAATTGAGGAATATGTGAAGTTTGTATCACTGCTTGGCAAACTAGTCAATGATGGCTGTCTCCAGCTTTGGTAGCAATGTGAAGCCTGCAAAACACAACCCACGCTGGCAGCCGAGATGCAAAAAGCCTGGATGCAAAAAGCATATCAGGACATGGAAATGGTAGGAATTGTGAGCCGTTTCTCACGGTGTGGGTTTGTGTTTAACATCACAAGGAATTTTTTAAGACGTTGTGTAAATTCTGTTTTGTTTTTGGAATATTCAGGATGTTCTCTGAGGGAAAGGGGTTTTATTTATTTACTTACTTTGGATAGGTGAAATAATAAGCCTTCCAGGGCTTCAGATACTGCTAAATAATTTACAGCAATGTAGAGGTGCAAACAATTTCCTAATAGCACTAAAGGCAGCTTTAGGGCAGGCAGGAGCATAGTGTATGAGGAGGTAACTGCACCCAGAGGATCAGAGGCACAGCTGCATTTTATGTTTGGTAATGCCCCAGGGATGTGATTATCTCTTGATAACAAAACTCCCAAGTGCCTCTCTGCCTGGCAAGGGCTGGGGAGGTGCTGGAATAGCTCTTCAGTGAGCAAGTTTCCCTGCAGAGGATCCTTTTGAGAGCGTTGGGGAACCTGAAGCAGCTTTTTGTTGTCTGGAGAGCTGGAGAAGGGCAGCCACAGCGTTGGAAAGCCCAGGCTGTGACCCTGCTGCCTCTGTTCTGTGGGAGGGGGAAAACAAGGCCATGGGGGGCTGCCCTGTTCTCTTGCCTTCTCCCTTTTCTCCTGGTTGTGACAGGAGAAGTTTGTCTGTTGTGCCTGGAGCAAGACAACTCCATTTTGCTTATATGGTTGCCCTCGAGCCATTTCAGTTCAGAAACCCTCTCTGGGTAGAGTGTGTGTGATGATTTCCCTCTCTCTCCATTTGCTCTGCAGCTGCTCTAAATGCAGCTCGCTGCTGGAAGTAGTTGCTGAGAGCAGCCTAATACAGCAAGGGTTTCATTTTTGGGTTTTCATTTTTGCCATAACCTTCTGTACCCTGCTATTGATGGAGTTCTGATGTGTTTGACTGGAAGTATGGGATTCTTCACCTTCAGGCACCAGTCCTGCTGGATCCCAAATGTGCTAATGCTCATTTACAGCAACATCAATTGGCACATTGCAACTGAGCTTTGATCCTACAGCAAGGGCTTATCTGCTAAATGACTGCAAGGGTGTTAGTGTCCCCAAGGGTTAGGCTCAGCATATGTTTGCACAGGAAAAGGGCAGCTCTCTGAAAATGTTTTTCAGCATTTTCTTGGGTAGGTCAAGAGGGGAGATGATATTATATACTGCCTTTGGAAGAAAACAAAACCCTTAAGCTCTCCATCTGTAACCCAAGGTTTTTGAAGCCTGTTGCATGTTCCCTTTTTAGACGGTTCTGCTCTTGATCCTGGGAGAGGAAGCAAAAGGTAAGGTCGTCTGCCTAATTCTTCTTTTTTGTCAAGCTCTTGCAGTGAGTTTTTGCACAAGCCTGCAGACAGAGGGAAGAGCTGGGTGGGTGGTGATGAAACAATCATCACTTAAAACTATTTGCTGATAATGAGTCACTCTTCATGGAGTCCCAATCTGTTCTCCCTTCTGTCAAGATAGTGAATGCAGCAAGTCTGCTTGCTTTGCTGCAGAGTTTTGCTGTTGGTTTTTTTTTTTTTATTTTCCTGAAGGATGGATTCTAGCAGGAGGATTTGGCGAGAAGGACGAAAGAAAGAAATGTGTTTGTGGGTGAATTTTAATCAAGAGGTGCCTTTTTGTGCCAAACCTGAGGATGAACCTCCTGGCAGCTCAGCTGAGGAGCTGTGAGGGTTATCAGCAGTCTATAAGCTCCATTCTCTCTCTGGCAGAAGTCTCACCAAATCCCCATGGCCGTTACTCCTCAGCTGACAGTGCAGAACCTTCAGGTCGGGCGGTGGGACTCAAGGTTTCTCCTGTTGACGGGATGGTATTTAAAAAGAATTAAGAGAATTATTGAAGACAAATCTAGGGATGACCCAGCACAAAGTAAAATAAGGCCTGCACAGTCCCAACAGGCACTTAAACCTTGCCTTCTCTTGCAGTTCCAATTGCAATGATTTTTAGTTGGATAAATGCCATTCGGTGTGTTAAGTGCTGTCTGGCTTGTGTTGTGTCAGGATGACTGTGAGGCCTTCCCTGCCATGGCTCTGCAGTAATGGGCCAGTCCTGTAGATTTCGATGAAAACTCAATTTTCTTGTAACAAGGTTTAGCAGGAAGTTTATTGGAGTATTGATAATGCAGAATGCAGTAGACACGTGTCCCACAGGTAATATACTGTGAGACATCAAAGCATACAGTGCATGTTTACCACTGTCAAATCCAATTAAGGCTTTAATTTTAAATAAAAATACTTGGTCACTCAAGCACCGGAAATTATGTGCAAGGGAAGGGGTGAACATAGATGCTGGGTCGGGTGGGACTGAGAAGGGCTGAAATGGAGAGAATTAAGAGAGTTTGGCATTTTTTCCAAGAACTGCATGGATCTCTGTTAGAGTCTCGGGCGTAAGTTTCGTTCAGTAACCTGTCAAGTGAGTTGGGGGCTGGCAGTGAAGTGAACCTGTGCCACATGCTGGAATCATCTCCGGGAGGTCCAGGGCCTTCTTGTGGTCTGTGAATACGTTGTCGTTGATGCCTGTGATACACAGCTCTCCAACTGCCCCGTGACAAATCCAGTGAAACCCTCCACCAGCATATTGCTGCTTTTCAGTTCATCCTGATTGTACTCAGCCCGCTTCAAACACAATAATCCTTCTTGCAGATCAGATATACTGTAATCCTCCTTTACAAGCCAGAGCACAATGGGCCTCTGCCATCAGACATGATGTAATCCTGCTGCATCAGATAGAGAATTTCTTCCCTGCATGAAACACTGTCCTCTGTCTTCTTGTACTGGACTGCAGACTTCTCATCAGATGACTTTCACATCCATGCACTGTGGTTCTTCTCTAGGCTTCAAGCAATAAATTCCCATATTTCCTTGTCATCTTCTGCCAGAGCATTTGTCCCTGGGAATGGTAGCAATGGGTAAAATGGGAATCTCTAAGTTGCATGTGGTGTACTCTGAGGGGGCACTGCTCCTGCCTTCTGCTTGTGCAGGACTGGGTGCAGTCAGTTGGGTGTTAGGGGAATATCCAAGCCAGCTGACTGCAGGCTGTCTTGCTGGCAATTCCCTGCACTGTTCAGGCCTCTGAAAAATCGTGAAGCCTGTGTTCGAGCTCTGCTAAAAACAGGTGCTGTAGTCTTACCCTAGACACTGTGCAAATGGTTGCTGCCTGGCACGGAGCAGCTGGCAGCTCCTCCAGCTGCACCTCCTCTCCTCCTGGTAGCTCAGGTCTGTTTGCCCTGTCTTGCACAGACTGGTTTATAATCCTGCTGCTGGGGATGATACCGGAGAGCTGTCTTTGTATGCATGTTCTCTCTAACCTTTCTCTAATCCTTCTTGTGGGTCCTGAGCATTGCAAATCCTCTTCTCTTTAAGTACAGCCTCTGCTAGCTGCTTGACTGGGGAGGGGAGAAGAGTGAGATGCTGTCATGTGGAAGGAAAGCGTGTATTCTATTGCTCTCTTAATCCTCCAGTCTGTTAGAAAGCAGCCACACATCCTGCCTGATTGAATACCTGCCTCGTAATTCAACCCGGGGGCTCCACTGCCGTTCGTAAACAGATTACATTGCTGTGCTGCGGGGCTGGGCAGGGCTGGTGTGCTCCACCACTGCAGAGCAGGGGGTTTTCCTCTCTGCTGGAGGGAAGGGAAGCATCCGAGCAGGAAGCTGAGTTGGGGTGTTGGAGAGCAGGGGTTGACAAATTCCTTGGCTTTAGAGCATGTGTCAGGACTTGGTCAGGATTCTGGGGGATGAAGAAGCACCGGGGAGGGTTGGCAGGAAGGCACTGGCAGTGGTTTCTCAGGGGTATCAGTGGGTTGGTGTGGCTTTGCTGCTGGGTGGGTGGGTGACAGCAGTGCAGCCAAGCCAGCACCTCTTTGCTGCTGCACCATGGGGGTCTGTGAGCTGTGTGAGGCTCCGAGGGAGCTCTTGTCACAGAGGAATGTAGAGAAAGGTGATAGCATTTAGGGTGTGCTGGTGCAGGTCTGGATATTTAGGTATGGATGATGAGATGGCTGCTGCCTATATCTGCTTTTAATTTGTCCTGTTAACTAGGTGTTTGGTGACTTGGACAGTGCTGACCTGCTTGCCCAGAAGTGACTGCACAGTGAAAAGTGTCTCAGCTCTCGTGCTCTTCTACCTTGATATGCAGTGCAGGGTCTATCAGCACTGACTGGCACTTTTTTGGTACCATCAACACACGCTTTCTGGGCTAGTGGGACAGAGGATAACAGGTTTCTCACACATGGACAACCTCCACGTCAGATTGCATGTTGCCAGTAAGCACTTGGAGACACAAAGTGATCTGTGTTTGCCAAGTGCATGCCTGTAAAGCTGAGACCAAGAAAATGAAATTCAGAGCTGACAGGTAAGAATCAGATAAGTTTAGAAACCAAAGAAGCTTTTCGGTGTTTTGCTGGGACCATGAACACCACAAAATAGTGGTTTTGGACTCCTCATGTGTCTTGAGGATCTTGTGCTGTTCTAAGCTCATAGGACAGCACACGTGGGGAACTGAACAGGGGCAGCTGGTTATGTGATGGTTATGTGGTGGTCACTTCATGCCTCTTGTATTCTAAAGTGGGTGATGCTCATTCCCTGAGCAGAAACCCGGTGGTTCCTTCTCAAGAAAATTCTTCCAAGGCACCTTTTTGAGCAGAGTGAATGGATCTGGCTGCAGTGTTATTTTTTTCCTGCTCCTTTTCTGTTCATTAAATGATATATACTCACATGGAGGCTCTAAAATAAATTGTTGTTGCAGAAGCACCTTTTAAAACTTGTCAGCTGTGGGTTTTTTCCCCAGTACCTTTGCCTCTGAGGACCATAAATGGCTTCCTAAAGCAGGGGAAAACCATTATTAATTACACTGCCTAATGAACTCATTTGGCTTTCTGCCCGGCTTCCAAAAACAGCAGTAGCACCAGGCTGGATACTGTTGTCTCACTGTAATTATGTTTATATGGAAAGTTAATTTTTGTTTTCATAAATTGATTTGAGGCTTCTGGAAGCTATTTGGAGATAATTAACTCTGCCCACACAGACCTATATAAGGGCGTTTGTTTACAAGGTAGCACTCGGTGCTGGAGCATGGAGGTACGTTCCTGGGTTCATCTGGAAATATTCAGATAGCAGCTCAGGGCAGCTGTTTTCAGACTCAATCCCCTCATTTTGGACAGCAATAGCAAGCAAACACCATAGCCTTGGGATTTTTCAGGCTGGTAACAACCCTCAAGGTGGACCTGCAGTCCCTTGCTGCAATCCAAATGAGCTGAAATCCAAATAATTCAAGCACTGCCAAAGCTACTGCTACAATCACAAACTCCCCGAATGTGAACGACAAACGTGACAGTCCCAAATGGAAAAGGCGTGTAAGGAATGAGACCAGAGCTCCACAAATAAGCAGTTGTGAAGGCAAAAGCAGTTCCCATATATCTTTTATAATGGTGGGGATGGAGAGCAGGCAGCAGAAGTGCAAGGTGATTTAATGGGGCCTTCACCAGCAGGACTCACGATGTGATATTGCAGAAGTGACTTATTTGTTCAGTCACAGGCATGTGTCTTTGGGTTCCTGGCCCCTGCAGTGAACTCTTCCTTCAAATCAATTCATTAATGAGCTAATTTATTATGCATGGGGATCCATTAGAGAAATGTGTAATAACCTCGGGATGCAGAGCCCTGCTCCCAGCACATGGCTACTGAAGAACAAAAGAGGGAGGGAGAAGCCAGGGCTCCTTGGCAGCTCTGAGCCTGTTTGGGAGCTCTTGTCTGACCCCTTTAAAATGCAGAAGAACACGTTGAGCACTCTGGGTCGTGTCTAACAGAGCAGTGGATGGGCTGGCTGAGGGCTGAGTAGAGCAGTGTGTTAGGTCAGTGCCCAGGGTGCTCTTTTTTAAAGCTACATTTTTTAAGTTCCTATTTCAATGCACTGTGAGCTTTCTTCTTTAAGAAAAAAAAAATTGTTCCCCAAGGGCCTGAAAATGTACTAATTTCTTGCTGCACACTTCAAAACCATGGACAAAGCTGCATCAGAAGGCCTTCAGGCTAGGTTGGCATAAGATGTTCCTCTGCTTTTGTTGGTGGAGGGGCCGGGTGGTATTTAGAATTCATAGTTTTGGGTCTACAGATGATCCTGTGTGTTCTGGTCTGTCTTGGTCATAACAAAGAATGACTTTTCTCAGCCCTTGCAGAAGAGTGATGTCCATACTGTAGCCAGACTGCCAGCAAGCCCATAAATTCCAGCTTTTCCTGTTTGAGTCTTGGCATTCCTGTCTCTTGAGCAAATCTCCAGGGGTCAGTGTTTTGAAGTTTTTTATCTAGTGTTTCGATCGGGATCAGGAAACTTCTACAGATTGAAGGTCAGTGTGCTGGAACAACAGCCCTGGATGAGATCAGGGGAAAAAAAACCCCACAAAACAACCAAAAATCTAAAAAAGAACTTCCAGAAGATGCTTGTGGCGTTTCATGTTGTTGTAAAAGAAAAGGCAAAGTGTTAACAGAGAAGTTACAGGTTTCCTAAGGTCCTTCACCAACTTCCTCCTCTTCCTTTCCCCACACTTCCCCTCTTATGCAGAAGGAGGTTGTACATTTTATTCCCGATTTTTCTACGGCACTTTCTGTCAGTTAGACTTAGGTACCAACTATTCTTAATGTATATCTGACTCTCAGAAACAGAAGTATTTTTCTATAGAGGTAGCTTGCCCTTTCCCTTTTTATTGATAGATATTTGGAGATGTCTTGGAAGTAAGGGGAAACTAACTTTGTGCTAGAAAGGTGGATAAGGTGAAGAACAGGATCTGCACCAGCAAAGCAGCACCTGGGTGGCTTTCCTAGTTATTGGGACACCACCATTTTTGGTATTTACTGCTTCCACTTCCCCTGGGTGCACGTGTGGTGGCTGGCAGTGGCTGTCAGGTCTGTCACCTCTGGATGGGCCATCTCATGTCACCTCTTAAACATGTGGCTGGTTGGTTTGTGTGAGGTGCTGTAGTTGATGGGCTGTTTGCCCAGCTGGCCAGGTAAGATCCCACCGTGGATGTGATGATGGATGGACCTGTGGTCACGGATCAGCTGCACGGCCTTTGCTGATCCAGCAGCTTAACTGATGCTGGTTCTTGCTACACAAGCACCTCTACTGACTAGAATAGAACTATTTGTGCTTAATTAGAGGCCCGAACATCCACTGTCAGAAAGTAGCTGTCAGATTTTGTTGATGGCTCTCAGAAAGAATCCTATAGAATATTGGCCATCTAATCCTGCCCCTGCAGGCCAACCCTCTTCTCAAATACTGTCCTAGGATTAACCAGCACCTTCAGAGATGTGGCAATTCAAGGCTGACAGCAGCTAAGGTGGAACTTCCTTTCAGGTCCCTGTGGTTTAGACACTGGATGGTGAAATGGGTCAAGTACACATGTGCACTTAAAGCAGTCATGTTAAAACAAAAGTCCTGGAAGCAGATGTTTCTGGCATGGATGAAGAAGTGTGATTTTGAAAGGGCTGCTCCTTCTTCCTCCAGCTGCTGAGCTCTCCCAGTGTTAGGTGAAGGGTTTACTCTTCATCTCCCCAGTTATTTGCTTCTGTATTTCATGGAGACTGTTTACTGTGCACTCCAGGCTGCTCCAGAGCTGTGTTCCCATGCCAACCATCCTGCAATATGGTGTACACGCTTAGTGAAACAAAGCAACTTTAATCCTCAACCTTTGGATGTCTCCTGCCCATCGGGGCCAAGCCTCCATAGAGGAACCCTGCTGCTTACAAAGTGGTGCTCCAGGTTCCAGTTAATTGGGCCCAGTCATTAAAGGAAGTTCAGTTTATGTCTACTGGGACTGTGAAGGGAGTGGGTTTTTTAATAGCAAATATCTACAGTGTGTATTGGTTGTCCTCAGGTTAAAAAAAAAAAAGGCAAACTCTCAGCAGAGAAGAAATAATTCTAATTGCTTGCCTTTGGCAGAATGGCTGCCCTGCTCTTTAGAATCTGTATTTATATCCTGTAAGAACCAGCTCATTAGCTCTATTGCTCACACAGATAATCAACAACATAATTAATAATTATTTATATGATACCTGTGGCAGAGGGCTTGGGATCACATAACAAAACATCATTTCCTTGTGATCATTCAGGCATTTCTAACTGTGTCTTTTGTCTTTTTTTTTCTGTCTGTTCTTGACTTTCTCTGGCTTTTTGTGCCAGTTTTTGATGTTTGGCATGGGTTTTTTGTTAAACTTTTCACCAAGTGTGTTCTTATCTATTATAAACCTCTTTCAAGTCCCACTTGATCCACAGTTTTTCCAAGTGCCAGAACTTTGTCACCATGTAGAGCAGTCTGGATTGGCAAGAACAGCCATAGCCCTGTGGACTTCAGCTGCATCTGTTTGTCCTGATTTTTGGACTGATCCCTGTCTGCCCCCGAATGTCAAAAAGCAGGATGTCTCTTAGTCCAGCTCTTCACCTGTTCTGCATTTTCCCAGGCCACAGTGGAGCTGTGGGGTGCTGTGTTTGGGCTACACCTGGGATATCTACCCCGGGGTGAGGATTTTTGAGCAAAGTGTTCAGATGTTTTTCCTTGGGTGGGATTTCATCTATTTTAATCAGAGATTTTATTTTCAAACACAGCCAGTCCTCTGCTGGATTTCCCTGTAGTGCTTTGGCTTGCCTTGTGCAGGACAGCTCTGGTGCCCTGACCTGCTGGGTGACCCACAGGGCAGCTTTCATTGTGTTTTGCTAATTCTGTGAATTCCTGCAGCTGCTGGCATCGAGGGTGACATGCATCAGAAATCCTGCAGTCAGGTCCCATCAAGCCCCTTTCTCTGCAGTGCTGTCAGCCTGTGCTGTGCCTCCCCTGGGGAGCAGGATACTGGGGTGGGACAACACAAGTGAGCCTCATTCCTTGCCTAGCACAGCAGAGGACTACAGGAAAGAGATGTAAAGGTGCTCTAAGCTGAGCACTTGGGGACAGGCTGACACTGAGAATGGTGAAGGGGCTCACTGGGAGGTGGGAAGGAGGAGAACATGAAATCAGGGAGCAGTCCAGTAATGGGACATTTGCAAGGTCTGGCTCATCCTACAGAGACTCATTTCTTCTGAGCTTCAGAGAGCAGGTCAGGTGTCAAAATGCATTTGGGAAAATCTGAACACATGTTTTAGATCTGGTCAGTGGGGAGGGGAGGGAGAAGGTAGTGTCTGGGTAGAGATGTTGCTCCTATGCTCTGGGAAAGGTGTGTTTGCTCCTTGCACTGCAGGAGCAGAGGAAGAGAGTGCATCTGAGTGTAATTCCGGGAGATATGAGATTGTAAAGCAGAGATTGTTGCTGAGTGAAGCTGTTGAAAGGGAAAGACAGGTGTGGTCTGCTGTGGGAAGGCCTCTCTTGCCCTACCCCCTCTCTGAACGCCTGTCTTTGGAGCTGGGAACCCAACATGACTTTGCCATATCTGCAAACCTCTCAGCCTGAGGCTTGGAAACAGTGTTTGCTGGCACCATGTGTTGCTAAGCAGATGGGTCTCTGCGTTTGTACCCGCTCGAGTTTTTCGGAGAGGGTGGCTTTGGTGTGGCATTTCAGTAATTGTTGCCAGCTCAGAAAAGCAGAAGGAAAAGCATCTCCAGTTCTTCACCACCTGCTTCTCTTTCCTCCTTGTGGCCCCCATCCAACACCTAAGCAGGTACTTGCCCACAAAATGCACTGGGAGGAAAACAAGAGAGGAAAAAAGCCCCACCCAGGCTGTGATTGCAAGATGCAACAGGTGAAATTCTGGTGTGAGGAAACAGCTGAAAAGTCTTACCCAAGCGTGCTAAAAATACAGGAGAGTGGGGCATCTGAGTCACTCAGAGGGGAAACTTGAACTACTGAAGGAGACTGCCCCTGTCTTGAGGCATTTGCTGTTCCCTTTCCCTGAGGGCAGGTACCAGCTGGGGCGTGTAACACCGTGGGATGTGCCACCCAGCCCTTGGCCCATGGAGCTGGCAGCTGGCTGGCTTTTCCTTGCCATTTTCCTTCTTCCTGGCGTTTCTTCTTGGCTTGACCCAAGGAAGGAGCCTGATGGATCTTCCAGTGTTTGTGGTAGGTTTTTTGTTTGGTTGGTTGTTTTTTTGTTTGGTTGTTTGGTTGTTTTTAAAACTGCTAACCACACCCAGAACAAGGCAGCGTTCAGTCTGTTCCCGTGTTCTGGTTCTGAGTTTTTGTAACAGATGACATTTAGTGTTGCCTTTTTTTTGGTTAACTGCACGGGGTCCATTGAAGTGTGATATAGCAGGGAAGCTGTAACATGTCTGTGCTGTCCTGTGCTTTTTGAATGGAGTGAAAGAGTTAAGAACAACCTTTTGGAGTTAAAAAAAAAAATATCACCTGAAACATTTTGAAAATTCTTGCCTTCCCCCACTGAGTTTTCACCTCCTTGGTACTTGTGGCTTCTCCCTCCCTGTTGAAGGGATTATTGCCCCTGAAAAATACATTTTGACAGAGTGCCTGGGCCTCACCAGCGGATCGGATACAAGCTGACTCGTTTCTCTCCGTTCCGGTGAGAGATCTATCTCTCTTACCCATTGATTTTTCTGTCCTTGTGTCTTGAGATTTATGGAACTAGATGTATCAAAGCACAAACGCTGTTCCCAAACCCTTGAAAGATCAAAGTGGTTAGTATTTCATGTCTCCAGCACCTTCTTCTTCTCTGTTCAGTAAAGTAAACCATTATGCATTAAAAACTAATTACATGGAGCAACAGATTTCTTCATTACCGACAGGCTCTGCCCACCAAAAGTGGGCTTTGTTGTCCTTCTGTGTGTCCATCCACCCCTCACCATGGCTGGTAACACACTTGCATGGTTTGTGAGCTAACAGGCACTGAGCAGATGGGAGAGTTGGGAGTTACATAATTTTACTTTTTTTTTTTTTTCCAAATGTAAATTTTTTTTTTACCAGATCTCTTGCTGATGAAGAAAGAGACATATTGGGAAAGAAGGTGTGGGTGAAACAAGGACAACATTATCCTTGTGCTTGGCCACATGGGTTGGTTTGTTTTTTGGAACGCCCTCTCTTGCAGATGATCTGCCCATAAGTATCTGTTGCGCTTTTTGGTGATATTTCCTCCCCAGCATTGTTTTTCCTGCCTCTAACGCAAAAATGTTATGGCTTTTTTTTTTTTGTGTGTGTGTGATCCACATTAAGCATTTGGATCTTTCCTTCCAAAGCGGGAAGAGAAAGATATTTTCTCCTTCATCCTTTGTTGTGACTACTTCTGATTATAGCACTAGGGTGGGGATTTTTTTGTTGTGTTGGCAAACAGGACCCCCATGTCATTCCAGATGTTGCTAAGAAGGAGGGTGATTTAAGATCTATTTTAGAAAGTAAGTTCTGCCTGAGAAATACCACTATATTTCTGCTGCCTCTGGTAAATTTAGCTGCTGCTGCTGCTGGAGGAGTGAATGCACACCCATTATCTGATCTCCACTTCACCCTTCCTCAGTCCTTTGTGGCAGCATCAAGTGTACACTCTATGCATAGCTGATGTCTGATATGTTCTGTTGGGAAGCTGAATGATGCATTATATTGTTCAGCAAAACCAGTTGGTGTGTTTATCTGGCTTTGTCGTGAGCGTTTGGAGAAACGAAATCAATAACGTTTATGTAACACTCCTGTCATCCGCCTCAGCCTCTCCCTCGCCCCTGTGTGTGCTTTTCCTGAACTGAGTAATGAAATGGTTTTATTTGTGTGCTCTGATGGCCACAGGACAGCAGCTCCAAAGCTGTTCTGATCACCCCAACGTGCAGTAAATACTTCAGCGATTCTCACGTGCAGATGAGCATAAGTTAGTGCAGTGTCTTGTTTGTAAATGAGCACGAAGAGCTGGGGTGGTTTCATATTTTTACTGTCAAGATTATTATTGCCGCTTGTTGCAGCTGTTTTACTGTGCATCCTGCAGAGAAGGTCTCTGGCTGAGCAGAGCAATCCTGTTGTCACTGAGATCATGGTGTGGCTTCAGTAAATCGGATTGTTTTCCACTCTTCTACAGGCCTCGTTGGGCTGGTAAGCACTGCAGAAACCTTCAGCTGCACTGAGTCTTACTGGTTTATAAGGTCCCTTTATTAATTTACATGCACTTAATCTGCCTGATGGTGCAGATTGGCATCTCTCACTCAGAGTTTTACACACTCTTTCTTGTGCTAGTCCTAAGTGAATACAGACCACTTAAGGTGAATTGTTGCTCCAAAACCTGAAGATGCAGATTTTCCTGTAGCCAGGTGACTGCTTTCTGCTGCACATCCCTGGCTCCAGAATAATGTCCAGCTCAGGAGGCTGCTGGCAACTCCCCCAGCAGAGAGTAGAGGAGGAGAAACTTGAAGAAATAGTGGAGCTTGGTTGAAAGCTTGAGAAAAGCCTTGTGTCCTCAGTGTCTTGTGCTTGCTTTGTGTTTGAAGCAGCCCAAGGGCCTGGAGAGGGAATTGCTGGGATCTGCTCACAGGCTTGTGCTTGGTCATGGGCCTCTGTGAGACTTTGAAGGCTGGGATGAGTACGAAACGTGTGTCCTGCAGGACATCCAGCCCTCTTTTGAGTTCACTCCTCTTGTAAAGGTTCTCTGATGTCCCTCCTGGGATGGCTGCATCTCTTTGAACATGGTGATTCCCTTGCATCTCTATGAAGATGATACAGTTTTCTGTCTCCTTTTAATATAATGTCAGTGTGCTCAAGGGGTGGGATGATTGCTCATTTCTGGAGAGAGATGGGACAAAAGCATCCACCAGTCTGTGATGATGAATGACTTTCCCATTTTCTGCTTGGGGATGAGCCACAGATTGCAGGCTCTATTTTATGCCTTTTCATTTGTGATTTTATCTCTCCTGATATAAAGGTAGAACCTCAGTAAGACCAAAACTGAGTACTTTATGGTAGTTACTTTATTTTTGCTTATTCTAATTTAGCTTCCAACAGAAGTTTCTTTACAGTAAAAAAATGATTAGATGTTTGTTTCAATCTCAGGTGTGTGCTTGGCACTGTACATAGTGGGGAGTGGATATTCAGGCCATAGTCTACTAAGTGGATTTTTTTCCCCTAAAATAAGTACATCACCTGTCTAGACTGAATTTGTTTTTCACTGACCTGTAACAAAGTGAAACTCCTTCATAAATGAGCTAAGGGGTTGGTGTAGATCACTGATGTAGGCCTGTAATGAATCTCAGCCTGCCCAGCAGTTAGCTCTTCTTGGTTTGCTCAGAAGTGATCTGTGTACTCCAACCTGAAAGCCACTGGGGAGATGACCCTGAGGTCCAGGGACAGGTCAGAGAAGGCCAAGGGGCAGGGATGAAATCAGATGGCAAATATTCTGGGCAGTACTCTCAGCTCCTTAAAGAGATTGATGCTCGTCTCTTTACTGTTCATTTTGTCTTCTGCTCCTGATTGAAATGTAGGAGCACCTGATTATTATAGAAAAGATGTGGGATATACTGCAGGAACTGGAACAGTGGAACTTGTTCTTGGCATGATGCAAAGCCTGTTAAAGCTGGTAACAATCTCTGCTTTCGTTGCTCAGCCTTTCATAACTGTGTCCTCCATAAGAAACACTGTGTTGGAACATCTGAAGAGTCTGGTGGGTGCGTGTAAAGAGCCCCAGGCTAAACAAGTCTGTGCAGTATTTACCAGAGGCACTGAAGCTCCTTGTGTGATGTTATTGCAGCCAGCCTGGCAGGAAGCAGTGTGCTTCCCTCACTCTGCTGGATCAGCTGGGCACCGTCCTGTGCTTCAGCTGGGGGGAACTGGTGCTGAGGGAGGGGAGCAGTGCAGGATCACAGGCAGGTGGGATGTGCTGAGCATCTGAGCCCGGCGGGGCCCAGCCAAAATGTGCTGCTTGTAATCCAGACAGTCTGGATTCCCTGACTTGTGTAGCTGTGGTCAGAAGGCTGGGTAACAGCACTCCTGTGGCTGGTGAGGCTGCAGAAGTGCTGGAATGCTTTCCCTGATTGCAGGCTGCAGCACCCAATGAAGAGACTGTGTAGGAGATGGAGCTCTGTATCCTGTCTCTGCAGCTTCAGCCTCAAGCTCATGCCATTTTCCTTAGCAATGGCCTTAATCAGTTCCCAGGATACTTTTTTCTTCTTTTCCCTTATCTTCATGCTGAAGGTGATGTGCTCAGGGGGCAGCTTGCTTTTAAGTGGGTTGTGCTGAGAGTTTATCCCATCTGACTCAGCTCTATCCACTGCTTGGTCCCTTGATCTGTTCTGATTCAGTCCTTTCCCACGACTCCTGTGATCATTATTGCTGTTAAAGACAGCAATCTGGACAAAGCTGGCAGCTTTAGGCTTGGAGTCATCTCATCAGGGCTGTGAATACAGCAGGGTGGGAACCTGTGCCAGATGTTGGGATCTGCCCAGTGATGACAGCAAGGAGCTCAGCATGACTTGGGAACCCTGCTTGGGTTGCAGGGATAGCCTTTACTGAGCCCCTTCTTGCTGCTGGTGGGTGTCCCAGCTCGGGTTGTGTCTGTGTGTTCAGTGGCCAGGGCTGGGCTGGAGACCCAGGGCTGCTGAAGTGCCCTGGACTTGAAGGGCCACCTCCACAGGGGTTTTGTGAGAGGTCACAGGGCTGTGAAGGATATTTGAGGCTGTGTGTGCTACAAGCTAAACCAGCCTGTGCTCACATTGCTGAATTAGCTGGAGCACCGGAGGTGGCTTCTGCACCATCTGTGGGAGGACAGGCTGGGCTGGTCCAAGGCCAGAGGTACAGTCAGTGTGTCATCATCACCCTGGGCCAGCAAGGTGAGTGTGTCCTGGCTCAGCAGAACAAGCAGAGCAGAGCTGAGCTAACAAAATCTCTGAAAGAACTACCTTGCCCTGCGGGGAACTGAGCAGTCCTTGGCATTATTTTATACAAAACACTGATCATGACAGCTCCTAACTGCAGGGGATTTTCAGAAGCCTCTGGGGATTTTGTGCGAACATCTGTTTTTGGTAAAGCAGCTCCTTCTAAGAGAACAGCCATGCAAACAAGTTATTCATGAGTGTGTAGGATTATACCACTTAAACTGCATTTGCCAAGTAAGATCCTCCTCTTGTATATGGGCACTGAAGAACACCTTTCAGGTATTTCTTTCCTGGAATCTTCTTTGTTCTCTCTTGGATCCTGCTCCCCTTAGCTGTCTGGCACGTTATAGACTGTCACCTTAGCCTTTCCCTAATAAAGATGTTCTTTGCCTGTTTGCTCATGGGTCTTCCCTGCCACTCCAGAGGTTTAAAAGAAAGAATGAGTTCAGGTTAAATTACATTAATGTGCAAATATGTACTGATTCCATCTACAGAGCACTCTTAGAGCTTCCCCCATAAAGCTGTACAAACAGCAGTAATCCTTACCTCCCTGGACCTCATCAGTCACCAACCAGGTCCAACATTTTCAGGCTGAGATGGTGAACTTTCTGTGACACTGGAAAGTCTTGCCCTTGGGTGTGTAATGCTCTGTTACTGGTGCTGCAAAGGTAGGTGTGAGGTGTAGGGTGCTGGAAAAAAATCTCGTTCTGTGTATCCCAGGCTTGCCCTCATCTACTCACTGAACAACAACTGTGTGGCTTGGTGTTCACTCCTCCTCTCCGGGGAGGAGGGCAGAGCTTGGTTTAGCTGGTGGGAGAGGTGGACAGCTTGCATTTCATCAAAGGGTTTTGGCATATAGGAAAGGAAAGGAGTAGCACCCCAAGGACACCACTGCAACATCACTTTCCTGCTGTGGTCTTTCAAAGCTGGGAGCTGCAAGCTAATTTACTGGGACTCTCTTTCCCCATGCTGCTCACCATCTGGCAAGGAACCCCTCTGCTCCTCCTGGCAACCCACAACAGGCAGGCACATTAAATCCAGACTTCTGCAGAAGCAGGATCAGGTCCTTACTGAATGTGTGTTAACAACAAGGCTCTGTCTGGGGTTTGTAGCAGAGATGGGCTTTCCTGAAGCACAAGGCTGTGAGTAAAACTGGGACAGCAGTGGACATGATCACAAAGCACCTCCCCTTTGCTGTGGAACCTGTTAAGGCTGTGCTTGCCAAGGCACAGACCTTGCTGTTGATCTCTGCAGAACCTGTTTATGCCCTGGAGGCCTTTCATGTGTCTGTTTAATATTGCAATTACACTTGTGTCTCTGCAGGTGAAGGCCAGGGGCTTGCTGCATTGAACTTAATTATACTGGTACATGATTTCTCTTTTCTGAGCCTTCTTTAAAGATGACTATGTGTTTATTCCTTGGTGCTTGAGAAAAAGGACTGTCTGCTAAAGATGTTTTTAGTGATGGAGGCGAACAGTTCTTTAACAAGACTTCCTTGCTGAGACACTAACACTGGTGACAGATGTTGGTGGGTACCACCTCGGCTCTGGCTCAGGCAGCCAAGCCAGTGAAATGAGCTTTGTAGACTTTAAATCGTGGTTTCTTCTTAGGAAGGTCACACTTTCTGTCTTGCTTTCCTCTTGTGCATGTGTTTCCAAGCCAGTGTAGTGATAAATCTCTTAAGAGGGAAAGCTGTAGGAGAGGATTGCCTGAAGCCTGAGCTGTGTGGAATCCAGGATGAGGTATTTGTTTAAGCATCTCTGCTGTATTTCTTGTGACCCCTGACTTCCTCAGTGCTGTGGGTGACCCTGCTGAGTACGAAAAGCCACTTAGTGAAGAAGTGCATTTCTGGAGAGCAGCAGTAAGATTTCTTCACAGTTTGGCTCTTCTATCTCTGCACTATCTGTAAGCTGGATAAAAGCCTCAGAGGAATGATTGTCTGAGCAAGATTGAATCTGGAAGAGAGGCTCATGGATCCCAGGAAGAAACAGGCTGTCAGAATGTAGTATTGACTTGAAGAAAGCAAGTCCTTGGAGGCACTATTGACTGTCATTACTGATGTAGTGGAGACTGTCTAAAGTGCCATTTCTTGAGAGTAGCATCATTTTTTTTGCTGTGCTTCTTTATTTATTTTTTTTTTTGGCTTCTCCTTTTTGCTTTTGAAGAGGGTTGGCAGAGAGGCAGCACTAGCATGTGTCACGAGTGAAATGACAGTACGTGCTGAGCTGGAGCCTGCTGAGGGACTTGTTTCAAAATGAAGGGCAGAGAGGGGGTCCTGAGGGACTGGTTCCCCTCAGCACATACTCAGGCTGGAACTGAAAGTGTTTCCAGCCCTTGTTTGCAGAGAGCAGACTCTCCCCTATATTCACCTAAAGGCAGCTCTTTCCCAGCAGGAGCTATGAGGCTTTTTCTTTCACCTGCCCATGTTAGACTTTGCCCTCAAAAGTGGGGCTTCTTCCATTTAGGAGATGCAGTGCCAGGTCACAGCTAGCTTGGGAGAAACCTAGTGTCTGTGATAGAAAATGTGGAGGGAGGAGGGTGAAGATCTCAGTATTATTTTAAGACTTGGCAGAAACAGCCTTAGGGGAAAGTGAATACAGCTGCTTCCCTCCTGCTTGTCACTGGTACTTCTCCACTTGCTTTCTCTCAATGCTGAGCCTAAAACAACAGGGGAAAGAGCTCGTGGCCCTTTGGGAATGTTGGCTGTTTCCAGCTCCTAGGCTGGGCAGAGCAGCACTAATTGAAACAACACTCTCCCAGCCCAAAGGGCCATCTTGGTGCTTGGGGTGGAGATTTCAAAGCCACTTGGTGGGCATGGACTTTTCAGTTGATTTTTGGTTGGGGGTTGTTTTTTTGGTGGAGTAGTGGGGTTTTTTTCTCTCCAGGGAAGCCCATCCCCGTGGCTTTGGTGGCATGCAAAATGTGAGGTTTAGATTCTCTGACTTCAGTAATGCATCTCCTGAATTTCAAAAATCCCTCTTTGCAAACACTAGTATTTTTGGTTAGTTCTGTTTTCATTTGTCTGCTTTCAGACAACTCAACAACTGCTTCAGAACATAATGAATTTGGGCTGTACACTCCACAAAGCTCTAGCCAAAAAGTCCTTGAGAAGCACATGGACATCTACTGAAGCCACACAGCAAAATTCCAGTTTCTCATGTACTCTCTTAATGGCACAGCCTGAGGATAAGGAAGGGAATAATGTAATAGCTTGTGCATGTTAATGCTTTCCTTATCCAGCATTTAACTTTGTACTAAATAAGTTCTAAAGTCCTTTACCACCTCATGTAGTGCCTTTGGGCACAATGAGTATTAGTAGCCTACTGACCTGTTCTGGTGTCCTCATCTAAAATTGGAGTAGAATGGCAATATCTAATCAGCTTCTAATCCGTTCACACAGACAATTATTCTTAGGATGTTAGATAAAAACAGACATGCCCTACTACCAAGGTAATGTGGGAGGGATGGGGAAGAGATGCTGCCCAGGCTGTGGGAGATGGTGGGTACTGTGAGCATGAAAAGGCAAGAGAGAGAGAAAGAGAGATTGAGAAAGGGTGAGGCAACATCGCACCTCTTATCCAGGGATCCTCACTCTGGCTGGCATTGCCCTGAAGGGACTCTGCCCCAGGAGGGTGTCTGGCATTGTGGGGTGTCCCAGCTGAGTGTCTGGCTTTTCTCCCTCAAGGACACATTGGCTGGGATACTGAAGTGACTCAGTGTTTGGATGTCTGGACGTTGTTTCAGGCAGAGGATTTGTTTTGTCCTTGGCAGAGCTGGTTTTGGATAGCCCTGTTGTCCAGCTGGTTAAGACTGAGGTGTAGGTAGTCCTTGGTTTGTTCATGGAAGGAGGTGAAGGAAGCTTTTTGAGGAGACTGTTAAAATTGTGTCCTTGATTTGAGATGTTTTTTCCTTTTTCTTTCTTGCAAAAGGAAGATGCTTTTTTGGAAGTGATTTTAGTGCTCATCCTTGAAATCTCTCTTCCCTTTATTTCCCCAGCTGGATGCAGTCAGGCTTTACATCCTCTTCCCTGTGACTCAGCATGCCTCTGTGGCCTCAGCCCCCAGGGCTCTGCTCCAGGGCTCCCTTGGAAGCTCTATCCCCTATGGGGTGTGTCTTCCTGGCTGCTCTGATTTGGCTTGGGAAACTGGGTCTCCCTGGCTTCAGCAACTGCATCTTATCTTCAAGGTACCTCTCACGGTTTTAACTCAAAGCCTTGGAAGTGGTCTGAGATCCAAGTTATCTGCAGAACTGCCTCTGCTCCCATGGCAGCTGAGATCAGCTGCAAAGTTTAGCTGGACAGGATTAAAAAAAAAAAAGAAAAGAAAAGGAGAGCAAAACTATTTTGGTCCTAATTAGAAACACTGAGGAAAAATAATTGAGGAATATTTGTTAAAAACTTGTTAAAAACTTAACCAGTTCTGCTCATTGCCCCTCAGGAGCCAGGGTGATAGTGAGTCAAGAGGCTCTTGGGTCTCAAATTCACTTGCTCCCTGGCAGGGGCTGTGGTGACTGGCCCAAGCTGTGTGTGGGTAGGAGGCAGAGTAGGGGGGTGACTCCGTGGGAGAGGAAACCAGGGTACCTTAGTCAAAAGAAGTCTGTCAAGGTCATGGGGTGGATTAGTGGTACAACTTGAACTGACTCATCTGGAGCCCTTGCTTGGGGGGAGGTGGAGAATCTCTTCAGTTCTAAAGGTGTAAGAAAGCACACAAAGCATCTCGTGGTGCCTCAGTCCTGGCCCTGGTGGCAGAAGCTGAGTCTTGGTGCCCAGCTGAGGAGGAGCTGCTGAGCATGTTTAACAGCCCCCTGATACCAGGCACTTGATTCCCAGAGAAGGTTGCCAGAATCCTGGCAATGACTGAAGGTAGGAGTGGAAGTAGTGACAGGGTTGTTTAAAAGACCTCTGTTCTTGACTTCTGGAGAAGGGGGATGGAGTGGACATTTGTGGGAACTGGAAACTTGACTCCCCTTTGTGACATAAAAGAAAAATGTCCATCCTGGATTCCTTTTTCCCCTGAAGGGGAGAGCTTTGTGCTAGACTGTCCCATTATAGTGCAGCAGACATGGAGATCTAGTTAATTTAAGTGCCTCTTACTTCAGCTGAAACATATTTGCAATTGGAATACCATTCCTGCTCACTGAGCAGAGTCCTGGAAGCCACGGGCTTTTGTGTGAGAGATCCAATTAAAATACAAAAAGAGAGATGAGGTGAGTAAAGCTCTCCCCACAAACTCAGGGAGGGATTTCCTGCATGAGGCCAGTCTTGACCTTGAGCATTCCCAAGTCCTTTCCCTGGGATGCTGACCCAGTATTCATAAATCATTTGAAGCATGAAGTGATCTTTTTACTTAATAAATAATAAAAAAAAAGTAATTGGATTGACATAAATTAAAGCTGAGTTAACCTGTCTGGAATAATTGGATTGGTAATAATGGGCAGCAGTGTGGATTGAAGTAGGTCACAGTTTAACCCGGAGGCCTGCAGAGGCTATTTTCCCCCCCTTCCCCCTCTGCCTTTTTTTCCTTTTTTTTTTTCCCCCTCTGAAAGCACAAAGAAATGTGGTGGGAGGGAGATCACCAGTGTGTGCCATGTGCATGGGGCTGCTGTGGCTGGGGAATTGCTTTAGGGGAACTCCCAATTCCAAACTTGGATGTTCCTGGGAATAACATTCCCGGGTTCATTGCTGGGAAGTGATGGACAAACTGTGACAAAAGCTGTGCTGTACGTGGTTGCAGTGATAAATCATTTCACAGGGATTATACCTACATCCTTTCCATATTGTCCTTACATAGCACTGATGAGGAAAAGGCTGGAGGAGCTGCTCTTGCACTGGGGCTTTCCAGTGGCAATGAGATGTGTAATCACTGGGATTTGGGGTTGCTCTCTTCTTTCATTAGCATGTCTGTAAATGTCCCCCTAGGTATTCTCTGTATTTCAGTTTGACTGGACTCTTCTTGTGTCCTCGGGGAATAGCAACAGTGATAAATTACCCATAGTGTTGAATAAAATCAGGAAGTTTGATCTCAGAGTAGCTTAGAGACAGTTTACATTGCTTCTGACTTGAGACCTTCAACACTCTTTAACTACCGGTTAGAAATTATGAGTGCTGCTGAAGTGCATCCAAAAGGAGTGAATCCTCCAACCCCCTGAAAAATATCCCAGGCTTGGGAAGTAATTCTAGGATATTGCTTCAAAGCAGTTGCAAGGTCCTCTCCCAGGATCTTGATTGGAAGCACTGCTGTGTTTGACACCATATCCTTCACTCCAGTGAAACCAAATCCATCCAGGCACAGATGTTACGCTGAGCACATGAGGAATCTTGTCCCCACTGGGGTAAAAACATTTCCAAAGGAGGCACTTCCCTCAGAGTGGCAAGAGTCCAAGAGTACCACTCAGGCAGTTGAAAAATGAGCTGTGTAGAAATCCTCTTGAGATGAAACCCTCCTCTGATCCTGAAGCAAGCAGGATATAAGGAAGATGTGCTAAGGAAAGGCTCATGTCCCTGTGGTGTGCCCTGGGAAGTGCCCGAGAAGTGGACATGGTGCAAACCACCTGGAGGTGTGGAGCCAAGCAGGGATGAGGAGGCATTGCAGAGAGGCCAGCCCTCCTCTTTACTTCTCTCCAGGACCATTCAGGTCTTTTCCACTTTATTCTGTAAAAAGTCAATAATGTTTCTGTGGTTGCAACAGTTGCTTTGTGAGGTGAAGTTAACTGGACTGTCTTCGGTTCCCGTAGCTAAATCCCGCTGCCTTTTCAGAATTGCCTCAGTAGTTCTCATTGTCATATTAAAACCACTTGCTGTGAGCAGCTGATTTGCAACAGTGGTCTGTGTAAAACACGTTCTCAGTCGTGCTGTATCACCTGCTTGGCAGGGAAAATAGGCTTTGAAGAACTACACTGCCAATCTCCAGCTTTCTGTCTGATCCCTGTGGCCACGCCCTGACGCTGCTGGGTTCAAATTCCCTGGGTTTTTGGTGGGACACTTGGTACAAGCAACATTTTACTGTGAGCACACAAGTGCATCGATGGCAGGGAGCAGCTGGAGCATGGGCTGCCTGTCCATGCTGTGCTGGGGCTGGTCCCTCTCTGCCCTCTTGCACCCTGTGCTGGGACAGCTCCTGGGGGAAGGATCACCAGTCCCAAAGAGGCCTGTTCCTTCCAGGGCAGGGGAGGACTGAAGAAAAGAGAATGCTTCTGAGTCACCATCTGCTCAGGGGTAGTCCAGCTAGACGCTTTTCTTTGCTTAGAGCTTATGATAAAGTCACAGCGTGGACTTAAATAATTAGGAGATGCCTGGCTTCGGAGCAGAGAGTCATTTCTTTCCCTGCTGACCTTGGCTGATTAGCAAATATTTGGTATCATTTGTAGAATCCTATCAAAGCAGCTCAGAGGTATTCATGTGCCTAAAAGCCTCTGGGAGATCTCTTTCCCCCATGGGGGTACTGCCCATCCTTGCTCTTCAAAGCAGGTTTTTTGATTAGCTGACAGGAGATGCATGTTTAAGATCTTGTGGGTTTTTTGATGCCTTTTTTTTCTCCCCACCCCCTTTCAAAGAAGGGAGAAACTTAACATCACACTAGTCCCTTTGTGGCAGTTTGGAAGTTAAATTTACCAGGACCATTATCTTTAACAGCTGCTGCTGTCTGACAGATTGAGTTTATAGTCGGTCTTATAGGCTCTAAAATCACTTTTATCCTTGTGGGTCCAATTTCAGAGCTATTCAATTTATTATCTCTAAGAGCTTAACAGCTGTTCTCCCCACTCCCTTGTACCCCTCTGCCCCTCACTCCCTCTGGCTCCCCAAAGCTCAAACCTGAGGGTCACCCCTTAATCCTGGAGGCAGAAGCAGGGATGTGCACATGCTCTTCCAGCAACATGTGGAGCTTTTCTGTAGACAGGCAGCTTCCCCTGATGGAGGAGTGCCCTGCTCTGACAGTTTTTTCTAAGTACAGCATCAAGCCAAGGTTGGGTTGTCTTGGCAATCTCAGAGGAGCTGTTCCTTTCTCTGGACCTTGGCAGAGGTACCAGAGGAATCTCCCAGTCCGTGCCTCAGTTCCCTCTCAGACAGAGATGTTAAAGCTTTGTCTCTGTGACTGGTGAGGCCACCATGCACCATGGCAGCAATTAGTTAGCTGTGTTAATGGACCAAAGGGGAGCTTGTTCTTGCTGCAGTTCCTTCCTGCTCAGCAATGGCACATGTTTTCTCTACCACCTTTCTCACCCGCCCCATCCCCTCATTTTTCTCTCAACTCTGCAAGAGCATTGATTTATTGTGTGAGTAGACACTGTGATGATGAGATATATTGTGAAGAATCGCTGAAAATTAGTAGCAAGGATTCTAAGATGGATTTCCCTTATTCCCCTGTAATGGTGGTACATGATCTATTACACCTTGGCTGGGGCTAAGTTTCCCTGAAGTTAATGGGAGGCTTCCTGTTGACACATGGAGTCTTTGGATCAGACTTGCGGAGTTTTGGCACTTGTCAAATGACAGCAAAATCTCAGCAAGTCTTGTGGCACAAAGGAGACTATTCAGACCTGTCACTGAGAGTCTGTGTCGTTCTTTTCATCTTCTCCTCGGTTCTGTTCAAGTTCTTAGGCTGCTCTTGTTCCAGTGGTGCCCGAGTGCCCTCCAATGGTGCTAATGCTCCCACAAAGAGATAATAATGATACCCGGCTGCTTCAGAGAGTCCCTTTCTGCTCTGCTTCATTTCCCTTCCACCTTGCAGTCTGATGATACCCCGTGGCTATTGCTACTCTCTTGTCAGCTTCAGAAAGGAAGAAAGAAGTCATTAGAAACCAAAGAAAATGTTAATTGTGTCATAAATCTCTGAACAGAGAGGCATTTCAGTAGTTTATTCTGATTTGGATGTGTGGCACTGCAGCTAAATCTGCTTTTCTTTTTTCCTGTAAGTTACTAAAAAGCTCAGAAAAGATGGAGGAGACAGTCTGGTTTGGCAAAGCTATGTGCAGCATCAACCAGGGGTGCACAGTTTCAGCATTTAAGTCTTAGACATAATGTAGAAGCAATATTTGAGGAAGTACTGAATAAATTCTGTATATTTTCCTTTTTATTAGGCTGGAGGAAGTGTTTACATGCTTTTTGTTTTGGTGTATGTTTCAAGAATGCCTTTACAAGCCTATGAGACTGAGAGTACCTCCAGTGGCCTCTCTTTTGAAGTGATGCATCTCCCTGAGAGAGGAAAGGAATCAGTAACAGTGTGGCCATGTGGCCACTGGAATTATTATGCCAAAGAAACTGCAGAACTGTATTTAGAAACAAACAAAAGTCTGGAACTATAGCAAGGAACACTGGACCTGGAAGAAAGGCTCAAAGGAAAGTGTGCTGCCAGCTCCCCTTGCAAAGGTCACTGAAACAAGCTACTGACCCCGGAGAGACTGTCATCCATGTGGGAGGGGTGTAAGCTGGGCTATCATCAGGGGAAATCACTGAAGCCATTTCAAGCTCCAGGAGTGCTGTTTGCTGTTAGCAGTGTGATTATGGAAGCAGGGGATGCCTTTCCTTCAGGCCAGTGTCCATGCAGAGCTCCCACCCACGCTGGGACTCTCCTGCTCTCTGTCCCAGCACAGCTCGGGTCTGGCTGTGCTGGGCAGCCCCACGTCCAGCCTGTGCTGCACTGCCCAAGGCACCTGCTGACTGATTCCTTCAGCACGACCTTGGCAGAGCCAGGAGGGGTCTCAGGTGCCAGGAGTGGCTCCCCCCTTGCAGGCAGGCGGGTGGCAGCAGGAGGATGCGGACTGTGAGGTCTGTGGAGAGGCACATCCACTGCTTTGCCTTCCCATCAGGTCCTGCCGAGTTCAAGTCCAGCTGTTCCCCAGCACGCTCATGGGTCTGTGCGTGTGCTTCGTGCTTCGTGCTTCCATCCTTTTTGCTTCCCTCCCTATTTCAATCCAGTTTGACTGTGGCCAGCTCCTGGTAGAGGGAAGAGGAGGGTTAATCCAATCCTTTTATCTTGCCCTTTGTCTAATTAAAACCACAACAAATGGCACAGTTTAGGTTTAAATGTAATTGTGTTTAATGAAACATTAAGGGCAATTAAAGGAGTTACCGTGGCAGCCTCTCTATACCCTCCAGGGTTATAATGGTCTGATGAAGTGCTCTTACTGGCTCTCTTGGCAGGGGGCTGTTAATTGCATTAGAAACTGATAGTGGTTTTCTTTTAATACTGAAGTTTCTCTGGTTATCCGTCTTGAAGGCACGGGCTTGTGATCCTTTGCTGGAAGGTGGGAGCAGCAGAGGGGCACAGTGGCTGCCCAGGAGGGTGGATGGGGCAGTGGGAGGCTGCTGAGGTGGCCCCTGAGCTTTGGTCTGGACAGTCACTGGGACTGGAGGCACTCAGTGAAGCCCTGAGGTCTGAGTGCCCCTCCTGGCCTAATTATTGTTACCCTGTCTTTATTGCTAAGGGGAGGCAATGCCTTACGTTTTTTGCCTGGGAAAGGTCATCTTGATATACATGAAGTTAGTTTGAGAGTTGTCAGCAAAAGGGAAACATTGTGAAAACTGAGATGATTCACTCTTGTAAATATTGTATAGTTGCTATCAATCTCAGACTTTTAAAAGAAATTCTCAGCACCTAGAGGTCACTGCTGGAGATTTCACAAACACAGAAAACTGGCACCTTCCTCTTTAAAATGCAGGCTGAATTTAAAGCCAGTTCCTCACATTTTAAGACTTTGACTCATGCCTGACTCATGCTGTTTTTAAAAATGCTAAGATGGGAGTTGGCAAGAGTGAGATAAACTGAGACACAGAGGGAGGGCGAGGGCAGCCCCAGCACTGCCCCTGAGGTCAGCCTTCTCCCCCCACCATCCCCAAAGGTAACCCAGGGGGAACCAGGAGCAGAGCTGGGAACAGGATGCCAGGCTCTAATCGCTTTCCTGCATCTTGAAGCAATAAGCACTGCCAGAGCAGCAGAATAAATACCAGGGAAAAAAAATTAGTGGTGTAAATACACAGCAAATAGTCCCCTTGCAGAAGCAGCTTGAAGTGGGGCAGACTGGACTCTGTCTCTGCTGCCTCTCTAGGTAGAAACTGTGGCTTGAAAACAAGGTTAACTGTTGCCTCCTGAATGTGGGGCATGCTTGACAGCAGCTCTGTGGCAGCAAGGCTACCTTCACATCCCTGACAGGATGACTGCTCTGTAAATCTCAGTAAAAGATGTCACAGCAACATGTGTCCCCCAGAGACTGGGAGGGGAAGGCAATGATATATGAGTGAAACCTGCCTCTAGAGTCCTGCCATCTATTTCTCAAGTCTTAAGAAAATGCTGTCACTGTGCTGCCTCCATTTATCTCAAGTAAATATGGAGAGAAACTTCTAAAATAAGAGGCCTTTAAATTTTTTTTTTTTATGGCAGAGGTTATTTTTTAACACAAAAGACTTTCCCCCCCTCCCTCCTCAGCACATTTTCCAGTTGCTTTCACAAATAAATAACTTACTGCACCTCCTTGTCTCCACCTGCTTCCTGCCTCATTCACCAAGTGCTTCCTGAGGCCGTGGGGAGTTATCTCGACCTCCAGCAGATCCTGGGGATCCTCTGGCCTTGCCACAGCCGTGAGGGGAACAAATGGACTCTTATCTCCACCTTGCAGCCAAGGAGCCAAAGCCTGTGGAGATCTAGGACTTACTCATGGTCACACAGGAAGCTTGTGGTTGATCAGAGCTAAAGCCTGTTCACTTTTTTCGGGGAGGGAATTGTGAGTTTGACATCACAACAACTGTGTTTTTGGGTTGTGGCTTCCCCAAGCAGCCGTTGTGGACTGACCTACTCTACAGGGTTGTTTCCCTGGGGTGTGTCTGTGGGGCTGTTTGTGCCTCAGGTGCCACAGAGCTCGTGGCAGGCTGAATGTGCTGTGCTGATGAGCTGGCATTCCCTTTCCCTGGTCCTCGGTGATGGGATGCAGTGGAAGGATCACGGCCTCCTTCCTCTCTCCTGGTGTTGAGATAGGCAAGGAGTTATATTTGGGGCTGTCAGTGTTTTCCATGAAAAAGGTGTTTTTCCCTAAGACCAAGAGTATTCTGAAAGTGTTTCTACCCGAGACTTCTGTTACTTCTTTTCCAGAGTTTGTGGCTGCCAGATGCCCAGACTTGTGCCTGCTTGTTCTTAGCAGCAAGAAATCAAGGAAAACAGAAGTGTTAACCTGAGGTTATCCTACCATGGCCCCTAGGGTGCCCATGGTCTGCCCATGCCATGAGGAGGTGTTTTGCATAGCAATATGAAGAGTTTTTGCCTCCTGCTTCCCCATCCCTTCATGCTCGAAGAGGTCTGTGGCAGCAGGGAACTGTCTCTAAGGAGGACTGATCTTGCCCTTCACAGGGATTAAGGGCCTCTGCTTGGTCTGGGATGAACTCCTTTGCTCCCAGGGAAGCTGCAGAGACTGCTGTGTTTCACTGTGATTATTATTTTCTTTTCTTCCCCCTTTTGTGGAGCCAGAAGGCCGTTCCACAAACCCCTCATGCTTTGTGCTCCGAGATCCCTCAATCCATTTTTCCCAGCTTTTCCTTGGACTATTGCTACCCCATCCCAGGCCCTAAACCCTTTCTGCTGTGGCTGCTGCCGTGGTGCTGTGGGAGCAGGGACAGGGCGTTCACACTGCTTAAGTAAAACATCATGATTTAAGTTTTATTTAATTTAAACAATAAAATGGCCATTAAACAAGTTATGCATTGACCACCTTACCATGCCCTCTAGCGCTAATCCTGATTAAGTGTCTTTATTACTTGGCTCAGTTGGCCTTTTTTAAATGACAACGAAACACTTGATAGCACGAGTGCAAACTCCTTCCCTCTTGGCAATTATCTCCCTTCCTACTGAGTTTTGCAGGAGGAAGGAGAGGGGGAAGAGGGAAGAAGGGGAGAGTGGGTTGGCCAGGGGAGAAATCCAGCGGCACCTGATCCGTTTATCACACAGATATGCCATAGTGGAGGCTTAATGGAGATTTAAATAATTCAGAGCACTCAGCCCCGCTAAAGCTGTATAATGAGCCTTCTGCACTGTGAGCCACTGCTCAGCTGAGCATACGAGCAGGGAGGTCGTGTGGTTTTTCCATGCATAATTAAAGGGATAAAAGGGGATTTAGAGCAACAGTGTTACAATGAAGCATGCGGACAGAGGCTTCGCTTTTATTTAACTTGGAAATGCCAAACTGTTTTGGACTTGCAGAATAAGCTTCCCTCTTGCATTTTTTTTTTCCAATAATGTGTTTTTCTTTCCCCTGTTCCTTGCTGACCTGTCCCTGCTCCCCTCTGTCCCTTGAGCACAGGGTTGTCTCTGGAGAGGGTTCACAGTGATTCTGGTTTCACACTGGGACAGCAGCTCTCTGCCCTGCGGCTATTCAAGATCTTTGCTGGGACAAGCAGGCATGAGCTGAGAAGCCTTTTCCAGCATGGTTCATGTTCCCTTTGTTTCTGCCGAAGGGAAGGGCTCCAGATGAAAAGAATGAAAAGGAAGGTGGAAAGAATACTGGGGATCCCTTTAACTCTTTTATTTACCATTTGCTGCTGTGTTGCCCAGCTGTGCAGCAGGCAGGTACCCACGTCCCCACGACATGTTGGGCCAGGAATACTGTTTCCCACGCTGCCCTTCATCAACTTGCTGTACCTGATCTGCCCCTCAGCCTGTGCTGTTGACAGGAGGAGGAAATGGCTTTGCATTATCCTCCTCCTGAGAAATGCAGCAGCATGTTTTTGTGCTGAAAGGTGTTCTCAACCACGTCTCAAAACCTGTGCAGGTCTAGGGTGGTGCTGGTGGTAATTAACACATCTTTCATTAACCCCTTATCACAGGTTTAATCTGCTGTGGGAGAGCTTCTCAAAGCAAACAGGTTTGGTTTCATCACCGCTCTTCTGAGCTTGAGTGGATCCCCCTGCATCCCTCTGAAATGGGGGTAAGCTGGAGAGAGCTTCAGTGGTCTGGAGGGTCCTGAGAAGGTTGGGGAAGGGCAAGTATAAACTCACCTGTAATAGGTCGTGCTAAAAAATGTGCTGCTCCATGGTTGTGGTCTGCCAGGTGGCCTGAGCCGGTTGTGGTGTAAATTAGACTTGCATCCCTCCCTTCACTGCCACAACCACTCATGAAACTAGGGATTGTCAAGTTGCAGAGAAGACTTATCAAAGGAGGGTCTATGCCACTGCAAATCTGAAATGTGTTCACTGTGGTGTTACTGTTAGAAGCAAAGATGTTTTATGCTGCTGTACAAAGATGTTGCCCCAGGTAACAAAGAAAGATGAGCTCAGTTTGGCCTGGCTGTAAAATGAAGTTTTTGTTGTGGGTTTAAGAGACTGGGATATTCAGACTAGCAAAGCAGAGGTTGAGCAGGGTTGCAGCTGCTCCTTGTATATATGGTAGAGAATGAATGTCCATGGTGGAGAACGATTCCTGCAGGTCAAGATCAAGACAAAACACGGAGTGGTGAAAGTGCCCAGTGAGAGTGGTGGGGTCTGAAAATCAAACTGGTTTTAAGGGGATATTTTAAGGCAATAACTTGGAGAAAGGGATTCTGTGATGTTTCTGCCTGCAGTGTGCATGGATCACTAAATCAGGAGGTCTTTTCTGGTCTTTAATCCTTAATAACCACTTGGCCCAGGGGCTCATGGATGACTCCCTGCCCAAGTGTGTTTGTGTGTTCCTCGGGGCTCTCCTGCTCTCCCCACCTTCTCCAGGTAGAGCTTCAGAGCTGCTTGTCACTGTGATGTACAGCCTACAGCACAAGCTACTGCCACACTTAATCCCTAGAATTAATTTCTTATTTTCCTTTAGATAAAGAAAACAAGAAGGAATCTGTGGCCACCGTGTTCACCTTAATGCCATGTGTCTGTCAGTCATTTGCTGCTGTGTGGGAAGCGGGGTCAGTGTGACATCCTGCATGGTCACTGTAATGGAAACATCCATCTTGTCTCCCTTAATGCACACTCTCCATTTAGGAATTTCGAAAACACTTCTGTCAAATATCACTCTCTGCACAATCCTGTTAGCAAGGCTGATGAATGGAGTCTCAAATTAAGACCGATCCCTCTGATAACCACAGTGCTGTAGGAGAGTCATCTGCTCAGTCAGGGCTATTTATTATATTTGATTAGCTGGGATGGCAATCTTCACAACCCACTGTAAATTCTATTAGGGGCACTCGGAGGCCCAGAAACGCAAATTACACTTCCCAACACACATATGCATATATATCGCCTCTCTTAGCAAATGGGTAATTTCCTCACATTTATTTTGGTGTTGTTTCAGGAGAGACGTTGTTGCCTTCCCTTTGCCGGGAGGGGAGGGAGAGGGATGAGGGGAATGCTATTGGGGAGCCCCATGTTCTCTTCATTCTTCCTTGTGAGACCCTGCATGGCAGCAGCTCCAGCAGGAATGTTTGGTGAGCTCTCCTGCTCTCCAGCTCCCATCAGCCCATATCCTACAGGTATTCCCATCCAAACGGGTGCTCAGGAGCAGAAGTCTCCTGTAGTGGCAAACCTTATGGGAGACTGGCCTCTGGTGAAGCTCTAAAGATAGGAAAGGCTCTTGGCTCTTATTTTTTTGCTTCTCCTTTATAATTTGGTTCAGACGGGCCCCTGGCACCTCCAGCTGGCTGTGGGGCATGAAGTCAGGTAGGAGGCTCAGGGCAAGCTCTCCTCTGGCACAGCCATGGCAACGGGAGCAGGATAGGATAGGATTGCTGTGCAGCTCCATTGATAATTATTGATCAGGTGCTCTGAGACCTGTGCATAAAAGGCACATTTTAATCAGATTGTTCTTGATGATGTCAGTGACTGAGGTACCTTTGACTCCCGTGGAGTTGGCGTTAGTGGGTGCTTTCAGGGAAGGAAGATGCCTGTCCCAGAGGCTGCTCACAGAATAGGGCATGCAGAAGTTTCCTTTATTTGTGCTGATTAATTCTGCCAAGAACTGGAGTAGTTTATTAAGGGCAAACAAAGCTAAGATTATTTGTGAGCAGCACTTGTGGTGGTTTGCTTTGTTCTCCTGGTCGTATTTTATTTTAAGAATCATTTTCATAATGGCATTACATGGTCATTTACCAATATACACTAGTGTAGGGTACTGTCCATTGATCCGAGGGTTAGGATCATCACAACTGGTTATTCTGCGATTAACGGGTTTTTAATAAACCCTTTTTAAAGCGTGACTAAACCTCTTAAAGAATAACACTGACATAAAATCTGAGTTTTATCTTTTCCCCACCTTTATGTCTTGTACCTGTTCAATAGGATGCTTACAACATCTGTGGCCCTTTGATGCACTTCCCATTGTATGTGTTTCCCTAGGATTTTTATTGAGGCGAGCTGCTGCAATGATGCATGGCTGAAAGAAAATCCTTACAGAGCTGGAGGTACCTGGCAGTGTATTTGAATCTTCTTAAGCAGTTAAAAAAGAATAATTCCCAACACAGTGAATGAAAATCTTATCTGGGCATGATAAGGATCCCTTGGTCCCTGTAATATAATGTAGTTTGTTTCTTCAAGCCTCACAAATGCTTTTGTTATCTTTGCTTTGATTTTTTTTTTCTTCCTCCCCTCTGTATTGCTTTGATTTTTTTTTCCCCCCCTTCCCTTTTCTCTTTCATCATTGTTGCTTGTAAATCCTTCCCCTGGTAGAGATTAGAGCAGGAATGAGTGATAGATGCTGTCAGTAACAGGAGCTAATTTTACCCCTGATAATGGCTCTGTGGTTTATACAGACTTCACTCTGCCGGCGCAGACACACCTCGGGGCCTGTCCTGTCTGTGCCCTGCTCACAGCTTGGCACTGGGGTCTGAGCTGCTGGGGAGGGTGCTGCCAAATCCTTACCCTGGGAAGAGTCTCTGTGAACGCTTCTCACTAGTGAAGGATTCCCTCCAAGCACACAGCTAAAGCAGCAGCAGTTGTTGTTTTTTCCATGAAGAGTGTTTTGCCCTCTGCACAAGTGTGTGCATGTGGTCGGGGTGAACTGGGTTGGGCTCAGACCCCTTGTCTGGAGGGAGGATTTCTCTGGTACCCACACAGCTCCCAGCCCAGCAGGTGGGTACCATGGCAGTGGCACTTAGAGGTTTATGTGTAACACCACCAAACACTGCTCTGAGTGGTACCATACCCTGCTGGGACCTGTACATGGCTAGGGTGGTGTGATGGCAGCTCTCACTGTGAGTCACTGTTCATAAACACTGAGGACTAGGGGCTCATCTGCCACCAGAGTGGCCCAGTGCTCTATGGATTCACTCCTTCTTGCTGCTGCTTTGTGCCCATCTTATGCTGTCAGAAGGGAGGGGAGTGCCAGGCCATACACAGCCCACACGTGAGGAGGGAGCAGAGCTAGGAAGGAAGAGGGCAGCAGTGGTGCTCAGCTCTTCTCTCGGTTACACAGTGGGGGAGACAGCACTGCTGGGCTGGCTCACCAGTGTCTGACTTCTCCTCTCTGGCCATGCTCTGCGTGCAGGACAGTGTTGGATTTGGCCCCACTCTTTCCCTGCAGTTAAGTCAACACTTAGCAGTTCATTTTTCCCTTCCAAGGGACTGAGCTCTGGGAGGGGATTGGCAAAGCAGAAAGTGAAGATGGCTGGGAGGGTGTTGGAAGTCTGAAGAAGTCTCGAAGCGCAGCTGTCACAGCCAGGCTCCAATGCAGAGGGGTGTGCTCTGCTCATTTCAAATTGCAGCTGCAGGTTCCATGAGGGATGTTTGCTCCTCTGGCCTGTACTGCTGAGTTTGATTACTGTGGGTCACGTTCCCACAAAAGGGTTGTAGTCATCTTGGTTAACTGCTTGTCCTTGGATAAAGACTGAGTGAAATATTCTCTGCTATTTATTTTCTTGGATACCCTTGTTTACTGAGCTTTTTTTTTTCCAGGTAGTTTTCCATGGTCTTGGTGTGCACGTGTGTGAACACATGGTACTCCCTCTCACAATCTTTTATTTGGTGTGGCACAGTCACATCAAGCCTCTCTCTTCCCATTACAAAGTACAGAAGGGAGAAACAACTATTTTAAAGCCTCTGTTTACAGATGACAGTGTGTTTCTTTGGTCACCATTAGTGCTTCTAGTACTTTATCTACTATAATTTGATTCCCTTTGGCAACTGGCTTCCCTCAGTTTGTCTTCCTTATATATGAAATAGCCCTGAGATAGCTTTAGTACACTGCTTGTTTTACTTGAGTCCTTATTAATATCTTTAGATGTCACGTATCCCTTCCCTTTTTAACTCAAGCAGTAATTGAGGGAGATCCTGGAGTATGAGCTGTCTCCTGCAGAGTGGGGTGCATTGCTGAGACTCCATTTTGCTCCTACTTTTTTGGCTTTTCACCTTCAAATGCCTGATTTTTCTCCCTATGTATGTGATTTTCTCCCTAGATATCTCCCCTGCACCAGTGCTGACAGCTCACATCTCATCTCCTCCTACAGGTGGTATTTTATGACCTGTAGCAGTGACTGAATGGATCCATAAGGCAGCTCCCTGTGGCACTGTCCCCTCTTTGCTGCTGATGAAGCAGAGCCAGGGCATCCCTTTATTTTGAAATATTTTGGGGATAGCAAGGTTTATTCTTCATGAAGCTGTTACTGGTTAGAGAGGTGGAGGAAGGATAATGGTAAAAAGCTGCGACACAGCTGTTCCAGCCCCAATCCAATATGGGCTGGGAGCAGCTGATGGCCTCTGATTGCTGGTGATTTTCTTAATTATGCTTGGAGAGAACCAGGGGGTGGATAGAGAGCAGATGCCATCTGTGAGGCCAAGTCTTCTGCTACTTGCAGAGTCTGTGGTAGAAGAGCTCTACTATGAAATAGTCAGTGCCTTTTGAGAGTGTTTGGGTGCTAATTCAGTGTAGCTTTGCTGCCTTTTGACGGGGTAATGGTAATCTGTGTAATTACAGGATAGTTTCTCATTAATAACTGCTCCAGTCATTTCTCTCTCCTGCCTTCCCCACCAGTTTCTTTTCTTCTGCAGCTCAGAATGATGTTACTCATAGAATCATAAGTATTTATTTTGTCTAATGGAAAGAAATGCAGTGGTCGCTTTGGACCCAAACTTAGAATCATAGAATCATTCAGATTGAAAAAGACCTATAGGATCACCAAGTCCCACTGTTAATCCAGCACTACCAAGTCTTTTATGAAGGGGAACACAATTTTTGGCCTCCTTGGCTATGCAGGCTCTTTCCTCCTGCGTAATGTTCTGTCCTTCATCTCCTTTCTGGTTTTTTTTAATGGTGTCTTTGCATTTTTCAATCATATCTTCACAGTGAGCTAAAAAGAAAATCAAGACTCTGCCAAAACATTCATCATGTCTTTTCTTTTCAAAATAGCATTAGAATTCAGGCCTGTTTCAGGCCTGTGCTTTGAAAATTATGCAACCCAGAGATGGGAAATTGAAAAGTCCTGTGAACATTGGTTTGAATTTTTAACCAAATTCCTGTCAGCTGCATTTCTTCCTTTTATATGTTTTCCTTCTATTAATATTCCAGCGAATGAGTTTACAAGAAACAATGAATTTTAAACAAAGCGTAGAGGACTTTTCCTGAGAATGAATTTCAGGTCGTAAATGTGAATATTCTTGCTGGGCTCTGGGAGGAACTGCCTTTTGCAGAACAGAGATGTGACATTGGTTCTTACATCCAAAATCAGCCCGAATGTCCTGTATTTTGAATACATCCAGCAAACATTTTAGGAGGAGATAAACATCTTCTTCCCTTGTTTGGCACTAGTGAGATGAAAAGAGAAGTGGGGACAGAATTAACTGAATTGCTTATGGGGAAGAGATTTTCACCCAGCTCAATTTTTATCATGAAAAAAGCACTCTCAATGTCCTGACAGATTCTGAAAGGGCTTTCTGTTCCAGGAGGGAATGGTAGGGTGCCTTTCTCAAGGAACATCTGACCTGTATCTGTGAGCTCCTGGGTGACTTACAAAACCAAAAGCATGTTGTCTTCAGAGATGCTCTGTCCCTGCAGCTCCTCCTGGAGCCAGTGTGACTCAGGCTGGTGGCACAGACTCTGCTGTCACCTTGAGGGATCTCCTTTCTTCGCTTCTTTCTGGTCGCCTCCTGACGAGCTCGGGAGTGTGTGGTTAGATTTTGCTGCTTGGTTTTCATTTCCTTTCTGCAGAGGAACAGTTTGTGGGTTCTACATCCTGTCTCTTCACCGCAGGTTTGTAACAGATTGGTGTGGGGAGCAAGCAACCCCAAAAGCAGGGCTGAAAGAGCCCGAGGCTGCCATGGTGGTCCTGCTCAGGATGTTTCAGCCATCCCCGGGCTTGTTTTAGTTTTCCAAACATCTCTGAAGGTAATTATATCTTTCCCTAAGGCTGAAGGTGTCTGAAAGGATCAGAGGTGAGACTTGTTAGGGAAGAAGAGTTGCTAAAATCCATCTCCTTCAGCAGAAGGGCTGAGGTCACCTGCTGGGAGGCAGGGCAGTGGGGCAGCCTTCTCCACAGCTCTGTGCCCTCTGCCTGAGCTGGAGACAAAATAAGATGCCTTCAGCAGGACCCTGACCTTCTCCAGTACAAACTCACACAGACCCAGCCCACGGGATCCAGGGTGAAAGGGTGATGAGGAGAAGCAATTATGTCCTGACACAATGACAAGCTGGGAGCAGGCAGAGGTGGAATTACTCAGTTCCAGTATCCCAGTGCAGAATTCACACTGGGACGTTCAGGCCACTCAAGTTTCCATCAGGGAGCGCTCAAATCATGGTGCTGGGAGGTGGTAGCCTGAGATTGCTTTGTGGTAGACATTCACAGTTCATTTCTTCCATGGAAGAAGCTGGGGGTGAACAGTCTGGATATTTCCCCAGAGTCCTCTGAGGGTCTCTGGGCTGCAGGAGGTGCAGGTTTTACCTCTTCTCCCCATTTCTTTCCCAGGCTGCTGTTGACTTCTCGAAAACAGGCACTGCAGCTGAGCAGTGAGAGAAAGTTGTGTGGGACGAGACCTTTCCTTTGCTTGAGGGATGAGCTGCCGTGAATCTGTACGAAACCAACTATTTCTGGCTCACTTGGGTGGATTTGGGCAACCCCAGTTCCTTTCTGCAGTAACCCCAGCCTGCCTCCTGCTGAGCCAGCCAGGATCAAATGCTTCATCCTCCCCCTGTGCTAATCCAGCCTGTGCTAACCTTCATCCAACCTGTGCTAATGGGATGCAGGTCCCACACTGCTGCTCCACTGCTGTTCCATTCCATTTGCAGGGAACCTCGCTGCTTTGAAGGCAGCCCTTGTGTTATCGTGTCAGAAGGTAATTAAATAGACCCCAATTCTTTTAATTACTGCTCGCTCCTCGGTACATGGCTGCACACAGGGGTGAAGTGAAGGATGTGGAAATAATCACTGACAGATCACAGCTGGAAATCCGTGGCACCTTGGATAAACACTGAAGCGAAGGCACTGCGTGCAGCCCGGGCATCTTGGCTCTACAATTACTGTGAAATCTGTCTGAAGAGATTGGGGCATGGAATTGGAAAACACGGCAGGCTCGCTGCTCCAGGGAGTGGGATGTAACACAGGGCTGGGTGACTGTGATCAGGGGCATCCCTAATACACAGAACAGGGTTTGTTGTTGGCAGGAAACTTCAGGCAGAGGTGAAGGGAAATAAGCAGATTAGTGTGATGCTGCTCAATAGACAGGGGCAGCAAGGTGAAGGAATGCCGAGACCTTGCAGCTAATTAGAGATACAGGTCAGTGTTACATCCCTTGTCATTGTACTCTGATGCTGAGGAGGTGGATAAGCCCTGTTTTGGGTGTCCTGGTGCTTTCTCTGCCTGGAGACTGTAGCTGGAATGAGACAGAAGTGGCATCAGATCCTCCCGTGTGCTGTCCTTTATGCCAAGTCATAGGAGCTGGTAGGAACATCCTTGGCTTGCACCTGTGCAGCTGTTTCTCACACAAGGGAAAAATGTTGCTGCCTTTGAAGTTGTTGGAGGTTTTCCTCCTGAAAGTTGGAGGGGGGTGGTGTTTTTTTGACGGTCCAGCTCCTGGTGAGGTGTTTAAAAGTGTTGGATCACAGAGATGTGAGTTTTGTGGGCAAGGCACAAATGCTCCCGAAATGTCTTGCTGCAGACAACATGGTGTGTTGCTTCTTGTTCCCTTGTGTTTATGCTGCAGTCTTTAGGAACTCATCAGCTGCTAGTGTCTGAGTGCATTGCTCTGGCAGGGCTGGTGCAGACAAGCCACAGCTCAAATAAATGGTTCAAAGATACGACCAAAAGCATCTTCCTGGGGAGTAAAGCTTAGTTGTTTTGAGAGCCAATTCTGCTTTATTACCTTTCCCTTTATCTGCCATTCTGGTTCTAAAAAAGGTCTCCTAATGCCTCGTGGGGTTAATAAACTGGGAGTGGAGGCAGGAGACTTAATTTTGAGTCCAGTGCGATTGATGGGCTGGGGAAGTTGCTGCTCGCCAGGCGTCCGGAAGGCAGCACAGCAAACGATGCCAGCGAGGGGATGCACACAGCTCGTCTGCTCTGCTGTGGCACCAGGCACACAGGAGGCCAAAGACATGTCTGCTGAGGTTAGACAGGTAAATAGATAGGAAAGATGGGAGACTGTTTCTCCTCTACACTTACCTGTAGTTTTGTATAAAGGATCAGGCCCTGATAAAACCTTCTCTAATCTCTTGCCCTCTGCGGTGAAGCAGTTTCCTGCTTTGGAAGATAAAAAAGCCCATTTTGAGCTCTGGGGCTCGTGGATAGCATAATATCTGAGAGCCAGTGGTGCCAGAACAGGACATGAGGTTTAGCTCCTGAGCCTGCTGACCAGCCTTGCTTGCCCAGCTCAATTGGCCAAGGTCAGGGGCAGCAGTCAGCTCAAACTCTCACCTCTGAGCTGGTACCAAAGTACCTGCCTTGGACAGCTGGTACCAGCCTGACTACCCATGGGTAGAGCTGCTGGCAAAGCAGGGCTCTGCTCTGTGGGATACTGCTCTGCTCCCAGTGTTTCACAGGAGATTCTTTCCTTCCTTGTGCTGCAGTTGCATTGCCTTTTATTCTTCTGGGACTGGTGTTACTCATGTCCTCAGAATCCACTTCCAGCAAGGCAAAGCATATGGGGCACTTCTGCAGAAAACCGTTCCATTTTTTTGACTTATTTTTTCATTGTGTTGATAGTATTCTCTCCTGTGTTGTTTGCTTGTGGCCACTGAAATAAAGTACCTGAGCCTAAGGGAAGGATATCAAGGACAGAGTTGTCTAATTCCCGTGGGAAGTCAGCTGGATATTACGCCTCGGAATCCTGCTAATCTTGATGATCTCTCTGGGCTTAACCTGATCTGATCAGATCAGGCCTTCTGCAGGTCACTGATGCTTTGTGCATAGCAGGGGCCTCCTTCACAAATCCACCCCTGCTTTTTGAACTTGCACCCATGCCCACCCCAGTTCATGCTCCCCGAGGGGCCTGCTGCCTTCTTGGAGGTTTTTCCTCTCTCAGGGGATCTTCTGTGATCAGGCTGAAGAATTCTGAAGCATGAAGAGTCATGAAAGCAGACCCCATTTCTTTCCCCTAAGGGAGGCCAATTTTTTTAAATAAAGCCCTTTTTGGAGCAGGGCTTCTGACTCAAGTCAGTTGGGATTACACCAGTAGCTATGGCAAGAGAAGGAATCCTGCATTTTCCTCCTTTTTACCACCTGCCTGGTTTTCAGTCTAAAGGAAACAGCCTGATGCATGACAGTCTGACAGAGCACTGGTCCCAGTTTACAGGTGACCCTGAGTACCTTGACAGTGTTGAAAGCAGAGTGTCATGGCATGGAAGTAGCATGGAAACTAAAAAGAGGAAATAGCTTTAGTCTGGTCTGACCCCACACCCTCTGTCTAATTTTCATGGGTATTATTTACTGCTGCAAAATATTACATGCTTAAGGTATAAGCTGATTTTAAATCAAGGCAATTCCATGGCCATCTGTGGAACTACATCAATTTACACCCGCTGGTGATCTCAGCCAGTGTTTATATACCTTCTTGGGTTCCATAAAAAATGATTTTTTCAGAAGCTGACTTGTTAGCTAAAGAAGCAGCGATGATCTTTTAACAAGGCTATTATGCTGTTCAATACAGCGTTTTTATTGATCACCGTCCTTAACGTGGCAGAAGGATTGCTCCATTTTTTCATTACTTCTGTGTCTTCAGCCTGGCTGAATACACACACTTTGGTGTGTGGCAAAGCACTCTTGCTTAGCAGTTGCAATAAAGTCCTCTTTCCCTGCCAGTGAAAGAGGAAAATTGTTTGGGATAAGTAAAATAGGAGCTGATCATTTTGGGCTGCTGTTTCAGAGGCGATCAGTTTTCAGCAGAAGGATTGTTTATCCTGTCTGGGCCTCCATCTCCACACCAGCTAAACGAGTTTGATAATGGCTCCAGAAAGGTCCTTATGGCACTGTGATGCTTTCAGAGAGCTTTGAGATCTTCATACAAACACACAGCATGGGAACAAAGTGCTGCTGCCTTGTGGTCACTAAGCCACTTCTGCGTTTGGCTCCAAGGACTCTCAATTATTGCAGGATGCTGAGATGGGAGGGTGTTCTGGTTCAGTGCATTGCATGTGGACATCAAATATCTTCTTGGGTCAGGGCAAGAGGCTGTAGACAGCAAATACCCCTGAAAGATAGTACTGCCTATCCTCTCCAGGTACAAATCTCAGGGAAGCAGGTCTGTGCTTTGGGTTGGAGGCTGTGATTAGAGTGTAAACGAGGCCTTCCACTCTAGCAGTGTGTTGGAGTGATGCTGAATTTAATGGATTCCTTGGGATCTTTGAATTCTTTTTGCAAACATTTCCTCCTCAGCCAGACATTCTGAAAGCACTGTGTGTTTCCTCCATCCCCTTCCTGCTCTGCAAGCGTGATTTTTATATGGTTTTGATGGATTTGGCTTAATGGTTTTTTTTCATGCTGTTTAAAGGATTTTTGTGCCTTGGGTTACTGTATGTTAGTGTTGTCATAGATCTGTAGCAAAAGGGTTTTTGTTCTCAGCCCTGGCCTTTAGGAAGCCTCTCTGAGTAGCTCTTAAATGGTCTCTGGTGTGTCATTGACAAACAAGCTCTTCTGACTCCTCCAGCTCTGAGGCTGGACACGAGAGTAACAGCACCTTGTGGTAAGGCTGGTCCTGTTATGGGGCAGCACATCCTTACATGGAGGCTTAGCCCTCCAGTCAGTGAAAAACTGGCAGTGATTACAGAGAACCATGTAACTTGAGATGGTGAATGCATGCTTACAGGGACAGCAGCCAAGTTCCTGAGGTACCTGTGGTAACATGGCCTCTCTCAAGCAGACAGAACTTGACTGCCCATTTGCCACCACATCTTGCAACACTGGCAGAGTCTATCTGTTTTTCTTTTCTTTTGTCTCACCTTGTTCTGCTTCCTCCTCTCCTCTCAAATTTTCATCTCTCTGCAGGGAAAGCATGAGCTGGTGCTGGAAGTGCCAGCTGATACTCCACAGGGTGTCTCCTCCAGTAGCTCTGCTGTAATGCCGAGGAACATTTGCCTGCAGGTTGGGGGGTGATGCGCAGACCCATTAAGACTTGTCTGTTATCTCATGGCAGCACTTAAGGCTGCTTCTTTATGTAGAAAAGGTATCCTGAGTGCTGAAGGGACTGAGGCAAAAAACTGAACCCAGAAGTTACAGACAGATTTCAGAAAATCTTATATCTGCAAGAGTCATCTATGGTCTCCTTGCCTCCGGCAGCAGAGCTGAGATTCTCTTTCCTGTGCCACCTGCTGACAGATGCAAATGGGAACTGGGTAGAAATAGCCTGGGGAATGGTAATCTTATATTTCTGCTCCAGATCTTGCAGAAAAGCTCTTGGATGGCGATCAGGGATTAGTTACCCTTATCATCCATCTGTTCTTATAGCAATAACAAATCTAAGCCTTGCTCTGACCAGCCTTGTTTATAAACTGCAGGAGTGGCACTGCTCTCTAGATCAGCTGCTGGGACAGCCACAAGGATCCAGATGAAGATGATGGGCTGGGAAGATGATTGTTAGAGCCAGAGATACAGTCTGAGCCATTTCAGAGGGATCCTGTTAGATTCTGTCTTCCATTCAGCCCTCCTGGATACATGTAAAGATGGGATTTACTTTGCAGTTGTGATCCTATAGGTGCTGGAGAACCTCTGCTACAGCTTGTGGTCTTGGGGAAATCAAAAGGTAAATGTCCCTCTTTCCGGTATTGCCACTGGAAGGCAAACAAAATAGGAGTAAGTAAAGTGACAGACCTGCCCCTCTCTGCCTGGAGCCAGGCCTGTGTCCTGAGGTGTGGGAGCATCTCCTGTCAGTTGATACTGATGGTGAGGAGAGGTGGCTGTGGTCCAGTGATAAATCCAAACTGGTGTCTTTTGGGTTGTTTGATTTGCCATGAAGTCAGGAGCCCCTCTGAAGCCAGAAGCTGACCCAGGGGTATGCAAATGGATGGAAAAAGGCTTGCAAAGTGGAGACAGTTTCTAGACAAAGGCAGCTTGCAGTGATCCCTGGGGAGTGAATGGAAAAACAGATTACGTTTGTTCTCAGCTCTGTTCAATAATGGAGCAGCAGGCAGCTGCTGGCCGGTGTCCCCCGGGTCCCTCCAGGAGCAGACAGCCACTACATTATTAATTGTCTGCTGCTGGCAGGCCAGCGGGTGCAGTGTGGCTGCTGGAGAGTGGCCTGGTGCTTTGGGGAACAGCCCCTTCCTCCTGCCTCCAGGGTTCTTTTTAGAAATGAGTCCCTTCCCCCAGAAACTCTCCTTAGTGTCATGCCCGCGTGGCCGTGGGCACAAGCACTTGTAGCCTCAAGGCAGAGAGTGTGCTCAGTGTTCTTGACTCACTGTGGCCCCTCTCCCCTGTGCCACAGCCCACCGTGGAAGGCACTCTTTGCCTCAGAGAGCAACTGGACAAAGCAAAGGCTGTCGCCTCGTCCTGTGAGAGGGAAACTGAGGCACAGGGTTACACTGTCACCTGGATACAAAGGCCATGGAAGTGCAACACACATTTTCTCCCAGTATTTCTTTTCATTAGAGCTTGTCCTGATCACTGGAATGAAGTCTGTTGGTGGTCACTGTCCCAGTTTGTTCTTTAGCAGGCATCCACCAAGTGCCATCTTTTTCACTGTTCCAGTTTTAAGATGGAAGGTGTTTTCCCTGCTCATGGCTCCAGCTCTCTATCAGCCTAAAGAGCTCGCTCTTTGGCCAGTGTTTTTTCTCTTGTCACCTCAGTTTTCTGCTCCATCTTTTGCTCCCATGCCCAATATTTAGTGGATCATTTGGCTGCACAGGTAATTCTTGGTCTGACCTACAGTGTGGTTGTGTCTTAGGTGAAGGACAATTTATTTCAAATCTCCAGTCTGCAATGAACATTAATTGCTTTGTCTGTTTACCTTGAAACAATCATTGCTGATCTTCCATCCAAGGAGTGTGCCTTGGCCTCTAGCCTGACCCTTTGTGGGGCTGACTGTGTGCTCACCTGATTTAAAAGCTCACTTGTTTTAACCATGTACATAAAGTCACACAGTGGAGCTTGTGACCCCAACATGAGCTTAATCATTGAATTAAAGGTCAAAACACATTTGGAGATTTTTACCCTGTGCTCCCAAACAAAGTAAAAGCTTTACTAGGAGATGTCCAAACAGAACAGTGAAAAACAGCCGTAAAAACTGGGAGTGTTCTTTGCCTTTTTCTCTTCTTGTGTCCCTTTTTGCTTTTGCACATTCCCTGAGCTGACAGCGGTGGTGTATTTGTGTGAGGAACTCTGAAATTCCTTTCCACAAAATCTCATCTGCCAACGCTGCTTTTTTTTTTTTTTTTCCTTTTTCAATATAACATCGCCTCACAGTGGCTTGCTTGATAATTTTTGCATGAAACAGTGGAAGGTACCTCCTGTAAAAGTTGGCCTTGTTTCAAGAAACTGCCTTGTTCTGTTCTGTTTTGTTTTCTTTCGTTTGTTTGTTTTTTAAAATGAAACCAACAAAAGAAATTATCTTTTCCTGTAGCACTTGGTGTAATTGGAATGTTTCTGTGCTCATGGTGGCATGTGGTCTACCATGGATTACAACTATACCTACATGTATTTTTGACAGCTTCTCACCTGAGCAGTAGAAAGCTTCAGTGACAAGCACCCTTGGATTTTTTCCAGCTGGAAAAAATTAGTTTTCTTCTTTTGTCTTTTTAAATTGAGAAGATTTTGCCTTTGGACAGGGATTTTCTTTCCTTTTGCTCCTTTCTCAGCGTGAAGTGACAAAACACATCCTGCTACCTGTAGCAGAACTGCAGCCACAGGGGAATCTGTTGGGAGTGGGGAGCAGTGGAGGAGGGATTACCCAAGGAAAGGGGGTGGAAACTAAGTTATTGATGCCACCCTGACAGACTCAGTGGGGCAGCATTTTGTAATCTGCAGTGTCTCAGGATTAAACCCCAAACTGCAGGACACATCCCACCAGGATATGACAGTCAGACCAGTGTCCATGTGCCATGTCCATGTCACACCACACCTATGGGAGTGGTGTGACCTCAGAAGAGAATCACTTCACACCTTGGGAATCTGAGAGTTACCAGACAAGATTTTATCTGCTCTTTATTTTTGTAAGCAGCTATTTTTTCTCTTGTTTCCTTGTTTCTTCCTTTTTTCTCCAGTCTGCCACCAGTCTCTTGTATCTGTAGCTTCCCTGCAGTGGAGGGGGAGACAGAATCAGGCTCCTTTTACTGGAAGGGGGTAGAGATCACTGACACTGTAGGGATGCTCGTGTGCTTGAAAGGGCTGTGCAAACCCAGGAATAACCCTGGACCTGAGAACTGGGCAATCCATACTCCTTTTTATTCTTTACTGGAAGGGTGTAGAGTTCAGAAATGGAAGTCAGAGCAGTTACACTCACTGAATAAAAATAATCTTCTGATAAGCACTACATTAATGATATGATAAGAAAGCAAGGGCCACTCATTATTTTCAGCTCTGCTCCCATCCTGGACAGATTACTGGGCCTAAGCAGGGACTTTTTATGAGCAAAATGATTTTTACATGGCTCCTGCTTAACCTGGTGATGGGGAAGGGAAGAGGGAGGCAGCTCAAACACTCAGCTTTCTGCTGTGCACCTCCAGGGAGAAACAGTTAAATGGAGATGTGAGAACTTGCCTTGCTTCACAAGGAAATAGTCTCTTTTATGTGTGTCTTGCCTGTGTTGATATTTGAAAGCTATTTTGGGCCACAACAGCAAATTTAATCCAGTTTGTTCTCTCTCTAAAGTATTGTACCGTAAAATCTCAGATCGATTTTGACAGCTCCAACTATTTAGATTGGAGAGAAAAGCCAAACAGTGAATCACTCTGAATATTTACAGTTGAATTCATCCCAGGGTACCTGTACCCACCTCACTGAAATGAAAGTGTTATCTGAGATATGAGCAAAGGCTTAGAGATTCCCAGCTATTTTCCCAGTTTGTGTGAAGCAGTGTAGCTGTACTCCCAGGGCTGGGATGTGAGGAGCAATCCAGGGATAATGTTGCAGAGGGGTCAATGAGTTCAGAGTGGTCCATCCACTCCCCTTGGAAGGCTTGGAGACTTGAGCTACACTTGCTCTGCTGAGAGTCAAAGCACTTGAACCACAGTAAATATAGCTTTCTCACTCCTTGGAGCTGACTGAAAATGTGGGAAACGTGTTCACAAATGATTATACGGTGGTCAATTTTCAACAGTCCACAGGGGGGGAAAAAAAGTCACAGCAACACAAAAGCCATCACAGTAAGTTATTGAATGAATTCCCTTGGATATCTTATCATGTTATAGCCTATGGGCATGGCTTGATATGCAGGAATCAGTGTTCAATTCTCAGCCCACTCCCTTCCTCCTGTGGTCCTTACCTGAGATGCTCCATTTCCCCCCTGTCTCAGCTGGAAAATCTCTTCTCAGGTTTTTGCCTGTTGCCCTTCACCGCATTAAATTGATGGCAATTGCAAAGTCCTTTGCAGCTTTTATGGGCTTCATAATACTTCCTCACAGGGAACTCAACAGTCTATATTGGCTATCACTGTCATCCTCTGAAATATTGCTGTCATTCACATATGTAATGTCCCCAGTCCCAAAGGATCTGCAGCCACCATGCTAACTGCAAATAAGTGCAGGGATTGCTTTGCTGTTAAAGTGCAGAGAAGGAGCTGCATGGCCGAGTGAGCAGCAAGCAGCTTTTTGCCCGTTTCCTGGGGGGAGATGATCAGCTTTTGGTCAGAGACAGGAGAAACATCTCCTTTTACAGGCTTTCAATCCCTAATGCACACTGTGAGCAGGTATAGAGAAGGGCTTTCAGAAGAAAGAAGTGTGTGTGTCGAGCTCTTGACCCCATTTTCTCCCTCTCCTTTTTAACTGGCTGTTGGTCCCCATCACTGACCCCAGTGCAGTCCCACAGGCAGCTCTGGCTCAGCCCGCTGTGCCCACGTGTTGGCTGCAGCCCTGGGATTCCTGAGACTGGGATTTGGGAAATAACATTTCCTTCTCCTCAAGTCACCTTCAAGCCGCGTTGAGGGAAGGATACAAGTAATGCTTCCTGGGCCAACGTGCAGAGGAAAGACCTGCTGGTGTTTTCAGGGTTGCTTCTCCCGAGATAAGCCCACGGTTCAGTGGGAAAACTGCAGAAGCCTGATGAGTGTTAACCAGGAGCAGAAGGGGTTTTGCCTGCAAGGCCCATGTCCAAAGACCCTCTGCAGAGGGAGGAGGAGGCAGCCTTCCCAGTGTTGGTGCTGAGTCCCATTGTCCACAGCACCCTCCTGGGAGGCTGCACAGCCCTTCTCGCCTCTGGCAAGGCAGAAAGCCTCTGCCTCTGGTCCCCCCACTGCCTGTGCAAGAGCCATTTGTTTCTCTGGCAACAACCTGTTCTGGCAGTGAGGTACAGCCACGTGTGCATCTCATCTGCTGCCTGCAGCACTGGCTGATGGGACTGCTGGTGCTTGGCTTTGGGAGGGTTTTGTTCCGTCACCAAATGAGAGCGAGATAGGGTGATGTGTTGATTTTTGACCAGGCTGTCAGGACTGGGTCTGGGATGTTGTAGCCCTGACTTGCTCTGTGAATTGCTTCCCCTCCTCATTTTTCTACTTCTCTTTCCCCTCCTAGCCTGTCCCTGTGTGAGTCAGTACAGTGCCTCTTTGGGGTTACCCTTGTTGATGTTAATGCAGTGTCTCATACCACAGTCCTCACCCGAGTGCTGTTCAACTCTGGCTTAAAGCAGTCATGTGAGATCCTTCAGACTTGTCTCCTGTGTGACTGGAGATGCATCTGACCCAAAAGCAGGGATTATAATGGTTAAACTGTGTAGAGATAGACCATGAGACAGACAATAGTAGCAAAGGTCCCGATGTGCTTTTCCCTTAATCCAGTGCTTGCCTGAAAATGCCGTGGATAGATAGCACAGGCAGGAGAAGGGGGGAGTGGGGCACTGGGAGGGAGGGTGAGAGTGGCAGCTCAGATGAAAGGAAAAGGTGGGGGGGAGTCCCTGAAAGCATGGGTGAGTTACTGCTCTGCTTATTCTGCACCGTTTATGTGGGGAGAGGGACTTGTTTGACTTCTTGGTGTTGGTGGTTTATAGGAGTTCAAGTCTCACCTCTGCACTAAACTGCCAAAAGGGAGACATACACACGTTACAAGGAAGTCATAAAAAGCCCCAATAAAGGTCTTATTGCTCACACATTGTGAGGGTGGGAGCGAGGGGAGGCATCAATATGCTGTGGGTTGGACCAGGGCTGAAGGTGTTTGGATGGGGAACGGGCCAAAGTGAGGGCACTGGTCCCATGAAAAGCTGGGAGCAGAAGCAGGGTGTGATCCTGCTTTGCAGGCAGAGGGTCTGTGACAGTGCCTGATCCAGCTGGGATGTGGCTGGAGGATCAGGCTCTTTGGCACTGGTGTTAGGTGTGTTGGTGGTGGACATTGCACAGATGAATCCCTCCCTGACCAAGGAGTGGCTCATGCCAACCCTGTGCCACTGACAGCTGGGAGTGGAGGCAGTGGGAGATGCAGGCTCTGTCTCCTCTATTTCTCCTCTTTCTGATGGTTGGAGCATCCCTGCTCCTTCTGGTGGGGTTAGGGTGGTGGTGAGAGAGTTGCTTGTCTGTCACAGCCTCAGCAAACACAGCAAGTGACCCTGGGACTTGTTGGCAGAAGCTTGTCCCCTTTTGCCTTTCCACTTGCCCCTCTACTGTGTGCATGGGGATCCTGTGTGCTTTCCTGTCACCTCCCAAGGGCAGCTGGAGAGAGGCAGGGAAGTGACAGACTATCACTGTCCCTGGTAGCCTTCCAGGGGCACACACGCCCAAGCCATCAGTAGGGGCTGATTGCCTGGAGCAGGAGCAGAGCAGGACAGGAGTAGTCCTGTGGGTGGGTGTCTCCATGTCACAGCACCTCGTGGGGTGGCACAGCTCCCTCTCCAGCTCAGTGTCCCAGGCAGCTCCCCTGGGCATGGCTGGGGCTGGATAGGATGCAATTAAAGAGCATTGCATCCAGGGAAGAGCCTTGCAGTGTGGAGAGTAAACAAAATGCTTAATTTACAGCCATTGATTTATTGTGCTGTTTGCTGAAATGATATTACAGTTGGCTGCAAACTGTTTGCCATCCTCTGGTAGTGAGCTCCCACCACACTGGTGTTGCAGAAGCTGTCAATGCCCACCAAGAGCAGTGCCAGGGGGAGGCTGAGGAATGCCAGCTGCAACTGAGAAGGAGAGGTCACAGCGTCACCTGGCACATGCCAGGGTACCATCACATGAGTTGGCATTTGCCCAGGCCTGGTGTTCTGGTGTGGTGAGAAGTCCTCTGCGCTAGCATGACACACTTGCAGGCTGTACTGAGAAAACTGAGTGTAGCTCCTTTCCGTTGATGGATGTTGAAGGAAAATAATTGTCCTAGATGCAAAGAAATCTGGAGCAAGAGGCATTTGCATTTCTTTTGTGTGATAGTGCAGAGGGTTTTGTTCAGTGGAGGTTCTCTTTCTAAGGTTCATGGAGGGACCTGCTTAGTCCATGCCTGTTCCTTGTTCTGCCTGCTCTGTATTTCCAGTTCAGCCTGTACAGCACTGAGGGAAGGACTCCATGGGCAGCACTTTTTGTTTCTAGTGCCCTCATCCCTGTAGAACCCTCAACCTCTTGGTCACCCTGTGCATACAAATTAAATAAGAAAAAAACCAATCCACCGTGTGTGGCTGGTGATCAAAGGTAGGGAGCTCGCAGCCAGCCAGACGTTTAAAACAACACTTGAAATTCTTGTTGATCTTTTATCATTGCTGGCTGTGCCTTCCAACTCTTTGGAAAGCTGTGGTCTGTGTATTACATTTATTGTGGCTCCACTTGTGACAGCTTCTTGGAGACAGACAGGGAGCTCGTGGGGCAAGCACTGGATGGTGGCCAAAGAAAGGCAATATACACCAGGAAGATGCTACAACTCATTCAGTATAATTGTAACAGCAGAAAGACAATGATAATGGGAGAAAAGCTTGCTGAGGTCAGTGATGAGAGATGACTTGGCACACACGGTCCAATTTGGAGGCGGTTTCTTCTCCCCTTCCCTGTGTGAGCAGCTGCCCAGGTGTGTGGATCTCTGGAACACGACAGATTTGCTTGGGATAGCTCTGTAATGGGCTACCTTGGAGAAAAATGACATTACCCTTGGAAACACACAAGGCTGGATTGCTCAAGGGAAGTCCTTGAGTTGCAGCTGCTCTCGCTGAGCATCCTCCAGGCAGGTGGGCAGAGCTGCCCTCCCATGAGTGAAACAGGGGGGCTGGTTGATCAGAATCCCCTGCCAGCAACGCAAACTGGTGACAGCTCAGTGCCAACAGACTGAGCCCAGGTATAACTGTGTCCTGCTGCATTTTTACGAGCCTGGTAAAACTGGGAGCCACCAAGGAACTGACAGAGAATAACATCCGAGCACTAGGGTATCCTTGGTAACTGGAGGGGGCTGGAGGGCAGGCAGACCCCTTCCCTTCCTGCCTGCCTCTTGCCTCTAGTCTGTGCAGTGTGCTGAATCCAGGTGTGGGTGGATTTGTCAGCTGGGCAGGATGCTGCCTTGGCATTTACTCCTGCAAACCTCAACGAGATAAATCACCTCAGTGCCTGTCCCTGGCGGCCGCGTCCCGGTCGCTGCATGGGGGAGCAGAGAGGCAGTGAAGTGTCTCCTGGCCCCTGGAAAAGGGCTGCTGTGAGCCAGCACCAGCAGGCCTCCAGAAAACCACTCCCCCCTTGATGCCTTTTCCCTCCTCGGGGGAGGCAGGTTCATTAAGTGAAGAAGCTTTGTGGCAGCAGGGAGTCTGGCTGCTGCAGGGAGAGGATTGCCTGGCGCTCGGCTGCGCCGTGCAGGCGACTGCTCTTAAATCTCTGCCCTGTTAAACGGGATTGGCTTGTCTTGGAGCAGGCAAAATGCCCTCCCAGCACATGGGCATTAGTTGTGAGCGGGTGAAGCTGCCAAGACATCGTTACTGATCATTAAGTGTGTTTATAAAGGCAAGGCCAGGAGCCAGGCAGGCCCTGCTGATCCAGCCCCGCTGCTGCAGCAGAGCCAGTGGTAGGGCATGCAGCCTGGCTAATTCTTCCCCCAACTAGATTAACTTATAAACTAAAAAAGCCTGATGCCAGACAGGTCCAAGCACTGGCTGTATGCCTCGCTGGACAAAATGTGATGATGATCCAGAGCGTTGTCCACCTTCCCCTCAGAGTCATTATTTTCTAGTTTATTTGGGTACCAGCCAGCAGCAGAAATGCTGAAAATACTGCAAGGTGAGAATTTGGGTCTCTAGCACCACAGGAGGCAGAAGGAATTAAGAATCCATGTCTGAGGAACATCTGCTTTTGCCAAGTTGACCTTTAGCTACCCTAAAGCTGTTACTAAAGAACAATCAGTGTTTGCTGCTTTGCTGAGCTTGTGGCATAAGTAATGGAATAACTTGTGTTCCTGTTAGGACCAAATGCTAAATAGAAAGCAGTCTTATGGAAAGGACTCTGCCTGTTTTTTCTTTCTAATGCTAATTCCCAGATTTCCCCTCTCTGCTTTCCTGGATGTGGTCTGGGTGGCCTGCTTAGGAATGACTGGATTGCTGTAGCTGTTCAAAATTATTGTGTCTTGGCTCTTTGCCAGCCTGAGTAAAATAATCCCCTGTTACTTTGGTAAAGGACATGAGTGTTTATGGGAACCTGCTGATGGTAAATCCCCTGGAGCCCAGAATGATTGCAGTATCCCTTGCCGAGCCCCTGAAGAGTGCTGGCCATCACCAGAGAGGGGACAAGTGTCCTGGTGTCCCCATGGGGACATGGCTGTTCCTACAGCACCAGGTATAGGGTAGCAGAGAGGTGCCCTTAGGCAGTGCAGAGATCCTCTGCGTGCCCACTGTGCTGCACATTGAAAGTGCAAAGCAATTTCTTACCTCATTGGAAAATGGGAGGAAAAGGGGCTTGTTTCCCTTTGTGACTGGTAGTGGAAATCAAATGCTCCATGATGAGGAGGCAGCGTGGCTCTGTGCTGAACATCTGAACATCTGGGAGTGATGGATGGCACTTGGAGAAAAGGTGTTGCAACCCATCACATGCCTGAGTTGTGGCAACAAAGGGTTTGTTCTTCCATGCCTGTCTTGGCTGCTCTGGCAGCGCCTGCACACATCGTTTCTGAGGCTGAGATCATTCATGCTGGAATAACTTACAAAGCATCAGTGTTCCATGGGGATTTAAAGTTCTCTTCCTCCACAGCCTTAAAAGGAAGGAGCTAAAGGCAGGATACACAAACTGATGAAAATTACTGATTTTTATTCCCTGTTTTTACCACAACTTTTTCCAGAATAAAATTGTGCCTGGGCGATTTAATAATCTTGAAGTATTCTGGGTGGGGATGCAGGGCTGAAATGCAGTCAGCACTTTGGAGAACCAAGCTTTATTTCTGGTGTCTAGGGACTGGTTTAGGATTGTAACCTTAGCTGGTTAGCCAGTTGGCTCCAACACATTGCTCCTGCCTCATTTCTTCAAGTTTTTCATAGCAGTTTTTTTTCTGCAAGCAGAATGTAAGCAGGTTGTATTATGCTGGTTACCAAGGAGTGGACCTGCAGAAATGAGTCTGGAGCACAGTGGTCTTTCCCCATCCCTGCCTGAGCAGTCAAGGGACAGTATTTGCTGTACTTGGAGCATTTGAGGACTGAACTTCTTTCCTGGCAAAGTGGACTTTTTCTGTTAGAGCCTTGTAGGATGCCAGGATCTAACTAAAGCTGCAGATCTCCTAATTTGTGTTAAAAGAAATAGATAGGAAAATAAACTCCAAGTCAGATCCTGCTGCTGCCCTAGGCTGGACTGGATGGGAGGTTTCAGGTAAATGGGCTAATGAGTTGGGAATCCAAGACAAGTGAGCAGCCCAGCTTTGTGGGCTCACAGTCCAAACCTGAGTTACCATTTCTTCATTCCTGTTGCCTGTGCTGTTTTGTCACTGCCAAGCAGTGTTAGATGCTGCTGCTTCAGAGTGAGTGGCTTGGCCTCTGTAGGGGGCAGGGAAAATATATGTTCTTCGAGGCACACTTGCTGCCAGCCACCTTCCCTGAAGCTGGACGTTTGTTATTATCCCAGGAAGGTGAAGGATGTGCTGCTGTGGGATGTAATTCACCCCAGCAGAGGCCTCCTGCCAGAGCCACATCCCTGCAGTGCAGCAGGGGAAGGAGCACAGTCCTTGACTGTGAATAAATGGACTGAACTGACAGCCTCCTCTCTTCTGGGTGGCATCAAAACAGGGCAGTGCCCACAGGTTGGCTCCATGCTGGCAGATGGTGAGGGCTGGCTTTGGCTGAGGTGACAGGAACCAGGGGTGTACCCTGATCTGCCTGGTTGGTTCTCAGAGCCAACCCCGCTGTCACTGGAGCAGGGACTTGCTGTGGATGACAGCAACTGAAAACCTTCAGGTCAGGTTTCATTGGGAACCATTCCCACATGTCTAAATCGCATTTTTAAAGTGTGGCTTAGGTGAATAACACCTAGGCACTCTCGTTCCACAGTAATCACCATGTCTGCTTGATTAGTGGATGGAAAAATGATTAACTAGGAGATAATTTCCCATCATTTGGGTGATTTTTTTGTTTGTTTTGGTTTTTTTAAGTCTGAGCTGGTGGATTATCCTGGCTTTCTCAAGGGCAAGCAGCTTCTCATGTCCTTGAGAGTAAATGCCAAACTGCTCGGGCTTGGCTGCAGCATTGGCTTTATTTGCCAAGGACTTCAGAGTGTGCCTGAAGAACAGAGCAAGAGGGAAGAGGGAAAACAGACAAGTAATTCTGACACACTTTAGTATTCCTGGCGGTGCTGCTGCCATCAGCTGTTCTATCAGCTTTCACAGCCCATGCTATAATTAAGATCTGTCAACACTGATAAAAGGGAGAACATTCAGTCAACTAATTAAGTATCGCTTTAATACTCTAATATTTAAATTCAGGTTCCTAAATCAGCAGAATAATAAAATGTTTTATGTCTGCTTAAATGGCAAGGGAACAGAATGTGAATATCTCAATAGCAGATTTAATTATCAATCTGCCTTTCCCCTGTGGAGCAGAGCAGATCCTGGTGCAGCGGAACCAGGAGCCCTGGCAGGGGCATGTGGGTGTGGGAGTGCAGAGCTGGCAGGAGAGGGGGCCCTGAGCCAGAGGGAGCTGGGTAACCCCAGCAGCATGGCTGGGGTGGAGAGGGCTTAAAACAAACCTGAGGATGCTCTGGGACAAGGGAGATGGGCTTGGTAAGCAGGGGAAGGACAGTGGCTGCTGGCACTAGGAGGAAGGTGGGAGCCTTATCCTCTGGATGTGCAGCCTGCAATTCTACACTGCTGCTCTTCATTTGTCTGCAAAGGCTCAGAGCATCGAGGGGAGCATCTGGGAGCTGGGATGCTTCATGTGTTGTCCATGGCTCCAAATATGTGAGAACAGCTGAGCAGGGAGAGCTGTGCCTGAGCTGGAGCAGGTATTAAGTTGAGCAAATGCTTCAGCAGGCCTGGCTTCAATATTGCCTTTCCTTTGTTCTTTTTGTGTTAGCTTGCTGAGAATATTTCAGTGAGCACGTTTACCGGCAGGAGTGTTCATGGAGAAGGGAAATATTTGTTCAATTAATCTCCAAGAGGACTGCAAACCGAGATATTTTGAAGTATTTGCACTAGAAACTTGATGATGAGTGCTGTGCTCGTCCTGGCAAGAAGCACAGGCAGCCTTGGAGCTTGTGCTCCATTAAACAGAGTGGGGGAATTGTAGTTGTAATGAGTGGGCTGCTGGTTCAGATCTGGCAGGGAGCTCTAGGCAGGCAAGAACACAGGGTCTGGAGTTCTTCTAAGGCTTAGATTTGTTCTGAGAAATTACACGGGATGGAAAAAGGCTTGGGAAAAAAAAAATCAATTTGGACAATCCCGCTCCGTTCACACGTAATTTGGAAACTGAAAAAGAGGTGAAATTCATCAAGGAAACGAATCATTACAAATGATTTGTTGGGCTGTTGTAGGGAGACAATTTATGAATATTGATCTGTTTGTAATTGTGAGTCACTCCTGGTGGAAGCTGTGTGTTGTGGCAGTGTTAGGTATCCAAAATCGACCCAGCTGCAGTTACTCCAAAGGGCTTTAGCCAAGATTGCAGCCTCCTCGTGCTGCACTTTCCAGAGTTACTGCATGAAGGAACGCTTGGCCAAAGAGTTTTCAGACAATACCATAGCTTCCATTTTGCAGCAGGGCCCCTGAGATACAAAATGACTTGCTCGAGGTCAATTAGAACCTGTAGCAGACTTTGGGAAAGAATCACAGTTTATTTTGGTTTGCTTTGGTTTGTGTGAAATAGTCCCAGAGCAGGAGTTGTTGGCGTGTCTGCTGTGGAAACCCAACTTTGCAAAACTGAGGGTTTTTATCAGAACGCTGGAGTTTTGAGGAGGTGGTGTGAAATCCTGTGTAATTCCCTTGCTCTGTAGGAAATGGAATGTGGTTCACCCCCAGAAGGCAGCTCAGCTGCCAGGGAAGTGTGGGAAGGTGGGATGGATGCCCTAATCCATCTCTCCCTGAGGGTAGGCATGGGCACCTGCAGGAGTTATTTTGAACTGAGCAACTCGGGAGAAAACATCTCTGAAAGAGAAATACTGCAGAGGATGTACAATACAGCACTGGTGTGCAGCTCAGGGCTTGTTATCCTTTCTCCTTCTCCTGGAAGCTCCTCATTGCAGTTATTCTGTGGGTGGGCTGTGGGGGCTGTTCCTGTGTGACTGTGCTTTGCAGCAGGTGATTTTCTGTCTCTGCTGCCCAGTGTTTCAGTCCTGAGAATGCCACTTGCTAAGTGGGAAGGAATGACCAGCAAAAGTGTAGGTTATTTGTTTTAAAATAGAGAAATGTGGCAATTTCATACCCTGCAGTTCCTTCCTGACAGCTCATCCTCCCGCATCACACTGCAGTGAGTGACAGCAACCAGAGGCTATTCATAAGGGTGGCATCTCAGCATGTAATAATCATAATTACATGAAATAATAACTATCTAAAGGGCAGCACAGTGAGTGACAAGCCAGAGAATATACCTTGACACCTGCCAAAGATGTACTAAACACACAGAGAAATTTTCTCTAGGATCCTGTCACTTTGTCAACTAACAGAAGCAGCCAGAGTTAATAAAATTACTCCAACAAAGTCAGGCAGGGCTTTTTCCCTTGCTGTCAGAGGCTCAGGTTCACAGAATCATCGAGGAGCCTGGTCTAGGTCTGGCAGTGCTTTGCTGTCACTATTTCTGGCTGTAATTAATTGGAGAAGTTCCTCTGTATGGAGTTTAATCTGATAATTTTTAAAGATAATAATTGATAAACTGTAGGTGGCAGCAGGCTTGAGGGACCTGGCTGAAAAAAAAACCCTGGAAAGGTTTGACATTTCCTTTGCTGCCATTCCTTCTGATATTTAATTCTACCTGTGTGTGAGGGCTAGACCCCAGGATGAGAAGTCCTGTGTGGCAGCTGGTAGCACTTACAGATTTTATCCTGAGGTGTAGCAGCAGGTGATCTTATACTGTGCAATGTCTAATCCTTTGTGTAAAGCAAACATGGAAATTGTCTGGACAGGCCCCATTCCCTGACAGGATGGTTATGGAAAGACAGGAGAGGGCGGGTGGGAGAAGACGTGTGTAGGTAAAAGATGGACCACTACAACTAGGGTTTAAGGGTACTGTGTGTCCCCCACAGGGCTTGATTTTTTAAAAGTCATCTGCAAGTTATCCCAATTAAAATCAAACCAAAACATCTGGCTGAGTGCTGGCCTTGCTGCCCAAGCTCCCTGGCCTGTGTTGTAGGTGGGTTTGGAACAGACATTCCCAATCATGAGTATCTAACAGGAGTCATAACAGTGAGCACTGGAGGAATGGGAGATGCAGGGCTAGTTTTTGCATGGCTCCTTACAATCAGATTATGTGCATTTTGAGTGTCTCTTTAGTGCTATTCTTTGACACTTGAATAACAATTAAAATTGCTGGAAGGGCTATTTTTGTTCTGTGTGGCTGTGAGATGTGGTGTTTGACCACGTGTTACATTCCCTGGCACAGTCCCTCATTTCCTTGGGCTCCCTCTCCCTGTGTGTCCTCTCCTTGGCTTGGATTTGGGTACAGGGGGGACGAGCAGTGTGTCAGTGCCCTGCAAACACACAGGCAGCCGTGTCCCTGAACACAGGTGTCAGACATCACACGTGTGGAACGGCTCAACAGGATGAAGTTCACATGAGAGGCTTATTTATACTCCTGGATGCACCAGTGGTTTCCATGGGAATGGGAAGGGCTGCACAGTAGGACGGTTGCTCTTATTGCACATGACAGAGAGCTAATGGTGAGGGCTGCAGCCTCCTTGTGCCCTTGTTAATCCAGCCCCCTGCCAGCTTTTCCTGGCCATCCACACCTCTGTCCCACGCAGTGCCCGAGGCAGGGACTGCTGAGGGGGGTTCGTGGCTCACAGTGCCAGAGATGTGACTTTTAGGAGACAAGGGCTTGTTCCCCAGGCAGCAAAGGGATAAAAATAAAACTTGTGTGCGGCCTTTTGGTGATTATTGTTTGGGAGAGCAGAGGTGAGGTTTGTTTGTTTATTTTTATTCCCGTAATGAGAGTGCCAGAGGGAAAAGCAGAACTGTGGGGTCTGGTTTGTTATCACCGGGTCTCGCTCCTGTGTGGCTGCCTGGAAAATCCAGGGGGAGAACACAGGAAAATCCAGGCATCGGCTGCTGTGTGCTGGTGGGAGTTGTCTCCCCTCCAGAGCAGATGCCACACATATCCTGCTCCTGGGGCACCTTCCCTGCAGGCGTTTTCCAGGTCTGTGGCACGATCTGCCCCATGCTTGGTTTTGCAGGGAAAGCATCCTAGAGGGAAGAGGTTGTCCTGTGTTGCCACGAGTGTTCCTGCATCCCCTCCTCTTAATGAAGTGGCTGTATCACCTCCCCTCTTGTTTGTCTCAGCAGCTTTTGAAGGACAGTACAGAATTCACCCCGCTCCACCCTCCCTTGCAGTGACACACCATCCCATGGCTCAGGCTGGGCTCCATGGAGGGGTTGGGGTGACTGTACATCACCCACACGAGTCCAGCACCCTCCTGGCAGGGGGGAGCTGCAACCTCAGGTCTTCCCTGGATAATCCTGGAGGGCTCTGAGGCTTAGCATCCCTGAGGTGGTGTCAGCCAGAGACAAAACCTCAATTACCCCATGGTTTGCTGGGAGGGCAGGGATCTCTGGGAGCACGTGGCTTTCCTGGGAGCTGCTGAGTGCCATCTGCTGGGAGAGGGACTTTGTTCCGGGGGCTGTGATGTGCAGGGAAAACATCCATGGGGAAACAGAGATTGGCAGGGAGAGGCCAAGGGCTGTTAATAACACAGTAGGTAAGGGAAAGCAGAGGATAGAACACACACAAAATTGCATTCAGACAACACAGATGACAGTTATTTTGATTTGTAAATGTCTACCTAGTTGGAAAAGCTGCCATAAATAATACCCAGCTGTCAGGCTGTCCTGATCCGCGGGCTGTGTGCTCAGGCGTGCTGCTGATGGGGGGCTATATTTTTCTCGCTGTATGTACAGGATAAACATACACTCTGCTTGCACATGTTTGTCATTGAGAAATCCCTGCTGCACCTGCACTATGTCATTACCGTGTTCAGTCACTTGAGTCTTCAGAGACAGAGCGTTGTTGAATTTAATTTTTTTTTTATACGATTTTCCTTCTTGTCCCTCAGCTAAGGCAAGAAAATCCCTCATCCCACAGCTCTATTTTTGTTGTAAGACAAATTGGCTGCTCACTTTGTATTTGCTGTAGCAGTCAGCAGCAGTGGCAGGGCCAGGTGACAATCTCTGGGTGCCCAGAGCTGCACTGCTCCGTGGATTTCTTCTCCCCAGGCTGGGAAAGCACATAAACCTGAGCCATTTGAAGGAAGACACTTGGCCGTTGCCAAGATTTCACCTGTTTTTTAGATAAACAGAGCACTTCAGGGCTATCAATATTTATAGATTAATCTGTTTGAAGGCCAGGAGGGAGCGTTTATCATTATCCACTCTGCCCTCAGTGGGCTGTGGAACAGCCTCAGCCCCACCTGCAGCCCAGCCCCTCCACTGGTGCCTGTAGGCAGTGCAAACAAAATCGTACCTGCTGTCAGTCCTGACTGCAGTTCAGGCTGTGGGGATCGATTCTTCATCAGAGCAGGAGCCAGCAACAAGGGCACGTGTTTCCTTCGTGGGATTTGCCGGAATTTAAGGCGCCTGCTAGCCCTTGGTGTGATGAAGGCAAACTGCCTCCTGACATCACCCCACACCAGCACCACAACCACCCATCAAACGCTGTTCTGAGCTGCCAAATTTTCTCCCAGGCAGCAGCACCAACCAGCAGGAAAACAAAGATTCTGCCTTGTGAGGACACCCTCCATTTTTTCATCCATCTGTTCCTGCACCATGTAGTGGCTCTCTTCTCCGTTTGGGGCTGGAAAACATGTCCAAACTCCCACTTCTCTTGTCCAGGGCAGCCAGAGCTGAGCCAAGAGGCTGCCAGTGCACCGGTGCTGTGGGAGGTCTGTGCCCAGGGAAAGCCAATGCCATGTACCCCTCGTTAGCCTGTGGCCACTTCTGCTTCAGGCTTCATTTTTCAGGTGCTGCCAGCCCTTTCCCAAAGCAGATGATACACGTGGGAGCTGTTGGGTGTCTCTGCAATGCACACAGTCAAGTCATGTTGTACTGTGTTGTGTTAAAGGGAAATTTCAGCCTCTTCTAATTGTTGTGTTGTCCGACAACATCAACTGGTTCCTGAAATTGCCTCCTGAAGGCACTGATCTGTGAGCTGCATTTATGGTCAGGAAATTGAGGAGAAGGAAGAGAGAGTGAGGAAGATATTTGCTTTTCCCCATCAGTTCAGAAAATGGGTCAAGAACAAGCCCAGCACCCTGAGAGACTCACCTGAGCTCAGCTGTGTCCTGTGTTTGGAATCCCATAAATAAATAGCTGAAAAGTCCCCTGAAGGTTTGGGAAACCTCTGGGGGCAACCCTGGGTGGATTTATAGCTTCCTGTCAAGAACCACATGGAATTCATGGCTGTGTGTGGCTTTGCCTGGATAGTTGACTGAATTCTGCTTTACATTCTGGGCTCAGACGGATTTGCAAGAGAAATTAGGGGGAGACAAAGTCTGCAGCTTGAACTGTGCACAGTGTTCACATGCCCTGGGGAAGCAAAGCTTCTGGGTGTTTTGCACAGCTGTGACCTCCAGACTAATATGGAAATTTTGCTGTTAAAGATGCACAAATCTTGTAACAGTCCCCTGGCTGAAGGTACAAACTGCTACTAGGAAATGCCACATCCTGAAAACACATTTTGCTCTGTAGTTGGCTTTTGTGCCCTGTTGCAGCTGGCCAGCCTTCCTGGGATTGCCAAGCAGAATTTGCTGTTAAAGCAAAGTGCCTTTGTGTTTTCTTTGCTCCGTGATTGATCTATCTCATTGTGTCACAGAACTAAATATAGCTTCTCCCTACCAGGCCGTGTAGTGGCTGCTCCTGGCCGTGTCACCTCAGGTCGGATTAATTAACCCTGACATCATCCATTTTCATGGACAGAGATCCCATTCCCTGCTGCTTGTCAGCAGAAGCAGCTTCCAGAGCGGGTGCAGGCTGGAGGCAGCGGGGAGGCTGCGTGAACACCATCGGGCTGGCTGAGCCAAGGCACTGCCAGTGCCTCCTAAAAAGAGCAAAAGGCAACTTTTCGTCTCCTTGTTTTTCCTAGGGCTTAGCAAGGAACCAGTAAGTTTGCAGCAGCTCTGATTACAAATATTTGCTCTTTTCTTTGGCCCCTGATGACTCTGCTGTTGGCTTGTTTATCCGGTGCTGCAGTGCTCTTGGAGTGCTGAGCTGTCCCCAGTGCCTTGTAAGAACTGCGGGGCTGGGGTTGCCTTTGTAGGGGTGGTTAGAGTGCAGTGTAGGGCAGGGAAGTGGGGGGTGAGGAGCCAGGAGCAGGCAGTCGGTGTGGGTTCAACCACCAGCTCTGAAAGTCTGTAATTGCTCGCCCAAATTTTCTGCAGGGGTTAAAGCCAGAGGACACAGACAAGGGGCTGCTCCAGCTCTGTACCACTCCTTTGTCATTAGGGTCTCCTAATGACTCCCTGGAGTCTGCAGCACTGCTGCTGTGCCTTGTGGTTCACGTTTTCCCAAACTTGTGCTGCTCATCTGTGCTGGCATCAGGTGGCCTCTTTTGAGAGCAAAAGAAAACCTGTGCAGTTGCAGGGGGGGAAATTACTTCAAAGATCAGCTTCAGGTGACCACTGGTCTCATGTGTCCAAATATTTAGGAAGGGCATTTTCTTTCCTCCTCTCTCTCCTTCCCCCTCTTGTCCCCGATTCTCATTTCCCTGCCATATCTCCCAAGCCAACAGCCTCACCCCCATCTGCCCCAATCCCTCTGGCCAGGAATAGCCCTTGCTCTTGCAGAGCCCATCCTGCCATGGGTGCAGGTGTGCTGGGGCTTGGTGCTCCAGGGCAGCTCTTGGGGAGAGCCTTCAGTCAGAGGAGGGAGCACTGGTGGGATCTTGTGTACAAGTGGTTGCACTAAACAAAGTGCCTTAATGAGCTGGAGGAAAGTCTGTGGGATTTTTGGGGCTCCTACTATGACCTACTGAGAGTCGAATCGATTGGAAATCTCTGCAAAGTGTGTCTCATTTCTTAGATGTGGTACCTTCATGCCAGCCAGCGAATGGGTGATGGCTGGAAGGTGGGATTTTCTGCAGGCTAGCACATATTCCCATCCACTCAAAGCCAACAGGATTTTCTGTTGATTCCTGTGGGACCAATTTTCATGTTATGGCTGAGCCTCGTACGTGATATCCCATATTTCTGCTTGGCTTTTTAGAATTTACTTTTCGCTAATATTTTGGGAGCTGAACATTCGGATGTGAGGGAGCAAACCCAGTTCTCTGTCTTCAGGGCCCTGCGGTTAAACCTTACCCCTTTGGAAAGAGCCTCTGCCTGAGTAAAGAGTAAAAACAGCGTGTTCTTTCACTGCTTTGTTTGCTGCATTTTGGGATCCCCCAGTCTGAGACCTGTTTATGCTGCTCTAGTCAGAGGAGTAGCCCAGAAAGGCTTGCAAATTAATGCTCAGTGCATGAGCACACTCTGTTGCACAGAGGCTTTTGTGAGCCCAGCCTTTGCAGGCTGATGCATTGCAAGGTGCACAAGACCAAACACAAAGGGCTGTTCCTCCTCGAGTTTGGGGTCTTCTCCATTCCTCCCCTAGGATTTTTTTCTTTCTTCCCTGTCTCCTTGGTGTCATTCCTGCCGGGAGCTGGCGAGTGAGCCGGCAGTGAGTCAGTGGGAGGGGGTGGCAGCTGGGCTGAGACTTGCTGGGTTGGTTCCTCCTGAAGTTATGAATGTGCCAGTGCCTCTGCAGGATGGCTCAGAGGTCCACCCCTGTTTGGGGATGGTGGCAAGGATGATGATTCCCAGGCCAGCAGCTCTGGGTAGGTCTGGTGGTGCAGGATGTGTGAAGGAGCAGCAGGTTGTAGGTGGGGACAGGAAGGACTCAGCAAGGGGAGTGTGACAGGCACTGCTGCCATCCCTGAGCCTCCTGTGAGCCACCTGGGTTTGTATGGGTCTGGTGTCCAGGGAGGGAAGGGGGCAGACAGCCCAAGTCCCAGCAAAACTTGTCCTGCAGCGAGCCCTTGACAGATGTTAAAAAGACTGAGACAGAGTTTTTGTAAGCTCAGGCAAGTGGGGCTGGTGTTTAGATCTGGGTTGGTTTGCTGACTTGGCCCTGGCTTGCCTGTGTGACCTCAAGATAACTCCTGTAGCTGACCCTGGTGCTGGTGTTACTGAGCTCTGGCTTGAGAGTTTCAAAAACAAGCATTGTGGGGTTTTTTTATTTGGAGCCCTTACTGATGGAAGCACAAGTGCTTCCATGTTATTAGGAAATACTGCTGAAGGATGGCAGGGGGAGAGAGCATGAGAGATTAAGTCTACTCAGGGACTGGATCAGAGTACAATATTTTGTCTCCCACTGTGTTACCAGCTGTATAAGAGGAAAATGTCAGAAATCCTGCAGCAGGCAATTAAGTGCAACGGGGGCTGCTCCCCGCCTGACCTCGGGGAGCTTGGGCTTGGTTCATATCCTGAAACAAGGAGTCTTTCTCCCAAAGCTCTTTGCCTTCTGCTGTGTTGTTAAAAGTCTGACCTGCCTTTGTGTCCTTCACTATGACCCATGGAAAAGCTGGGGGTAGTGGGAAGAAGGGAAGAGCTCAGCAGCAGTGCTGTGCTGGCCCTTGGAGAACATGGGCTGGTGTCGGCTCAGAGTGTTCCCCTTACTGTGCCTCACCAGCATCCTCCTTTTCCTCAGTCTGTTGCACGTGAGAGTTATTTCTCCAGCCTCCACAGTCTGCATTAGCTCTGCCTTTTTTTTGACTGGAATATCATTTTGCTTCTTTGTGCTGATGTTTTGTGAACTTCACCAGGCCCGTTATTTTTCTTCGATTTCTTTTTGCAACGCTTTCCATTCTGGAATGATCTGAACTTAATTCATGTACCATTTGCTCTGTGCTATACTTTCAGCACATTAATAAAAATAATTTAAATTGTATTAGGCTACAGACAAATCCCTGTGGTATCCCCTGAGTATCTCCCTTCAAGCTGACATGTTTCTGGTCCTTATTTTTCCTTAGTTCATTGTGCTTTAGGCAGCTTTAAATGGGGATGGAGGTGTGTGTAGCTGAGCCAAACTGGAAGCTGATGAGTAATAAAAGATTGCTCTACATTTGTGAAGTGAGGAGTAGAGTAAAATAGCCTAAGGTGAAAACAGCTGTGAGGAGAGGGGATGGCTGAAGGGCCTTACGTGCATATATGTTTTGTCTTCTTTTTGTTTTTAAACGGATCCTGCAGAATAAAAAACACGGGTATTTTAAGCAAGCATTTCCCTGCACAGATCTGTTTTGTTTTAAAACATTGTGTTCCTTTAGCATATCAACATTATTTTGCTGCTCTTCTGATGGGGTGCCAGTAATGTTTATTTTCTTAGCTGCAATTATTTCCTCAGCAGATTTGCTTTTGGAAGGACACTTCTCTGTGCATATCTTGTTCAGACCTAAGCTTCTCTGGCTACTGTTCTGCTCTTCCAATAGACATCTTGTGGATAGGGAACAATGTTATTGGAAGGCAAATGCTCATTTCCAGGCCATCTTAGAAGTACATCAAAATCTGTATGAATCAGACTTGAAGCAAATGAACTCTAAAATCCTGGGTTTGATTATCTCAGAGAATCCCTGCTGAAACTAATAAGGCAGCATCATATGCAAAAGACATTCCAGGCTCAGTGTTACCAAATATTAATTATTGTTATCTCTATGCTAGCTGATAGCAGTGGTTGCAGCCCTGCAATTTAGTTTTCCAGCAGAAAGAATGGTATTGGAACAAAGCTAAAAAATAAAGCTCAAGGTAAACACACCAGACCTGAAACAAAAGGCGTTTGCAGTCGTGGTGCAGCGTGGTTCCTGCACAGCATGCCTCTGCTTCAGACTGCCTTCAAAACCTCCCAGAGAGCAAACTGCTGCTGCTCCCTCTGTAGAACCTGTTCTCGGGCTGTGAGAGCAAGGAGAGGTCAGAGGTTGGACGAGGGGAAAGCTGGAGGTGTCTTTTCAGGTCTGCCATGTGCTCTCCAAGAAATGCGTCTTGGATGACTTTGTACAACAGTGACATCTGGTGATACCCATCAATATTTACTGTTTTCAGTCCGGTTTTTAAGAGGGTGGAGTTAAAGTCTGTGAATTCCCTATTACTTGAGAAGTAAGTTAGAGCAAAGCAGTTGACTGGGCTGCTCCTGGCAGCCGGCTTGCCCTGTATGGCTTGGGAATGTCGGTGCTGCAGCCTGCTGATGGTTCACAGGGAAAGGCTGGATGCAGGGAGGGGTCACTGGCAGAGAAGGGAGCTGTGCCCCTGTGTGTGGGGTGGGCTGAGTGCCAAGCTGCCCTGTGCTACTCAGGTGACAAGAAGGAACATGAATTCCATGACTCCTCTTGAGGCTGTCTCACATCTCCCATTAATGCATCTCGATGGGCAGGGATGTGATCCCTGCTGGAAGTGTGTGATTCCCATGGCAGACCTTCAGTCGTGGCTAGGCCTTACTTTTATCCAAACTTCTTCAGCCTTTCTAATTATTTGTGTAAAACTGTTTAAATGAGATGGAAAGTGCTCTATATTGGTGAGGAATATTTTGCAGATCTCGCCGTCAATGATCCAGAGCGTTGGTGGGAGGTCTGTGGTTAAAGCCATGGTTTGTTCCTTCCCCCATCAGGGGAGCTGGCACAGGCAGGCTGTCTGCTGACCACAGCCACCTTCCACAGGAGAGAAGATGAAGAACTACCATCCCTTCTGGCTTCCCTTCTCCCTTCCTGAATGTCCCATGGGAGGTGATAATGTACCTTTCCTCTTTCCTCACTAAATATGGTCTGTCTCTGCCTTGTTGCTTAGTTGGCACCGGAGGGGTGTGTGGTGGTGTTAAACCTGCTTTGCCAAAACCTTTGCTGATGATCCCTTGAGTAACCTAAACCACTCATTTGCCACCAAATGGTGGTGGAGGATGTTTGCTGGCTCATCTGTCCTCACCTGGAGGACTACCTGGAGTTGTATGCTGCCTCTTTTCCCCCCTCCTTTCTAGTATTTGTGCAAATTCAGAAAAAGAGGATTCTATGGGCTGATTCAAATATACGGAATGTTGGAAAGAAATCAGGTTATTCTCCCCTTCAAGGGATTCTGAGTGGCATCTGGACCACCTCCCAGGCTCAGTGCTCACCTGAACACTTGGTGCCTGCTGTTACATCTCTGGAAAAAAGAGGGAGCTGTGCTCCTAAGGGCAGGGACTGGGAACTCTGCTGTGCTGCATCAAGCACTTAAATGATGCTTAACAGGAACTAATAAGAAAAATGATGGTTTGGATGTGCACACATGGGGGACAGCAGGAGAGGCCTGCAGTGAGGCTGAACTCCATCTCCTTAATATTAGATATTATACATGCACTATAAGCAGACTCAGTGTGATTATTCCATACCTATTTCTTTCCAAAGGATGGAGTATGAGCTAAATCACCCCTTGGAGAGCAATAGAAAGATAATGTTTTCACACCATTAGTCAGATGCTAAGATACCAAGGCAGTTTTTCTTTTCCCTGGTAGTATAAATCTAGAAACAACAATCAAACAGAAAGGTAACACCCCGTATGCTGCCTAAGGAGGTTTTTTTCCAGTTCTGGGAACTTTGATTTGTTGAAAGCTGCAGACACTGTACATTTGTTTCCAGAAAGTCCCGGTTCTTTGAAGGAATCTACTTATAGATGGACTCCCCATAGGGATTCCCCAGAGAGGCTTTTCAGGGAGTTTTCTGCAAGGGCCAGAAACCTTCAGGCTGCTTAGAGGAAGATGGTGAGAAAATTGATGCAGCCTCTTCCAAAAATGTGCTCATGTATGAGAAGTCTGTCCTGCTGTGAGCTCTGGAACATCCCCTTGACTCAGGTTTATCTCACTGGCTCCAGTTCAGCTTTACTGAGCTGGGGTTGAGGTGCTTTGGCAGATCTACCCCAAAGAGCTCACAGCTGTCTGCAGCACCAAGGGACTTGTTTTCCCCTCTTTCCACCAGTAACCCTCATACCTGGGTTTCCTCAGAAGCTTTTAGAAGCTGCTTCTGCTCCTGGGAAGCTGGGCCTGTCCTGCACCCTGTGCATCCCTGTATTTCATCTCCCTAAACCTACCGTTGTGCTGGAAACCAAAAGTTCCCTCATAGTCCCTCAGGGATCCTTATTGACTTTTATGGTCTTTAAAAAGACCTCTGCATGGATTTGTAATCATTCTACATGTACACCGAGAAACACTAACATAACTGGTAATTAATTTGTTTTAATTGTTTTTATATAATCCCCGCGAGCGACCTCATGTTTTGTTTTGCATCTGTTATGTTTCTGACTCAAATTTTAATGCCTTAATGGGAACAGTGCCAACTGCTGTTACACTGAGCTATGAGCAATCTCCTGGCACACTTCCAGTCCTTTATTGTGGAACTAACTATACAGCACTGTAATTTAACTAGCAAAATGTGGCAAATCACTATTATTAATAACAATAAATCTATTTCTGCAGGTTGACAGCATTAAAATAACAAATTACTCTGCAAAGAAAGCTGGTAATTTTGGGTGCTTTCCACTGTGATCATTGCAGAAGTATAATATCCATTATTAAGAGCCTTTTGGTGTCTCATGAAGGAGCTGTTTGCACATGACAGTGCATCATGGTGCTTACTACGGGGGAGGATACGGAGGCCTTGACCGTGGCTATTTCAGTAATTCATCATTTCAATTTAAATATTAATGGCAGGATGGGGCAGGTCAGGGAAAATTGCTTGCCTCCCCTGCTTCCCATCCCCGTTTTTTTAATAATCTTGTCTCATTCAGTTAGTCAGATCTTAATGCCTAAGATCTTAATTTCTCCTCCTCTCTTCCCTCCTATTCACTCTCTGCTGCAGTCCTCATTCCCAAACCCACAGTGCCCTGCAGTGGGCAGGTCCCTGAGCTTTAGCCCAGTGCCTGATTTGTGCAGGGTTTGCACCCTGAGAGCAGTGCCCACCAGACACTCATATTTCTGGAAGAGTTGGCAGTGAACTCCTGCAGAGTGCAGGGTCCAGAACTCGAGTCACCACATGTTTGCCTCTGCACCAAACTCAGTGAGTGTGCAGCCAGGGTTCTGGGAAGTCTTGGATGAGCAGGAGACTGGCACAGCTTGCTAAGTGATGTTTGAAGAGAGCAGGAGTGAGTGTAAAGAAGTAGCTGAAACACCTGAAAATCTACTCATTGGTGCAGCTGAAGAAGTCACTGTGGGGTGTTTTGCAGAGCTGTCATCCCCCTGCTCAACTCCTGGCGTGTGAAAGAAGTGGCTTGGAGCTGCTGCAGTGTTTGGATCGGTGGTTTTCCTTGTTTTTCTGGTTTCGGGGGGAATTAGGAAGGGGACAGACTGTCAGTCAGTTTGACACTTCGTGCTCGTTAAAGATGGAGGGGATTGGTTTCCTGCCCCAGCTGGCTGCAGCAGGATGGACCTGGAGCCTGCCTGCTGCTGCACAGAAACCCTCATCTGCGTGTGGATGGGATGGTGGCTGGAAGCTCCCCTTGCAGAGCCCGAGCTCACAGGTTTCTCCTGTGGTAGCTCCGAGTGCTCAGCCAGTTTTCTCAGAGATTAAAGTCTCTCCCAGGTAGCTGAGTGGGCTGGGCAGGGTTTAATCCCCAGCTCTGTGCAGCCAAGATACTGGCCGGGCCACACGAGATGTTTGGAGAGATGCAGCCCCACGTGAGCACTGAGAGTCAAACAGGGCTTTGAGCCCTTATCCCGCCTAAGCTGCCACTCAGACTGTGATAATTCAGGCTTAGCCAGTCCGACACCAGCTGCTGCTCTCCCAGACAAGTGCCTACAGCTCCGAGGGTGGCAGCAGGGATGGGGTTCTGAAGGGGGTTGTGAACCCCAATTCTACTTAAAAAAAAATTAAGAAAATCCTCCTTTATTCTCTGCTATTTCATTTCTTTGCATCTCACCCTTTGCTTTCAGCCAAAGATCCCATGGCACTTGACAAACAAGAGGAAGGCACTTGACCTTTCTGAGTGTTTTCATCCTGTTGATTTGCAAAGCAGCCAAATTCTTGGTCCACTGGCGGGCAGTGCTGACATCCCCAAGCCTTGTTCCACCACTGGAGCACTCCGTTTGGAGCACTCCCCAGATTTGCTAGTCTTTGAAGACTCATGAAAACTTTCAAGGACTTTTTTTGCAACAAGAGCCTTGCTTTGGTGATCTACCTGATGTTTTCCCGTTTTGTTCCTTTTGGTCTGTCCCTGCCATTCACAGGCAGCACTAGGCATGGGCAAAATAGGCAGGTACCTTGGCAGGCAGACTGTGGGGAGCTGTAAACCCTCCTTTTTTTCTTATAAAGTCTGGAAAAGCATCAGGCAGAAGCACATATGTGAGTAAGCCTATACTGGGAGACCTATTTTTCTTCACCAAGTCCCCCACTGTATGAACTCCAGTTTCCCACCAAGCACCTCACACTTTGCATGAATAATATTCTGCAGATGTTGTCTGTGAGGGCAGGTGTAGTTGTTGACCTCAACTCTCAGTTCCTTTGTCCTTGACCTCTAAGGATGTAAATAGTGATTTTATAATCCTCACTCTCCGGTATTGCAGAGCTTCAACTTCTGGGAAGCAGGTTCAAGAAAGCAGTAGGTCATAGACGTGGTGAGAGCTCTGCTGTCTGCAGGAGAACAGGGGTCATGTAGATCTGAAGGCATTCCCACCATTTTGTTATGTGGACTTCTGTTTTCTGCAGGGATAGACATATAGAGGAGATGTGCATTGCTGTGGAACTGCACTGAACAGAAAGCTGGTGGGTCAGAAGTGGTGTAATTTAAGTGGTGTCATTTTGTCTTCAAAGTACTGTTTCACAGTGATTAAACAACAACAAACAAACAAAAAGCCTTTCTCTTATCTTAAAAGGGAGAACCCAATGATACTGCAGAGAGAAGGCTTTGGCTTCTGTGACCAGAAGTTATCTGCAAATCAGCAACTGATGCTGCTGTTTGTGATAACATAAGGAAATGTTAAAATAGTGACCCAAAATGCAGACTATCTGGAGCTGATTCCAAGTGCTGAGAGCTCCACTCTTAAAGATCTTATTCCTTGCTCCATCTGCAGGGGGAATTTGAAGCAGGATTGAGCATCTCAGATGTCCACTGTGCAGAAGAGAAGGGTCTTTGCCAAGAGGAGTATTTCTGAGATCTGCTTTGCAAGGTGCCAGCTCAGCCCACGCTGTGCCCTCACCATCAGCAGGCTGACAGTGGGCTCAGTCTTTCCATGCACACGGTGTTCTGGATCCAGTTTTGCAGGAGAAACACTAACTGCAGGGTTTTTAAGGATTAGGAGCTGGCAGCCAGAGCTCTACCTTTTCTGGGAGGGCTTTTTCCTTGTTAACTTTAGTTAACAAGTGATCAGAACAAAAAACAACTATGGAAATTGTCCTTTTTTAACTTGGTTTGAAACCACTCTGAGAGTGCAGGACATGGTCATAAACAGACTGTTAGACCTGAAACTACCTTCTGGAGAAAGAGCACAAATGTGCAATGATGAGAAATGAACTGATCTACAGCTGTCTGGGAGTAGTTGCCTTGGGTTGAAGCAGGCTGGTTGAAAGTGGAGGGGTGAGAGAGCTATCTAAGTGATTAAAGTCTGGACTCTTTCATCTCTAGATGCTTGAAGAACTTTCCATTACTTTAAATTGGGTTGCAAATGAACATCCCCTTTGATCTATAATGGGACTTGCCAGTCAGTGAGTCCTGAGCTCAAAACATGAAAAGCAGTTTACATTGATGAGGCTGGTAGAAGGATCTGAATCCTGATGAACAACCTGCTCCAGCATTGTCTGGAGGCAAAGGAAAAGTGGAAGTGGATCTTTGGGAGCCAGGAGGGGCTGAGAGGCAGAGAAGTGATGTGGATTGCCCAAATCCAGAGATACCACTGTGGATACACCCTCATTCCAGGTCTAAATCCCTAGTGAGAGGGTCTTAACCAGTCTCCTGATTTGAACGATGTTTTGGGTGGACAGAGTGGCAGTTTTGTGGGTGGGGGCAGAGCACTGGGTGAGTGTATTTACTACTCCTGTTTGCATTAGGGGACTACTCATGCAGAACTAAAACAGGAAAAAAATTAACTGATTTCTGCAGATACTGACAATACATTGGCTCAATTTAAAAACATCTGAGTTTGTAAATAGTGTGGTTTATTTTATTGGTTGGTTAATATCTAGAGGATAGTCCTTATCAGCTTTGACAGGTCAACTTCTTGGCCTGAGTTACTTATCAGCATCTCTTTAATGCTGAATTCCCAGCTTTTGCTGGTCTGTCCCATAGCCGGGGTGTTACCCAGCACATGGAATTTGATTTATTTCTGTGCTGGTACGTCCAGAGGCATCCGTGTAAAGAAAACAAACCGCGTGTCCCCCTCCACCGGAGATCTTGGCTGCTCTTTCTCTCCCCACTAAGAGCTTTATGGCTCAGCCTTGTTATCACCACACTAAGATGAGAGATCAGCGGCTCAACGAGATCAGAACTCGCTCTGCGGTTGATGCGGTTCCTGCCGGCGGTACCCGGGGCGCTGCTCCCTCCCTGCCGCCGGGCAGAGCCTGGGAACGGGATGGGTGTTGGAGCTTTAGCACTGCCCTAAGGGAGGGGGAAGCATCCCCTTCCTCCTCGGCCACCCGGCTGCGTGACTCGTATCCAAACCAGAGCCACCCGCCTGGCTCTGTGTCTGCAGTTCTCTATTTAAAGTGCTGTCCAGGACAAGGGTGTTTTCCAGTTCAGAGGGAGGGACTGGGATTACCCTCCTTGAAGATAATCCAAAAGGCTTTTTTCTGCCTCGAGTAATGATTGTCTGGTGTTGTCTGAAATGTGCAAATTCAGGAAACTTCTCTTTTTGGGAGGTTGTGACTTTGTGTACAAGGGGAAGGCAGATGTGTGGATTCCCAGTTGCTAGAGCTTCACAAGTACTTGATTTCCAGTGTGTCCTCCTCCCAGAGGTCAGGTTTTACTCCTCAGGATAACATCCAAACACACACAGTTCTCCTGAAATACTTCTGGAGTAAATTTGCATGTATAGCCCTGAGAGGCTTTTCATGGGTCTTCCACAAGTTCTTAATATATCTTGGTTTTATTTAAAGTATGAAAAGACAATAATTAGACAAATCTACAGATGGTGCCCAAAGGCAGCTTTCTATTTTAAGCCCAGGAAACAGGATGCATTATATTTTGTCTTTTCTGATGCTGTTTGATTCAGTGTTCAGGAGGGATCTGATTGTTCCAAGAGCACAGTCAGTCCCTCTTTCTCCTTCCCAAAACTTCCTGGACCTGGCTCCTTCATGAGATTTTTTTCCAACCCTCCTTGCCTCTTTTTGCTGTTGCTGTTAATATTCCACTTTTATTTCTTCCTTTCTCATTGTTACACTTTGTTCTCTCTTTTTTTATATACTGAAGGATGAGCTGTCCTCCCACAGTGCAAACAAATTTACTATGCTGAGGCTCTTTGCTTAGACAAGGCACCCATTTTTAACCAAATGTTTTGTAAGCAAAAAGAATATTCGTTTTTCCAGGACACTGCTAACGAGGACATTTTTGTGGTTGTCATTGCTCACTGACTTAACATCAGCTGGAATTGCTGTGAGCCAAAAGATAGCCCAGTGTACTAATTCCTTCCCTTAGCAGCTCTTGTATCTTAACCCTGTAGCTCCTGCTAGCACTGGCAGTGATTTAAATAGCACACAAATGTGATGTTTAAGTGTATGAATCAGTATTTGGAGCTGTGGTTCAGTTTGCTGTGGAACATGTTTTTCATGCACACAGCATGCAATTAAAAAAAGCAGTTTCCAGAGCACAGTTCCATCCCAACAGCTGGGGCAATCTTTCCCTCATCAGATGCTTAGGCCTGTTCCTAAAGGTTCTGTTGTGGAAGGAGTAATAACCAATTAACCAGTATTATTGGTGTTTGCAGAGAAGGCAGTGTGTGTGCTCTAAGCATCAGGAGCAGGTGTTGCAGGTAGGAGGAAAGGAATATTGATGAACAACCTCTTGAATCTTCTGCTTTGTGACCTGTCTGGGAGCTTTGAGGATTTATTAGTGCAGCCATTAATCATCTGCTAATGCTTCAGATTACATTGCCTTATATAAACAATTAATGAAGTGTATTCAAGTGTTTTGTTATGGCCCCCATGGAATGTTGTGACCCTCCTCAGCCCCTTCACATGTGGGGTGTCCCTGATGGGCTTCTCAAGCCCTGTGTGTGATGACTGGAGTCACAGCCTAATCCCTGGGATGGCTACAGGACAGCATCATCCCATGTGTGAGACCTTTGGAATTACCCTGTGTTCCATGTCAGACTGCCCCTCTGTCCACTCAGAGAGGTACAGTGGGTGTGTTGAGAGCTTTAGGGTCCTAAAAACACTGGTTGATAAGTTATGAAGGAAGACACGTGCCTGCATAATCATGAGCCAGTTTGAGAGGGAGCACCCGTTCTAACTCTGGTTGATCCATCCAGCTCCCATTCCTTCCTAGGGATGCAGGTGAGGAGGAGCTGGTAAAGAGCTGGTGTTCCTAAACCTGCCCAGAACCCTCCCCAGCAGTGTCCTCATGCTGACCAGGCCTGATGGCATCACACATGAGGAGCAGGGGTAGTTCAGGGGGTGACGTACTCTGCTCATTGCTGGTGGCTCCAAAATCCACAGTCACAGGCCAGTCCTGCCAGGGACGTGCTCTCCACATCAGTGTCTCCAGTTCATACATTATGCAAAGTGTTTGCAATAGTGAGATGCTTAAACAGCTGAAAAGATTTGAGTTCTGTGCAAAATGTACACTTTGCATTACCTACGCTGATTGCAGTGTATCATCTTTTAATTAAATAAGCATGGAATGTAAATTTTAATAGTGGTTGGTTTGCAATATTTATGTCAGCCTCACACTCTGTAAGTATTTGAATTTTTTTTTTTTTTTTTTGCTTTGGACACATTTTTCTATGTGTCCAGTGAAGTTTGTCTCACTAGTTGAAAACTCAGAAGTGGTCTCTGTCCACATTTAGAGTGGCCTTTGGCAAGGCCTGATACTCCAGGGGTTGAGGTTCAATTATCAAACCTACAACTGAGACCTTAACTATGTCCCTCGTGCTTAGCTAAATTTTCTGTTTCAAGGTGCCATCAGCTAGTTAGGCTGAGCTTGAGCATGGCTGTAAATTCTGTGGTTGATCTGAGCCCAGTTCCAGCTCCCACCTCCTGCCCAGTGGAGGAGAACTCAAGGAGCCCCTCAAGGCACCCTCTTCCCCTGTCCTTCACTCCCAGCCCACTCAGGGCCTCGAGAAGCTCCTCCAGTGCAGTGTATGGTATTCAGGTGGTGTTGAAGGTCTGGGAGTGCCTGGTGGGGTGTCAGGAGGAGTTTTGAGTCAGAATTTGAATGTTTAATAAAATGGATGTCTCAGGACAAAAAAAAAAAAAGGGGGAAAAAAAAAGGCAGCCAAAAATAATATGGTGAAATAATTGCTATCTCTGGAAATTTCAATTATCAGTCAAAATATCCTGAAATCAAAACCTTGCTGACATTCAGCCTCAATTATATAAAAACCACTGGGGATATGGAATATGTTCATATAAATGAGGTCTCTGATAACTGAGGGAATTTTCAATGTACTTAATGGATGTCAAGAGACTTGACCCTGTTTTGAATACCAAGGAGTTTTGGATAATTGAAGTTTGGATAATCTAGGTTGAACTGTAGAATTTAGCAAATTAAGATAACATTGAGAGCGCGTGTGAGTTAATTTTAGTTCTGACAAATGAAACCAGTTTAACTCGCTTGGAGACTGAAGCCAGCAGAAAACACACAGTGTGCCACGAGCTGCAATTACCCAGGCATCACGTACAACCTCATTAACACCCTCCTGCCCGGCCTCTGGAAGGGTCCCTGTGCGGGATGAAGGATGATTTAATTTTCTCTGGGTTGTGTGTAGCTGTTGGTTGGCATGAGCATGACTTCTGTGGGGAGGATTTGTGTCTGCTTGGAAGTGAGCAGGGCACGGAGAACAGCAGCTGGCTGTGCTGCTGGGGCTGTTGCTGATCAAGCCCTGGCTGATGAGAGACCAGTGCAAGACAGAAGAGTGCAGTTCTCCCCAGGCTGCAGTTCCCGGTGTTGTCTGATGTCCCCAGTGCACATGTGCTCGTCCTCCTCTCCTCTCTTCCCCCGTTCCTCAACATAACATACTTCAAATGAATATTTTAGTGTATTTCTAGATTTCCAGGAAGGGGGAGGAATAAATTATTAAAAACGAACTGCAGTGGTTTAAGGATATAAGAGCTGTAAGGTTTGTGGGGAAACCTTCCTTCCTGTGTTAAATCAGCTGACAGCACTTACCCAAATCTGACAGGCTCACAAAAACATCTTTATCTGGCAGGTCTGAACAGACTCGGTGCCTGGAAGTTTGTTTGTTTTCTCTTGTCTTGTCATAACAGGAAGCAATACCTCTCTCTTTAACACCTTTAGTTTGAATACTAGACCCTGAAATATTTCAGGAGGGAGCTGCCTGGGGGCAGGAGGGACACCCTTGAAGTGACAGTCCAGGGCACTCCTGGGGGCTGTTACCAGTTTCTTCCTTAGCTGCAGCTCTTGGGGACAAGGCAGCTGACATCAGGAGGAGTTGCCCCCCAAACTTTCCAGCAATCTGGGTTTTACTGTGCCTTTGACTGTATTATTGAGTTGTGTTGGTTCTTCCTTTACTGGCTGTGGAGAGAAAAACATTAGGCAGCGTAGCGTATAGAGAATATTTAATGTGGGTTATACGAGAGGCAGTGGAGGAATTTTTCACAGAGATATATATTAAGTGTTTGGCCAGTACACTGTGCATCACTAAATCTCCTTCTCATCTTTCAAAAATATGTTCTCTTTCTTCATATAAGCCCCTTTGGCAGTAGCAGGGCAGTGACAACGTGGTAAGCAGTGAAAGTGTTCTTTGTGAACATTCTGGCTTGACACAGGCTCCGTCTGTCTGCAGGGCTGTTTATCAGAAGGCATAACTGCTCCATAGCATCAGTGGGAGGATGCCCTGCAAGTGTTCTGTGTTAGTTTTATTACACCAGCAGCTGGACACCCCAGATCACCCAGGGCTCCACTGTGCTGGACTTTGTATAACCCCTGCCTTCTTAAAAAGAAAAAAAAAAGGTTAGAATAAATAAAGGATTGTCTTCTTTTCTAGGTGGGAATGGAAGCCGTGGTGTTGTCAAGTGACACACCTAAGGTTAAACAAGAAACTCTAGAGAAAATTAATCTCCCCAGCTCTGATCTAGGGTTTTAAACTTGTTACTGTCCTCCTCACTTTTGGAAGCCCAGTATGTTAGAGTGGATGGAGAATTGACCAAGAAGGGTTATCTAATCCTGCGCTGGAAGAGCAAAAAAATGCTCAGTTAGAGAGACTCTGAAAGATAAGACACAGCAGAACTTCAAACAAGTGCTCTGGAGGATACTAGCCAGATATCAGAGACTTGCTGGAGAACTGATAGGAAAGCAGAGTGAATTGGAGCACAGGGGGAGACACGAGGGTGGTTTGGATGGAGTGTCAAGGGGGGCTGTTTTAGAGAAGAAAAGGAGAAATGAAAGAAGCTGTATTAATCTGTAGGGGTGTGATAGCTGGAAAAATATTCCCACCCTTACAGCTTTATTAGGGGTAGCTTTCCTTGCCCACACCACCAAAAAAGGAGAGCAGCCAATGCCAGTTATTCTCTACAGCAGAATTGCCCTGTAGAGAACCACAGGGAAATGCCTGAGACCGCCAACTGTAAACAAGCTGAGCCACTGTCAGGCTTAAAAATCAATGTTTTTTTAAAGTGTATGTTAAAACCAACTTTGTTTACTTAATTGCAATAGAACATTGTATTTTCCTTAAGAGAAAATTGAGAAAACCTGGAGGGTGATTCAGTGGTTTGCAATAAATAAACATAAATGTGAAACCGAACACTACCCGAATTACAACAGCTAAGTACATGGAACACCCCCAGTGCAGACTTGTCACTCAAGTGCCAACTGTCAAGGGTTGGATACTTTACATAAAGCATAGTTTCAGCCTTTATCTTAATGTCAGTGCTTTGTTATGATTGACCTTCTTCTGGCTGGAAGCCCACTTAAACTAAACAATGCTATTCTGTTCTGAAGAGGGTGAATAGAGAAAGCATTGTTACTTGGTAAAATGCCTTTGGACTGAATCCCAGATGGGAAGGAAGTGCTGTAATTACTGTACTCAATACACAGCACTGGAGGGGCACGTAAGGCAACCAGTCTGCAACAAGTGAGGAGCAATCCTACACCTCTGCTGACTGGGAGGCTCTATTAACTGAGCAATTTTCATATTACTGTTTTATTTGTTCTGCTTAAGCAAAAAAATCTGCATTTGATCACTTGGAAATTAAAAATTCAAACCAGGCTCCCTAAGCAAATAGGAGAAAAAGACATAAGAGCCTGCTCAGCCCCCAGTGCCTGTTTGGCAGTGGGGAGCACAGTCAAACTAAGCTGGTTTTGGCTCTTCTTTGCCTGTAGAAGGTAATCCATATTCTGTTCCAAATCCCACAAATTTTTCTTGTGATTACAACTCCCTTAAATGTAGTCTGTGCTCTGAAACGTGTCTGGTCCCATAGCTAGAATCTCTGTTTTTGAACTTGTCACAAAGTAACATATAAATGTCATTTTAACGTGTATTTATTAGATAGGCATTTCCCTGAACACTGTCTTCATAAAATAGCATAGGAAGCACATTCATTACAAAGCTTTACTGTGCTGTGATGAGAGACTTCTAAGTGGAAAATGAACTCTGTTATGCTGTTGTGATTCAGTTTTATCTTAAAAGCATCTCAGCAGAGAAGTGGGGAAGGTGAATTATTCCAGATGCTTTATCTCCCACCCATTGTGAGAGATGCTCTTTGCCATGCACAGCTCAGTCTTAACAGAAGTGGTCCAAGGACATGGCAGGAATTATTATTGCTGTCTTACAGAGAAGCAGCATTGACATACAATTACTCACAGTCTCTTGGGAGGCTTGACGCAACCAGGAACTGAGATGCAATCCAGGTGCTTTCCTCCCCAGGAAAAGCTCCATTTTGGACAAAGGCTCCACTGTGCTGGGTGCCACCCAAAAATGAGACACAGGCGAGGTCCCCCATCCCAACAGACACCCCTGGGACAGAAGACTGCAAAGCACTGTGTGAGGATTTGATTTGATCTGAGGTGCTCTGCCTGGTGCTGTGAGCCATATGAGATGGAACTTGAAGGACATGAAGTGCAACCCGGTCAGGACTAGTGTGAGTATCTAGGGAAGTTAGTAAATGCACCTTAGGACATGCCTGGTCTCATGGGGCTTGATTCAGTTGAAAAACTAAAAAAGGGGCTTCTCTTTAGCCCCTAACTTAGATTTTTTGGTGTTCTAGTGAGTACTTTTGCTGCTGGTTTGTACCAGCCCTGGGATGTCTCACGCTGGTATTCTTGGTGTGGCTGATGGATTTGGGTGGTTCTGTTGATCACATGCATTAACATTTATCTTATGTTAACACCAGGGTCTAGCTATCCTTAAAAACCACATAAAAGGTGGTTTGTACCCCTTTCCTGTCTCTGGAATCAGGTGCTTCCCCTGCTCCATAAGTCTTTCACACCCTTCTGGTCAGAAGCAAAACCTGCAGGGGCTTTGCCCCATTTTTGTGCAGTCTTCATAAAGATCTCCTTGATCTTGAAGCAAAGTACAGCCTGAAGGGGTTATCTGCACAGAGGATGTGACCCAGCTGAACAGAGCTTCCCAACCAAAATACCTTTAATCTGACTGCAAAAAGGGTTTGGACCTTGTGAACACCTTCCTAGGGCAAAAGCCAAGTGGTCACAACCCAACCTGGGAGAAGGACACTCTGCTGTGGGTTCGTGGTGTGACACATCTTCCCTCCTTTCTCATGCTGAATCCTTCAGGCTTTGAAGTGGAAAACCACAGGTTTCTCATTAAAAGAAAAAAAAAAAAAGAAAAGAAGCTCCCTGGGTCCCATTTGTTTTTCCTGCAACTTTATCCTCTGGAAGTAACATGATAAAACGGGAAGTGCCATGTTTTGAAAGGATGCTTTGTTTCAATGTGAAAGAGGCAGCTCCAGCAGTTTTCTGGATCCCTGATGTGTTTTTGAATGGCATCCAAAGTTTGGGTCAGGATAGACAGGAAGTCAGATGGGGATGTTTCTGTATTTTCTGAGTCAAATTGCTTCCCATGCTCTAAGGAGTTCCAGTCTCTGGAGAACCCAGCTGTGATGGAGTTGGAGCTTTTAATTCCTGTAATGCTGACAGATCTACCAGCCCCTGTGTTGAAGGCATGTTCTTGCCTGGTGGAGCAGACAGTGGTATCCTGCATGTTGGGATGGGAGTTCATTCCTGGAAAACTTCTGGGAAGACAAATGTGTGGTCCAGCAGGAGTGAAGGGTTCAGTGCCATATGCAGAAAGATGTATGTTTTCATGCATATGGTGATTATTTGAGACAATCACTGGCTTAGTGCTTAGTTTTCCTTGGGGACCATTTTTTCATGATATCTGGTATTTTCTGAAGGCCTGTGCACTTAGAGGAGCTGGAAGTTAGCCATGGTGATCCAAATGAAATGGAAAAAAGATGCAGGTTTTTCAGATTTATTTTTTTAGGATATTTATTTAACTGTAACTGTTTCACAGAGGTCATTGCTGATGTGCACAGAGTCATTTTAGCAAGAAAGCATTCTGCCAGCGTGGCTGTGTTTTACTGCTGGTGGAATTATTATTAGATTAGGGAGAAGATTGGAGCCACGGGAGGGGGAGTTCAGTGGGAGCTGGAATTTGGATGGATCTGAAGGGGAAGGCTCATTGCTTGAATTGCTGCTGGGAATGAAAGTGCTTTTGAGCAGTCAGAGGGAGCTGCTGGCCTCCAATGGGCCCTGCAGTGCTCAGGTTGCTCTTGTATGAAGATGAGGAACCCAAAAGGCTCCATCCTCGTTGGTTTTGCTTAGGCTGGGTTAAAATATGCAGAAAGGATGTTCTCAGTAGCAACACTTGGGGCACTGAACATTCAGTGGCAAATCCTGTCACCCAAAATCGAGATGGAATTGATTGGAAGCACTGAGGATGGGGAGGATTTGGTGCATTTCGTGCCTGTCCTTTCCATTGCCACAGTGGGGTTGCTGCTGCCAGCTCTGCTCCTCTGTGCCCACCAGGTCCTGCTTCACCTGGGGCTGCCCAGCCCAGCAGGGGCACTGCCCTGGGTGTCTGTTGGAACGTTGGGGTCTGGGGAGCAGTGCTGGATCAGGGCAGGAGTCACCAGGTGCTGTGGGTGAGAGGAGCAGCCCAGGACTCGCCCTCCTTGGGGTGCCAAGGGCTCTGGCAAATCTTCAGAGTGATGGAGGCTGAAAGCACCAATTCAGTGAAGGCTTTCCAGAGCTTTGGAATGCCACCTCCTGCTCCCTGACTGTGGCTTGTGAGTGCTTTGAGCTCTCAAAGCAGAGTGGATCCTCTGAGAAACAGGCCAGCACTCCCTGAACTGGCTCTGGAGCCCTGGGAGCTGTGGGCAGCAGTTTTCCAGGTGTCTTGTTGGAGGGAGAGCCAGACACACCTTTGGGTGACCTGCTCCAACCCAAGGTGCAGGATTTGCCATACATGTTCCAGACAGGGCAACACTCTGCAGTTTGGGCAGGAAGCTGAAGGGTTGGGACCAACAACTTAGAAAACATCCTGTCTCTTGCTGGCACAGTCTTATGCAAAAAAAGATGAGGTTTTAATCACTGCCCCTTTTTCCATACTTAGAAGCCCCTTACAAGCAGCTAACTCCTTTTGAATGGAGAGCATTGCAGTGTGAATATATTTTTTTCTTCTTCTTTTTTCTCCCCCCTAACCTACTTAACTAATTTTCAGGATGCTGGCAATTGCCATGCATTATTTATACTGCTGCAAACCTTGTATTTGGGATGAGAAATCCTACTGTCAGGCTTCCTGCTTCTAATAAGCATTCCTTTCAGTGCATTATCTCCCTGCACAGCCCAGGGCTGCTCTTGCCAGGGACCCAGCTGGTGTGACTCGATGGCTTTGTGGCGTGGGGAGCCTGACTGGTGCAGCGGATCCCTGAGCTCCTGTGTTGCTCATCAGCAGAGAGACACAGGCTCCTGCTCCAGCAAAAGGAGGGGGATGAGCAGAAGCAGGAACCACCGTGGGATTGAGTGACAGAAGTCCTGGTTTTCCGTGACCTGTTGTCTTGTGTTGCTACTCGAACCTGTGCAACCTGCATTTAAAATGCTTCCATCTTCCTCCCCTGCCACCCAGTCTGGATGAAAACAGAAGGTGAAACAGGAGGACAGCCAGTGCAGCCCCTGGAACAAAATGCTCTGAGGTTCCTAAATCTGTCTCTGTCACACTGGATCAGTTGCCAGGGCCTGTGCCGCCACCTCTCTTTGTTCATTTGGAAGATAACTCATTCCTTAACAGCTGAAATGGCTTCTGACAAACCTCCCCTTTGAAAATCGTGCTCAAGGACACTGCTCTTCCACTGTTTGCACAGGCAAAAATATTCTGGGGAGGATTTTTCCCCCCCCCCTCTCTTTTATCTGAGGCAGCATAATAAAACACCTTAGATAAACAAATTTATTCTTGGAGGGATGTTTATTAGGCGCTGGCAATCCCTATGATAAATAATTTCTCTGGGAGGGAAGAAAAAAATAAAAAAACTAAATAGAAAGTAGGGCAAGGCAATGATGTGAGTGCCGGGATGAGGCAGAGGGAGAGGAGGATGTGGAGGCTCCTCTCGGCTCGTGGGGGTCTCAGATGCTCCCGCAGTGCCACCTGCAGGGGAACCCACGGGGCCCTGGGGCAGGAGAGGCTCTCCCATCGTGGCGTGCTCGTTTTCTGAGGATTTGGGAAAAGCAGAGACAGGATGTGGCACCGGATCCCCCCCCCCCGTGGGAGACACTTTACACACACCTGGTAGAGGGGCACAAACAGCTCGGGCTGTTGGTTGGTGCCAGAAATCAAATAATAATGTGTGAGAACTGCTGGTGTTTTCTGTTAGTGCAGAGATTGAAGACAGGTTCCAAGGTGGGATGTGTGAGGAGAAAGTGTCAGTTTGAGACGTAATTTTGTTTTCTGCTTTTTTTCAGTAAAATCAAAACCACGAGACTTTCATTTTGGGTCAGCCTGAAATGTCAGTTAGGTCCGAAATGAAACATTCTGTTTTGATTTGGGGTTGTTTAACTCCTGATTTTCCTCTTAATTTAGGTGACTTTTAATGTCAGGAAAACAACAGACTGCCAACTAAAAAGTCAAAATGTTTCTTTTTGAAAATATTGAAGGGATGCATTTCTTCCTTGACAAAACAAGGCCTTTGATTTTAACAATTTTAACTGAAATTCAGTATCTTGAACTCCTTTTTTTTTTTTTTTAGATTATCCTCCTAGTACCAACCTGCCAACTCCTCACCCTCTTTGCTACAGCAACAACTGCCTGCCAGGTTCATCTACCATTCAGTTACATCTCTTTAAAAATCGGTTTCTCAGCAAATTTACTGTCGAACCTCTGATCTCTTTGCTTGAACAAATACAATATTTTACTAATAAAGAAGTGAGTTACAAAGTGGCCTGTCCTGAATAACGTTAAAAAATGTGTGGTGATCCCCCTGAGACTTGACCCTCCATCCTGCCTTCCCACAGCCCCTCTTTCCCCAGGAGCTTCCAGTGCCTGGGTGAGCTGATGTGTAATAAAACCCAGCTGCCATGTCCAGGGCTGCACAAGGATGGGACACTCTGGCTGTGGGAGGAAATAGGGTGAATTATGTCTTCTCTGAGAGGTGACTCTGATAAATATTTGCTGCACAGCAGAGGTCAGCTCTGGCCACGGCCGAGATTCAGGGAAGTTCTGGAATGTGAGAGGTGAAGATCCTTTCAGCATTACTCTGGTGACTGATTTTGAGGTTTCTGTGCAGGCTGCAGGTACAGAAAGCTCCAAGGAGGTGTTTTGACCTGTGCATAGGAGAGATTGGTTAAATTTGGTACAGAAGGTGTGAACTTCAAGAAGACGCAGATGAGCAGAAATGTGGCAGTGCTAGGACCTGGTTTCTCTATGCACTTTGGGGTTTTCAAAAGGGCTGATGAGATTCCAGACCCCCACTGAAATTTATTCCTGCAGTTGGAGTAGATCTTCCTGAATGTTGTTCCACAGAACTTGATTGGAGCTTCTCACAGGTTTCTCTGAAGCTCTGCCCTGAACCTTTGCTGGGTGTGGGGAAGCACACAGGCTGAGTGGGCGTTGGGCCAGGAGGCATCTCAAGATGCTGAAAATGTTGCTGGACACTCCTGGAAGAGGGTTTTCACATGTAGATGTGAAGCAGTGGGAGGCTGTTATTGCTGCTGAGGCACTGCAAGCAATCTCAGTTCTGGGACTGTTTTGAACCTTCAGGTATTGAGGTGGAGTGGGAAGGGGGAGAATCAGAAATGGAAGGAGATTAATTCTTGAAGCCTGTCTGCATTTTTTTACATAAATTCTGCTCTGCATCCAGACATGTAAGGCACAGGCTGCAAAAATCCCTACTTCTGCTGTAGGCAGAGCAGAGGATAAATATATATGGATGAATAAACAAGGCAAGTAATCCAATCTCATTGCTAGTATTCAGTTCCTGCACTGTTGCTCTAGGCAACCAGCTTGAGTGGGGATATTGTCTATAACCTTAAAAACTGATTATAGGCTACTTCACTGCCTCATATGGTCTTAAAGAGGATTAGAAGAGAGTGTAAAGCTGGCTTAGGCACTATGTTAACAAAGCCTCAAAGGCATCTGCAGATTTCCTTGTTCATGAAGTGATTAACTTATTTAGTAACTGTGAAAAAATGTGAACATTGGGGAGCCAGGCTGGTAATAATTAAGAGATGTAACTCTGCCATCGAGAGCTGCGCCCGGGCTGACAACTGTCTGTGCCTCCCAGCACCACACCCGGCTGGGCCCAGAGCCCTGGGGTGGGTTTGTGCTCAGGCTCATGCAGGTCTCCTCCATGGTTTATCAGCTGGAGGGGAAGGAGTGTTCACAGTGGGAAGGAGGAAGGCACCGCTGACAGGTGCTCCAGAGGGTTGTCCTGTATCCTGATGGGATCCTGTTTGGATCCCGTGTGTCGCTGCAGGACAGCGTGGATGAGGCATTTTGGGTGAGCTGGGGCAGGGTTGGTGACCCACACCCATCACTTTGCTTCCTCCTTCACCTGCTTTTAAACTAAAGAATGAAAAGGGCAGTAAGAACAGCACCCTTATCCTGAGCTGAAGCGTGCTGGCTGGGGCAAACACCCAGAAGCCAAAGTCAGGGTGTCAGTGATTGTAAATGAAAGGTGAAGCTAATCCTGGTTTTATTTCTTCACAGTTTGACAGCAAATTGTTTTCTTTAATGATAATGAAGCCAGCAAGCCCACCAGAGAGGGCTCTGATGGGGCCCCCATCCCAGAGGATGCCCAGCTGGATCTCCCATCAGGATCTGATGTCACAAGTGTTGAGCATCCTGTCTCTGACAAATAAGGCTTTCTACAACTGAAAACATGCAAAAATGTTGGGTAGTGCTGGATATCTTGGCTTGTATCTGTCCTGAAAGTAAAACAAGTAGAAGTGGTTTGAAATAATGCCAAAACCAAGTCTTTGACTTCAGTGTGTTTTCCGTTTGTGAAAATCCTCAGACATCACAAGGATGAAAGAGGAGATGTTGAAAACAAAGATAAACAGCATCAGCAGCGTGTGGTGGATCTGATGAGGATCCTTCATTTTTGTCAGGCCTGATCTGGATGAGCTGTAAGAACTCTTCTATTGATGCACAGCCCATGCTTCACTGAACATTTCTAACTTTCATTTCCCCCTCCAGGTCAATGTGTTGTTGTTTAATGAGGCGATTTCATAAATCCATACGGAAGTTCCATGAAAATCCAGATTAATGATGGAAAAAATGAGGAGATAAAATAATTCCCGTGTCTTTGTGACACACTGTGGTTAAAACTCAAGCTCTTTTCCATCCTAAGTTTTACATGTGTGTAAAGTGACAGGAAGATGAGAATATGCGTTGTGAAGGGAAAACAGACACTCTGAAGAAGTAACTTAAAAACAGTTTCAGGTCAGGAAGATTTAAACAGAGGGAATTAAATGCTACATATTTATCAATATTGGAAGGTGCATGAGGCCTTTAAATAGTCCACAAGCTTTCTGCTAGTGCATGGGGACACATTTTGGTCTTGGCAGAGTGGAATGGTACTTTGTGTCTTCCATCTCTCCACTTGTTTTCCTGTCATTGCTTCAGCCCCAGGTAATGAATGGGATTTTCAAAGTCACACAGCCTTGACCTGTTCTCTTTGTCGCCAAATTCGACTCAAATGTGGAAAATTCTGCCTGCCTTTCTATTTCTGGCTTTCTCAGAAGAGGGGAATTCAGGAGAATAAATGGACAGGCAGTACTGTTGGCTTAAGGAAAACCATTAGAGACCTGTGTGTGCCTCCCCACTTAGCTCCTTGCAGGAAAATAGGTGCTGTTGAATGCTACTCTTGTGTTAACAGCTCTTCTGAGTCTGCCATTGTAGGTACCTGTGTTCCATTCAGCATCTTAGGAAGAAACCAAAGTAGCATCTTAGGGATGAAAAATCTCCATTTTAACCTCTACAGATGTCAATTGTTCTAAACCTATATGCAGCACTTGGCATCAGGGCTTACTCACCAGTTATTGACAGCATCCCTTGCTACACTTGAAAATACATTCTCAATACATGTTGGCTGGAAAACAGCTTAAGTGCTCAGTAGTTGTTCCAGTCCTATCTGCTTTCTACACCTCCTCACCTCTTTCTTGAACCACTGTGCATTAACAGTTTTCCCATAATGATGTAATTTTATCCACTTTCCAGCAGACCAGAAATACTTAATATGTTTAGTGACTCCCAGGGCATAGCATGAATTCATCTGGGTTAGTTGATCTTCATCTTTAAAAACCTTGTGGTAGGCAGGGTGTCAGATTTTTCTCTCTTGATTCACGGGACCTGTATTTATGTGCAGCAAAGACTGGTCTACTCCTTTCACAAGTGTCTGGACAATATCAAAAGGCAGTTTCTATTTTGGTTTGGTCTAAGAGGTGATGGGGCCAAGAGAGACTTCATGTCTCATGATCTGTTTGTGTAAGTCATGTCCCTTAAGTTAATTTGCTGAGGATGCTGCTGGCAGTGGGTACTGGCATGGGAGTTGGTGGGAGGAATCCTTACATCAGGTAAGGTCCTCCACATGTTGCCTGAGGAAATGGCTTCACACTTCAGCCCAGTACTTGTCATTTTTAGGGAAACTCCTGTGGGTATGTGGAGACCTCCCTAAGGAGAGAAACCTAACTGAGGAATTGGGTATCCAAGAAACGTGCTGCAGTTCCATTCTCCACGTACCTAATGGTGTGTGGCTCCTGCTGTGACCTATCCCAGTGGGGCTGGATTGGAATCTGCCAGGGAGGGTGTTTCTCTGGGTGTGCACTGGTGTGAGTCACACAGGGAGGCTCCTCTTGAAGGGCAGCAGCCCCAGAGCTCCAGGGCTGCTCAGCAGAGTGGAGGAGCAGCAAGTGGCCCTTACGTGTTTCATTATGAGAGCTCTGGAATAACACTTTAGGCCTGGTTCAAAGCCACGTTTTAAATCAATGAGTAATCCTTTCTCCTTCTCTCTTTCCAAACTTTTGGCTTCTCAAAGCCTGAAGGGGAAAGGCAGGGAAGTTATTTCTCTTCCAGCCAGGGGGCTGAGCAGTGGATCCAGAGTGGGAGGTTGGCAGGTTGAATATGTCACCAGCCACTCGGGCAGGGAGGGAGATCCTGCCCCTTCCCTCTGAGAAAAACAGACGTGCTCCCTCCACCTGCAAGAACCCCAACGTGAATCACTTCATCCCATGCTCCTCCTGAGGGTCATTTACACTGAGTGTTGAAGCCATTCCATGGCTGAAACTCAACCAACCATCAGCGCTCTCCTTTGGCTGTGCACGGAGCTGCGGGGGGAACTGGATGCCTTCCAGAGCAAACAGCCCATTCCCGTGGTCCAGCCAGGCTGCAGCAGCTGTGGCAGGAGAGGGGGAATGTTAAACACATCAAGCTGGGTTTTGATTGAGCACTGACAGCTCCTCTTCAGGGATGAGCTGGTGCTCCTCCAGGTACAACCACTGCATGGTGTGGCACATAGGAAATGGTCAAACAAGATACACCCCACAGAGTGGGTACAAATATCACCATACATCAGCCACACTGGTGGCTGTGACATCTCTCTGGCTTTGGGCTGTTCCTGATGTCCCCATTCCACCTGCAGGGAGTGGCTGTGGGGTGCCTTGGGCTGACCCTCCACCTCAGACCTGGGGGTGGTCTTGCAGCAGAAGTCACGGGAGCTTTTCCTCATTGAAATAGCTGAACAGAATGGTGCAGTATGAGAAACAGTCTTTCTGTGGAAAAAAGTCGTGTAAACTGCTTGGATGACTTGCAGGAATGCTTATGTTCATTTGCACAGGCTGTAAAATGTGTTTTCACAGCAACATTAGCCTGAAATGGATCCCTTTGGCCATGGAATCTGGTTCCTTTGCTGCTGTGCGAAGTCTCTCTTATGAACTCACAACAGAGTGAATTGCTGCATTTTTCTTGAATGTTCTATGGGAAAGAGATGCAGTAGGAATATTTAGGTGGTATATTCTCTTTTAGCCATCCTTTCACCTCATGTGCACACTGTCTGTTCAGTATTCCTTGAAATCTTTACTAACTCACTTATAAGCTGTGGCTACTCCCCAAGGAAACAGGTTATTTCAGTAGCTGGGGTGTACTTTGTGGCTGTGTTCAGGAACACTGAGGCCCAGGGCCTTCAGGCTGGGAGAGTCACCCATCCTCTGTGAGCAGGTGGAAAAACCTACTTTTATGCCCAAAGTGCATAGGGAAGGAGGTCTGGGTTTTTTTCCATCAATAACAGACTTTTCATGTGTCATTGGGCCAGTCTTTCAAACTCTCTTTACAACATTTCACCACCCTGCAGTGTCTCTTACAATATCTGTTTTTGTCAGCTAAGAACATGTTCTTTAGGACAGGGGAGTTCTCCCTATGTTTATGTGTCGTCGTGTCATAATTAGGGTCTCTGGGTATTGCCTTAAGTCCCACTGGAACATCACCAAATTATACTTGAATAAATTACTCAGCGCGGGTATTAAATGCTCAGCTCGGTTTCAGCGCAAAATGAAAAGCCCAAATGATGGTAACTTAAACTGGCAATAAAATAGCCAGGACTGTGCCTGTAAACACTTAATTTGCAAATGTTTAGAGAATTGGGCACCTGCTATAAATCCTCATTGTGGGCCTTGCACCCTGCTGGCAGTCGGTGAGCTGTGTCTCACTTCATTATGCACGAACATGTAATTTTCCAAAAGCATAAACGTGGCCTCCGAGGGCAGGCACATTAATAGCGTTGGAATGAACCAATTTGTTTCCTACCCAACGTGTTTATCTTCCAGCTCTTCCTTGCCAGTGCCAGTGGAAAGGTTAATGGCTCCAGCTCCCTGGCAAGGGATGCCCTGGTTTAACCTCCGCCGTGTCGGGAGTTTGCGTTGCTGGAAGTGAACAGCTGCACCCTGTGCTCTAGCTGAGATGGAAGAGGGTCTTCTTTAAATTATTGCACGTGTCCAGGATGAAATGGGATCCTGTTTCTCCTCTTGCTTGTTGTGGCCCGGATTCACTGGGGACACAACGCTCTGGGAGCACTTCTTGTTTCAGCAGAGCCTCTGTGCCCTTTTAAACACACAAAGAGCCACCAGAGCAGCTGGGTCTGGTCACCTGCCAAAAGTCAAGCAGCTTTCAGCTGAATTCAGGCACAACATTTCCAAGTGGAAATACCTGGGCAGGAGTGAAAGGAATATACAGCCTGAAAGGTGGCATAGTCTAATGGAATGTTCTGTGGGGTGTGTGCTTTCAGTGCTGTCAGAACCACTGGGCTGTGCAACTGTTTCAGTTTATGCTAAAGTTTGCAAAGTTTCAGTGTTAACCATACTCAGTTTTGACAAACTGGTGGGCAAACCATGTGCTTTGAAAAAAAAAATAATTGTCCGAATTTCACTTGATTCGGATGAAAAAATCAAACAAAATGTGCCTGTTTTCCCATGAAGATATTGGTGCTTGGAAACACCAATGTTATGGAAACATGGATAAAGGGAAATGAAACATGTGAACATCATCTCCAGATAGAAAGAGTCAGTATCTTCATATGCAGATGTGAAGAAAGCCATCTAACTGAGAATATACGCTTGAAGATGGGTAGAAGTTGTCCTGATGCTCACAGGTGTCAGACCCAAGCTCTGCTGACATTTATTTTCATCCTCTCCAAAAATGAACACTTTTTTTAGGTGCTTAAATACAACTGGAAGTGTGACATTTTCAAGGCAACTCCAGTGAATTAGGGGCAGAGCCACACTCAGTGATAACACACCTCCTTAGGCACCCAGATTTGAAAACTACAACCCAATTAGAAATGCTCCAATTATCACTATTATTTGCTACTTAACAGTTATCATTGAAGGCTCAAGACAGCTTTGTGCTGCACGCTATGAATACCCAGAAGAAGAAGAAAGAGAAATAACCTGAAGGCACTTAAAATCTCTTCCTGAAGGACGATGAATGGATACAACTGGCTGGGAAGCCAGAGGTGGTGGGAAGATAGCTGTGGAACATTTCAGCAAGTCTCAAAAGAATTCACTGTTGTCTAAATCTGGACTCTGAGCTATTACAGTGAATAAGTAGCATTAAGGAGGCAGGAGTGGCTGTCTCCGAGCAGAAGGAATATTTATTTCTAAGCTTGAGTAATAATTACCGTGGTGAAGTCAATGAGTTTTAAAGGAAATAATTAGGCCACAATTGCAGGGGTGGGATGAAAAGTCAAACCATGCAAGCTCCCTCTCCCTCCACAAACCTCTCCCTTTCTTTCCCTGTTGTCCACTCGCTGCCTTACTCTGGAATTGGAGTGAAAATTTAAGTGTATCTAAATGCAGCCTTGCCCCCGGGAGAGGGAGTGGATCTGTCATCGGGGATCTGTCAGAGTCAATAACATTCCCCCTGCAGCCCCGAGCCGTGCCTCGAGATCTAACATTTCTGTCTGAATTATCAGCTAATGCTCTGACAAATTGCCTGTGATTTTCTTTTTTTCTCCCTGAGTGGATGTGCCTGCTCTGCAGATGAGGAGAACACGCTGGGCCCTGGTGTGGAGCCTGGCTGGTGGTTTCCAGGCAGGCATTTGTGTCCCTTTGGGAAGGCAGAGAGGTGCCCACGCTGGCTGTCGGTGCTCTCAGCTCTAGGGCTTTTTCGGTGTTTTAGGACATCCCCACCAACCCTGACAGCAAGGAGTGATGGACTGGGAAGATCAGCACCTGACAGAGACTTCGAGCAGCAGGGCTGCAAGCAAAGCTTTGCTCCAGCTGCGCAAAAAGGGGGTGAGTTGTGGCATGAACTGTGTTGCTCAAATGGGCAGCAGTCCTGGATTTTTTTAAAATTCCTGTAGAAGGAAACAGCAATTGGTGGCTTAGTCCTCAGGCACTGGGGTCACCAAAACCACCAGGTGATTTTGCACTTGTAAAATGAAGTCATCCTCGAGAGGAAAAGCTATGGAAAACAGCACAGAGAGGGGTTTGTTCCTCTGGCCACAAGACTCAGACACCTCTGGAAGGAAGGAAGCCATCACCTCGCCTGCCTCTCCTCTGGCTGCGTGAGATCCAAGGCGTCTCTGTGTGTACTTGCTGTAGAAGTGATTTTCCTTGAAGCATGAGCTGGTTTTTAAACACTGTGGATGCAGTGACAGCCTGTAATACTGATCATGAAATAAGATGGTGAATGAGGGAGAGGCAGGAGAAATTCTCATCCGAGCTGTCATCGCTGAGATTTACATCAGCTGTTGGAAGTCTCTTCTCGGTACCTCAGGTGGATATACATTCCCTCCCTGGCCTTTTCCCCATTCCTCTGATGCAGACTCCAGGCACTTGTAACACCCTTTGCTCCTGCCTGGAACAGCCACCCAGCCCCTCTGCAAAAAGGGTTTTCCAGTGCATTTCAGATTCCAGCTGAAAACATGCTTTACCCAGCCCTTCCCCTTGCTAGTTATTAAGTAACGTGATATTATTATTGGCTCTGCTATGAAATATTTGGGAATTCATCAACACTGCAATCTTCCTTTAGCCTGAGAGTACCATCAGTAGGATTTGGGTGCTGAATTCCCTAAGTCTCCCTTTGCAAATTCCAGTCTTTTACAGGACTGTGGAGTGGTAGAAGCATTTTGGTATATGTGGCATTTTCTGCTGCCTTCTCCAGGAGTGCATCTACAGGAAAATAAAACCTCTGGGAGGACAAGAACTGAGACTAGAGACATACACACCATAAAGTCACCGAGGTGCCTGACTGATGAGCAGTGGCACCAACTAGAAATATTCCTGTATAGTTCTAGGAAGCCAAACAAATAAAAGGTACAGATATTTATAATCTTTCTCAGATGTCCATGTAAACATGTGCAGCAGCCAGGAATAGAAATGCAGTTCTGGATTCTTCCTGAGGAATCTCAGGCTAGGCACTCTGCTTTTGTATTACAGGGACTGCAAAGATTTAAAGAGGGGTGGATTGAAGAGGAAGGAGAGACAAAGGGCTTTAAAATCTAGGGTATTCCCACTTAATTATTAGTGTGTCACTGTGGTGGGAGAGAAGGTTATTAGAAAAAGCTCTGAGCTGGGTTGTTTGTTTTTTTCTTTGAAGAAAATGGTGCCTTTTGCTTGGCTGGAATTATCCCTGTCTCGGGGAAGGCAGAGGTGCCTGGGTGAGGATGGGAACTGCCAGTGTTGGTGAGCAATGCTGTTCCTGTCCCTGAATCCAAGCATGGACCAACAGGGGTAACACAGCACCAGTACCCAGGCTTTTAAAGTAGAGAAGCCTTAAAAAACCAGTTGTGAACACTTAAATGAAATCTCTTCTTGATTCTGCTACCCACTTTCCCATTAAGTTCGTGCAGGCAGGAATGCAATAAAGAATTTGCCAACTGCGATACATTAAGGCTATTTCTCTTGCCATTAAAGTTTCATGTAGAAGTTCCACAGACAGGTCTTGGTCCTATTTATAGGCATCTTTCTTGCTTTCAACAATATTATTAAACTCTTTTGTTATAAAAAGCCAGTCAGAAAATGAGCTGGTCTGGTAAATAAAACAACACTTGCTTTTGCCAGTGTTCTTATCTCCACAGAGCAATATCCCCAAGGATATTTTGCCCATATGTTTTTGTCACCGTGTTATTGCATATGCCTATTTAAGCAGTTTTAATACATTCCCAGAGCACTTGCTTTTCCTGTCAGTTTGAGGTGGGGATTATGGAAGTCATGAGCAGGCAGCGCTGCGTAATTCCCGACCCCAAAATCCAGAGGGAACAGGCAAGGGAGAAGGGAAGTTTATATCCCATATATTTGTAGGCAGGCCAGAGACTGAAGTTATTTCTGTGCTTCACCAGCTTTGCTGGGCAAGTTATATTATTGCTTCAACCACACCCCAAATTTTCATCCACTTCCAAGAGTCAACCTACAGTATCTACTACAATCATGCTACCAAAAAGAAATTACTTCAAATATTTGTTAATTATTTTGTTAAATGTGGTTTTCTGCTTCATGTTGTTAACAAGGCAAATCAAAGCAGGACTCTGTGATTCCCACAGAACATCTGCTCAACAAAAATGAAACACTGAACAAAAGAGCCCCCCCTCTGTGGCTTGTTTTCATCCAGCTGTGCCTGTTTCAGGATGGTCTGGGGAGGCTGTCCCTGCTCCTGGTGTGAGTACTGACGTGGTGTGTCTGTAGCAAGAGTAAAAAAATCTCCATGTAGAAAATCCCAGTAATTCTGAGAACTTGTGACCCTAATTTCTGTACTCTTCTGAAAGTTTTTCCACAAATATGCATAAAAATATATCTTTAGTCGAGTCCACAGCCCTTAAAAGACAGACTTTTATCATCTCATCCAGCTTTTTACACGAGGAAAGTATTTTGGATACTTTTGATATAAGAAACCATTAAGAGTTTTTGATATTTTGCTGTGTTTATAATACGCATTTAGTAGCTCTCTCCAAGATGTTTGAAAATCAAATTCTTTCTCTGCTTATTAAGCTCTTTCCTTATCTGACAAAGTGGGGATAGTCTGCTCTCTTAGCAGCTTCAGGAAGCCCAGTGGAGTACGTTCATTCCAGAGTTACTGGAATGGAACCAGATGGAATAAAGTTCACGAAATACCATGAAGTACCTTTCAAGATAACCCCCCAGCTGGCAAATAAGAGCTGTCTGGGGCTGTGAGAGGCTTTGGTCGGGCCCTTGCTCTGAGTACTGGCTGGTGGGTTGTGGGGTTGGACCTGGGAAATGGTGATGCTGCTCTGCAAAACTTCAGTGAGTTAATGTTCTGTGTAGAAATGATATTTTCTTAATGGAAGATGGTGTGTGAGGAGCTTGAACTTGGCACCAGAGGGGTCCAAAGGAATTAAGTGTGTGGCTCACCCAGAAGTATTTCTGGTTTTACAGCTTTTCACAGCCCCCTCTGCTTGAGGGGATGAAGCAAGAACCGAAGAGTGTTCTGCAAGAGCTCCCTTACTGCAGCGAGTGCACTTCCAGATGTGGGTAGAGACAAGTATAACCATCAGAGTTATAAAAAGAACCCATGACAGTGCCTAATCTAAATCAGATTGTGAAAGATCAATCAGTGATTGTCCCTGTCATCAGTGATAACATTGTCTCACTCGCAGTTGCTTTGATGCCAGGGATAAGCCTGACATAAGAACCACAGATCTGAATTCAAATGGGGGAATCAAGAAGGTATTTCTAGCTTGATTTTTTCCCCTCAGCCTGAGCCATGGATACCTTTATTAGAAACTTGCTCCTGGCTTCCTTGATGGTAACTCAAAGCTCCTGCTGACTTGGTGTGCTCTGTGCCTCTTGCTAGAAATTGGCCTTTCGAAGGTTCACCAACCAGGTATTTTTATCTGGGAAGGTCAAAACAACAAAATAATCCCATCAGAGATCCCTAGATTGCCTGCTCACATGGGCCCAGCCTCCTTGTTGGAAGGGAGCCCCTTTCCAGGCCATGTGCTGCTCTCTTGCCCTGAGGATGCACTGCAGTACCAAGCACCCAGGGACACCCACCACAAGCAGCCCCCCACAGCCCCTCTCACCCAGCCAGGCTCTCCCTTTGTCTCCCTGGTCACAAACTGCACCAGGCTGCCCTCAGCACTCTCCTGTCCTCGGGGGGTCCTAAAAGAGAAAAAGTGAATATATCACCACAAGCACAAAAAACCCCACCGAGTGCCTGTGCTGTTGTTTATACATTTAGATACTGTGATTAAATTACATACATAATGCATAGTGTTTGTAATACATTATTAATAATAATAATGCTGTCTTGTGTTATTCAGCTGGAAGAGACATGCTCCGAGTGATGGTTCATTGGTCTATTCACACACAATTTTCATACATCTCTAAAGATTACCATTTTAACAGCCTTCTGTATGGATACTGCCAGGCAGTTACATTTAACAGTGCATAAATCTAATTCCCTCCGCACTCAATTTTCTCAGGCAGCAGAATCAATTTGAATCTGTCAGGATTTTATTCTAAAGTCTATTAATGCCTCCTGCCTTTTTCTGTATTTCCTCCTCTCTCTCTGTCTCTCACTTAACAATCTCACTCTTTCATGAATTCATTGAGCTGCAGAAAAAGATGCCCCACTGATACAAACACTCCTTTATCTCTTTACAACAGAAACCTAATTAGGTGTGAAGGAGACACAAGGAAGGTCACAATTAGCCCTCCGGCAATAAAGGTTAGCAGTTGTGAAATCCCATAATAATGCTGTTGAACTTTGTTATTATCAGTGATGACGGCCTTTGACAAGGTCAAGTTCATTATTCTTAACAGCTATCGCTGAGCTGCTGAACATCACTCGCCGTGCCCAGCTCGGCTGCTCTGCAGCCCGTCCCTTCCCCTGCACGCTCCTGCCCCCGCACCTGCTCACACCTCAGCTGCAGCACTTTGACCCGCCGAGCACGTCTCAAGACACCCTTTAATACTTTTAGTATCGAGCCGCGCTGAAGGATCACTCGCTGAGCCTTTTAATTATTGGTTAAAAAAAAAAAGGAAAAAAAAATCCGCCTGTGGGGTTGTTTTCTCTGCGCGAATGAGTGGAATGATTCTGCCTAATTAAGAACTCAGATGGAAGTGGTAACAAGAAAGGAATAGGAAATGTGTCCTGGCAACACAGCATTTTGGAGTGGAGTAGAAGCTGTTACGTGCCTTGCCATTAGAAGCCAGTGGATCTGTGACATCTTCAGGAGGCTTCTGGGGAACAAACATTCTGCCAGTGTTTGGGTACCTGCTGTATCTGAAACCACCCTTCAGCCTACAGAAACAAATGACTTGTAAACCAACCTCATGAAGTGACTCCTCAGGGGTTTGCTTTTTATGCCTGTTGAAGGCTTCCCAGGAACCTGAATCCACCAGAGATGATAATCTCTGCTCCTTTTCAGCGGGACTCTTCAAGAAGCAGGATCACATCCCTGACTGCTAAACCTGTCACTTAGCTCTCAAGTTTCTTTTGCACTGAAAATGTGGTCCCATGGTCATTAATACCAGATCTGTGCCCTGCCAGGTCATCTTGCCCCAGTCAGGTGTGGGCATGGGATCTCACTGTCTTTTGAAGAAGTGGAGCACGTGATGGGTATTTAATGCCAGCTTCCCTCTTCCATGCCTCAGGTTTCAGTTTGGATGATCCCTCGTGTGGTGGCAACTACCCAGGTACAAAGTGGAGGAACGGAGCAAGAAGTCATTTGGGCCATGTGACAACTTTGCTTTGGGTCTGTTATGTCAGATTTACAGCCTGAGGTATTAGAAAAATCCCAGAGTTTTAGTTTGCTGTTGTTTCTGTATGTTTACTTGATTCTGAGATATATATACTGGGGAAAGAAATGCTTCCTCTTGGTGCACTGAGGAAAACAAATAAACTGTGTATTAAGGGTGAGGGCCAGAAATACCAAATATTTGAGGTACATGTTAAAAAAGAAGTTCCAGGTGAACACAGATGTTTAGTTCTCCCACTTTTACTGCCTCTCAAGGCAGATTCTTGTCTTCTCAAGTCGCAGAGTATTGTATCATGCTGCCTCCTGGTAGGTCTCCAGGTAGTGCTGCATTTGGGCTTTTACTGGCATAAGGACATATCTCAGTTGGTATTTAAAAAAATAAAATAATTTTCAAAATACTCTATCTGACCAGCCTACAGGAAAAAAATATCAGTAAACTGGGATGTTCCTGAGATTATTTATGCCTTCTAGGGAGGACTGGGTGCTGGTACAGACAGTTGCACAGTTTAAAAGGTTTGTGTGAGCAGCAAGCTCAAGCACAGGAGTGTAACAGCATCTGTGCCCCGCAAACCCCAGGGTTCAGGCAGTGCTTGACAGGAGAAAAACATGTGCTGGGAATAGACCTTAATTCATGGCTCAAGGCTGAAGTTCAGACAGCATTTTCAGAGAGTGCAGACACAGATCACTGGACTCCTTAAGGATGTTCTTCAGTTATCCTGCTTCGTTGGCTCCTTGCTCCCCAGTGCACAGCACTCAGGAGCCCGTTTGGAGCTGGCACAGCTCCTCTGACACTGCAAAGCTGGGCTGATTTATACCAGCTCAGGGTCTGGCTGAAGGAAAATAAATACCTGGATGTGCAGACCGTGGGAAAAGGGGAGAACAGAGGCCAAAGCTGCTGAACAACTAAAACAAATGCCAACAACTGTCCTGTTACTAAATTTTAAAAAAGAAAGGAATTAACAACCTGCCAGGAAAACCTAGTTTACAATTTGATATGCTGATCTGAAATGGTGGCAGTCATTTTTCTTGGACGTAAAATTTGGTAACGTGGCCTTCGATGCTTTTAATTTCCAGTTCTGAGAACAGCAGAATCTTGCACCCCAAGCACTTTAAGTGGTGAGAATCCTCCTGTCCACGCAGCTGCTCAGACCTCCCTGTCAGAGGTACCTTACACACGGCTGCACTTCCTGCTCCCCTCCCTCTGACAGAGCATAAAACATGGAAAAACTTGTGGAAAGGACGTGTTACAGCAGAAAATTGTGACTTTTATTTGTTAAGTGGTTCAGCCCTAGGAGGAAGATTAAGCTCTTTAGCTTTCCCAGTTGTCCTCAGAGCACTCTCTGGGCGTTTATCTTGCTAATGTTTCTGTATTGCTGTTACTATCCACTTGGTAGGAACTTCTATTTGTATAAGGCAGCAGATTTTTTATTTATGAAGCCAAGGATGCATCCTTGTATTCAGGAAGAAGTTTACTGGCTGATTGACATTAAATGCCAATTTTATCAAAATATTGATTGGAAAAATTCTTATGCTTCCATTGTATCCTATAGCTGTATCTAATCACAGCTTTATCCAGCCAGTGCAATATGTTGCTTGCCAGACTAGAAAATGATGTATGAGCCATCTGGGCAATGGGCCCAACCCTGGGCAAGATTAGTGCTTCAATTAGCTGCTGATAGCATTCCATTAGAATATTGGTTTCAGAGAGCACTAAACAAGAATGTTGTGCTTTGATTTTCAGATTTAATTACTTCCATCAGGGCTATAAATGAACTCATTAGTCTTAGTGACTCTCAAACCTGGAGACAACGGACGGTTATTGCTATTGTTCCTGTGGTTTGGGCAAGCACGACTTTCCGAAGCCATAGGGAGCAGGGATCAGCCTCCCCTCCCTCCCTGATCCTGCTGAGCTGCTCTGCACTAAACCTGAGCTCTGGTTCAGGTTTAAACCTGAGCCTGCTCACAAATGGCAGTGTTGTTTGGGGGCTCACTGCATACCAAGAAACTTAAACTGTGGATTAAACTCACACCTTGGCTGCTTTTCTTGTCAAAGTTATTTTTATGTTCTCTGTTTCTTCTTCTTTCCCTCTACCTCATATTTGGTTTTAAGGTTGGCCAGAGCTTCTAAGAATTCTTGAGACTTTTTTTTTTTTAATCCACTGCATCAGGATTTCATTACACCTTTCCCCCCAATTTTGCAAAATAATATCCCTTTTTGTTTAATTTTATTGTCTTTGCCTTTTCCTCTTGACCTAAGTGGGCAATGTGCTCTGTTCCACAAACACTGGGTTCTTCTTTCAATATGATTCTTGCCCTATTCTTTCCAAAACAGAAGGGAAAATAGTGAATGGAGAAGGGGAATGCAGATGCTGACAGTCACTCCCACTGTCTGAAAGCCCCTGAGCTGAGCAGCTTTTCCCTGGTTAAGAAACCTTGTCCCTGGCTATCTCTGCAGTGAGCATGGCTTTGGGCAAGGCCACAAAGTCCCAAGGTCCTTCCAAACTAAATTGTACAATAATTGTGGAAGGAAAAAGGCAAAATGAACAGTCAGCTGTGATGGGGAAGGGGTAGTGCAGGGTTACTGAATCAGAACCTTGGTGTTCCTTGAAACTAAAAACCCCAAACAGTGTTGCCCTTAGTCCAGCAGGGTATCATGTGGTTTGTTAAAATCTTCAATTTTCCAGAGCTTTCTTTAATCTGAGGTGAATTTCACTTGGTAAAAGTCCTTTGGGTTTTTTTCTGGTTTCCTTCTTCTGTGGAGGAAGGATGCCATGTGTAAATAAAGGATATGATGCTCTGCACCACTGACTTTTATTAAATTAAAGCTGTAATCAGTACAGTATGTCTAAACCATAATATTAATGTGGTAAACCAGTAAATGCTCTCGTGTTTAAAGCCCAACACCTGTTTTGTATTAGCATCTGGATAGTTATTTCATTTTTCATTTTAATAGAATATTCTTTGATGAAATCCATAACTCAGCTGTAATTTTTAGCTCCCAACCCTGCATAAATCCCAGACCATGATTGAAAAAGCCTGCTCTCACATCTTAAATAAGTTTCTTCTAAATTTTGCCAGGCTGTTGTGATAATTATAGGAGTTTAGGAAAATGAATAAAAATGCTGAATCCTTTGACATCACTCAGAATTTTGCCCTTGATTTCCAGCACATCCTCTGCAGTTCAGAACAACAGTGTAAGTTCATCCTTTCGAGGCTTCTGCTGATTACACACTTCTTCCCCCTTCCCTCTCTCCTCTTTTGCTCTGCCCTGCAGTTTGCTGGGAATCTGCAGCAGCAGTGCCAATGTCCATAGGGTTTGGAGGGCAAGGGAAGGAGAAGGGGTCAGCAGCTGGAAAAGGGAGCTGTGATGGTGTGTGGGGCACAGGGGTGAGGTGGTGGGGACAAGCAGAGGGCAGGTTGGGCAGTGCATCAGGCCCCTCTTTGGTCTCACTTGAACCTGGCTGGGGACATGAGCCAGCCCAGTGAGAGGGAAAGAAAACATCCCTGCCCAGTCTGGTCGAGGGCAAAGCCCACGGTGGAGTCACTCAGAGTTTGGATGTGTACTTGGGTGATTTTTTTTTTTTTTCTAAGTGTTTACCATGCCACTCTCAGTACTTCTGGAGCCATTCTCAAGTGTTTAAAAATAGAACAAAGTCTCTCTCTCTTTTCCTCTCTCTCTCCCTTCTTGCATTTCCCATCTTCAAGGGAACAGTCTGATGGATGCATTTGTTTTTTTGGATCTGTTATGCTGAAGAGACACGAGAGTGAGGAGTCTTCCTCCGTGGTCACTGTTTTGTCTAGCCAACTTTCTCTTCTCTAGGGCCAGCTCCCATAAAAGCTGAACTACTCCTATTTTTAAGACTATTTGGACTAGGGGAAATCAGGCAGATTATACACAGTTGTCAGAGTTTCTGTCAGCAGATGGAAGCAAGATCACTGTTGGCTTCTGGCAAGAATTTGTGACCTGATCCTGGTTTTCTGCTGCTGCTTTCCTGGAGTATCCTGCCCCAGTGGTGCTCCTGCAGTCAGACCTCACAAAGTTCTCATCTCCCACTGTGGGCATGTCCTGGGGTGAGTAGTGCAGTGAAGAGCAGGGAATGGTCACACTGGGATGCCAGGAGGGATTTGTCTTCCTCGTGAGCCCAAGCCCGAAAAGTTCTTGCAGCTGGCTGGTGCTCACAGAAAGTTCCATATCTAGCACATACCAAGCAGAAGGGAGACATTTTGCTACCAGTGTGCAAAGTGTGATCCCCCCAGGGAGTGGGAGAGGACCACGGGCACGATGCAAATACCCAAGTCCTGTGCTTTGGCTTTCCTGACATTAATAGGACAGGCCTCCTTCCCATCACTCCGCTCAGCCTCGCTGCTAATCCTGGCCTTGAAGGCTGACACAAGTTTAACAGAGTGAATGAATTAGCAGAGCTCCTGCATAACTCATCAGAGACCTCAGATTTAGTGTTACCAGCCACAGGCTTGGGCAGTGTTATCGTAAAAACCCCGTGATGAATTAGACCGAGCTCAGGCTCTGAGGGGTTGTCACGTTTGATATACAGATTGTCCAAACACTGCTTGCTTTCAGTTTGTCACAAATCATGCGAGACTGAGGAATAAACAACAGATGTTGAGAATGAGGGATCTCTCCTCGCAGTCTGCTGCCTCCAGCCGCTGTGCTGCCGCTCCCGGTCCCGTTCAGCCGGAGGGCCGGGCTGTGCCCCCGCTCCGACCGGGATTGCGGCTCCGGGACCTCTCCAGCCAAATCACTCAAGAGCTCCTGTTTCCTAACGACAGCACAGCAGTGGTTTATTTGAAGCTGGGCCGACTTTGTGTCAAAGCCAAATATGTCTGGCTTGGCACCATGAGCCGGCACCGGAGCCAAGCAGCTGGAGCAGACTGTACGTGTGTTTAAAAGGAACAAAACTGGAGAGGCTCTTAAGTTATCTCCTCCAAGAGGTCAGTCAGAGTGCCAGGCTGCATTGCCAGGTTTTGCATCAGGCTTTCTCTGGTCTTTCCCTGAATAACTAGAGACCGCACTCCCAGACTTGACTCTCCTCTGATTTCTTACCTCTCCTGGCCTCCTTCCTGTGGTCTGCTGATTGTAGGAATTGCAGCCCTGTCAAGTGTTAGGATCTTCCCCCTATACCCACCTTTCTTCTTCTTAGGGCCAGGTGCAGTTCTTGTTCTTTGCAATCCACACACCGAAAAGCACTCTAGGGGTTTTCTGCAGGGACTTGTCTCAAAGCTGAGTCTGTCTGAGCACTAAGGGGTGACTTTTCCCATCACACAAAGAAGCAGAAGTTGGTCTGTGGCTTCAAGATTCCAGCCATGTTCTGTCAGTCAGGGATCTGCTGCTGGTCCACCCGCTCCTTTAAATGATGGCTTATGGGATAATTTAGGATTGTTAAGGCTGTGGCTGCCCCAGCTGACTGCGGGGAGAGAGGCTGTGCTCCCTAAGCTCGAGTTAGTTGGCTGCTGATGGTCTGCTGCATCCAGCATGTGGAGAACCGTCCTCCCCCAAAAACTGGACACACTTCAAGAGCAGAGAGGGCTGTAACAGGGATGCTCACGAGCTCCAGATCTTGCCTGTGCTGCTGCTGGGCTCACCTCCCCTGCCCAGCCATTCGTGGAGCAGCTGCTGAGGTGTTGTGTTACACGGGACAGCACTTTGAGGCCACACTCCAACATCCTGAGCAAAGCTGTGCCATTGCCTGAGGGACATTTTAGGCATATGCTTTCCATTGTAGAGTAGGGATAAGCACAATTACTTTGGGCTTTTTTTAATCCTTCAGTCATGTGCTAGTTTTCTACTATATCCATTTGACACTGGGGCAGAGGAGTCAGGATGTCTTCCCAGTCACATCCAAGAGGTTGAAGCCATCTTGTGAGACACCTGCCCTATTGAGAAATTCAGATTTTCTTAGTTAGAAGCATTTAAATTTGAGTGAAACTGAAATGTCTTGCTTTCATTCAGGGTGTAATTCATCACTGATTTAATCCCTTTTCCTTGAACTACAATATGTCCAGATGCTGAGCAAGATGGACCCTCTTCCCCCCTGAGCCTCAGAAAGGCTTCAGGTCTCTCTGTCTGAACCACAGACTGAGAGTGAGGAGGATTCACAAGAAATTAGGAACTCAAGGCACACTTCTTCTTGTCTAATTACCAATTTTACCCATGATATTAAGTCCATATGTGCTCATAGCTCAACACAAATGAGAAATCTGGAAACTCATTTTCAGAACACTTTCCATTATGCAAGTAGCAGGAGAGGTAGTGTAATTTTTAAGTAAATTGATTGTTAAATTGTTTTCTCTCTCATCTTTACTGCTATAACAAAAAAAAATAGTTTTGGGTCTCGAATTTTTTGGGGGGATTTGTTTGCTTATTTATGCTCCTGCCCATTAGCTTCAATTAAGGAAATACACCAGATGAACGTTTGACCTGCAAACAACTGCATGAATAAAGAGTAAAACCTGGTTACTGAAGTAAATCTTGGAGAGATTCTGGTGAATTGTCACGTCCAGTGGTCATTCATAATCTTGCTTCAACACGTGTGACTCCTGAAACTGCCCTTGATTTTGTTCAAAATGCCTTGGGAAGTGCTCAGCTGCAGGCTCATTCCTTTCCCTGAATTCCGAAGGGAATTGAGGTGCAGCCCAGTTAGGGGTAATTACCTCCAACAGGTTTCTGTGCTCTCTGAATCGCCTGTGAGATTCACAGCCCTTGAAATGAGAAATCTGAGACCTTTGCACAAAATGTTTGCTCAGGACTCTTTATAAATGAGGGAATGTGATTGAATTGGAGCCCTGGTGAAGGTGGGCTGATTTCAGTGGCAGTGCATTAATTCAGCATCAGATGAAGCCCTCACTCCTTGCTGCTGCTGGAGAGTTCATGTCCACTGCAGCCCAGACAAACACGGAATGAGTGTCTCGGCCTCAGCTTCGTTAGGGGCCAGCCTGGGGCTCTTGGCCATTTCTGCAAAGATGATGTGCAGCCAAGGAGGAGAAGCAGTGGTGACTGAAGACATCATTTCTGCTAAGGCAGCTTGAGTCCTGCCCCTCTCACACTCCCCTTTCCAGGTTAGAGGATGTGCCAGGGCAGGAGACCTGCAGTGGTTGCACAGGGAAGCACCAATAATGCCAGTCCAGCTGTGAGGGGCTGGACACAGCTCAGGCTGATGGCCCAGGGACACAGCCCAAGTTTTTAAGCAAATGCAGGTGGCTACTGTGGAAGAAGAGAATTGTTGCCAGCAAAGACTGAGCTGGGGCTTTAGCTGGGTGAAAGCTCACAGGGAACAGGAAAGCTTTCTCCTTCAGACCTCTTGGTCAGGGCTTCTTGGCACAGCTGGACACCATGGGATGAGCAGCAGGATCAGACCTTTTGTTTGCTGAGTTAACTGCCTGGTGTCACCAGGGGCAGTTTCTATGTGGCTTCAAATGTTCCTCTTACCAGGAATGCTTGTCCTGGCTGGTGCAGAGCAGAGCTGCTGGGACTCCAGTCTGCACAGGGCATGTGTCTGCCCTTGCACCCAAGGGAGGAATGGAGGACAGGTTTGGGGAGCACCTTATGGGGGTTATCCCTGGTGTTTGTAAAGCCTGTGGGATCCTTGGTTTTGCTCTGGCACCCCTGTTCAAACTGGGTCCAGTGTCCAGGTTTTTTAACAAACTCACACCAGTGGATCATCAGGAGAGATCCAGCTCTGGGGCTGGGGGAGTGGCTGGACCTGCATCTCTCATTGTGCTCCTTTGAAGCACAGTCTTAAGATTGTTACCTTGGAAGGTAACTGGAAATGTCACCAGCCTCAGCTACGGCACTCATGGGGTAAAATACCCTTTCAAGGTTCCTTACTCTGGCAACAGTGGGATTTTAATGATCACGTAGACCAGCATGGGAAAATAGAGGAAGAATGTGTGTACAGTGGGTGTCGGGCCTATTATCTAAATATAAGTAGCATTGTGTGTATTATCTCTGTTTGTTTAGCCAGAGTAAGATGGGCATTAACATTCTGTTTCAGTCTTAATTAGTGGCTGATAAAAGCACAAGGTAATACTTAACAGTCTTGACAGTGTAATTTATCTGAAATTTCCTAATAATATGGTTGCAGCAGTCTAGGAAGGGCTGATTTAATGACTTTCACACACTTAAGGTTTGCTACCAACAATATCCAATATGTTGGTTGCTTAGGAGACGAAACTAAACAAAGCTGAACGCCTTTATTTCTCTGCTTTTTTACTGCACAGAGGATTATCTTACTGCAATATTTTTCTCTATTAAATGCCTAAGCTTTAGGTGTTTATATGAATGAAAAAAACCCAACCAAACCAACCTAATAATCCTGATCCCCCATTAAATCAGCAGATGGCTCCTGGAGCCAAATTAGGGACCTGTGATAGAACAATAAAAGCTCTGCTTTATACAGTGCACATGTTTAGAGCTGGCAGTGTTAAATGAGACCTCCACACAATCTGCTCTGAGAAGGAGCATTACTGGCACTGACCCCTTTCCTTTGTATAATTCAACTCTGTGTCATCAACTGCAGTTGCACAGACGGCTCTGCAAGTTAGCAGACCTTGTATGGACTGACTTGCCCAATATTTATTTAAGATGAACTGTATAAACTTGTTATTAGTAGTCTGCCAGAGTAAGGGAGATAACAGTGTTTGCATTAGGCTACATAAAACACAGCACCTGGGCAAGGTGCACCAAGCATGTTCCCAGCAAATGTTCTTGTTTCAGGGTCTTCTGCTGATCCTGATGAAGGCAGAAGTGAAGCTCCCAGCAGCTTAAGTTAGGGCAAGACCATGTCGTGCCCAGGTTGGGCGGAGATTCTGAACTTGCATGGCTGAGTTATTAAATGTTCTGATTTTAAAAAGTCTCTGAATTCAGCTGAGCAACGCAGGAAGCAGAACAAGGCTGCACTGGGGCCTGATTGATCTCATCTCAGTTCTGTATTGTGCAGTTCTACTGATTTCATCATGTCTTAGTCCTGCTGTTCAGTGCTAATGTGACACAGGGACACAGCCCTTCTGGAGGGTGTCCTCTGGCATCGCCGAGCCCCAGCTCTGCCTCTCTGTGCTGCCACCTGCCCCCTGCAGCACCAGAACAGTGGTCTCTGCTTGCTCTGGGAAATACTCTGAGGTGGATAAATAATGTCCCTGGGAAGTTGCTTCCCAGCCAGAGGGTTGCCTCCTGCAGGGATCTCCTTCTTGGGAAATAACTGGAGTAAGTAAAATGGATGTCGGATGGGGAGTCACTAATATGGGCATCTGGAGCTTCCAATTGGAGGTCTAAACATTATGGAAGGCTTTCTTCAGCAGTGAAATTAATTTTCACTGAGTTTCCAAACCCAGCCTTAGCTTAAGGGAGGGGAAAAACACTCCCCTTATTAAAACCACATTGTTTGTACAGTTGATTGGAACAAAATGTCTGCTTTTTCCCTCCTGCACAAAATGCCTGGGATAGGGAGGAGTGAGGGAAAGGCCCTGGAACAGCAAGGCTGATGGTAGCAAATATATGGGCACTATTTCATTTTTCATTGAGTTTGCCTTTCCTTCCCCTGCTCTCTCTTCCTCCCCACAGTATCTCTGCATTGATTTTTCACTCTGTCTGTTTATAAATGTTTATAAAGCATTTAGGGAGCCTGGGGAAGAAAAGGTCTCCAAGTACTTAGTGGAGGAAGAACTTAAACACTGGGCTGCTGTATTCTTGCTGACACTGGGCAGTATTTCATGCCCCTCAGAGCCCTGCTCCTTGGATATGGTGCTGCTTGGGTGGGAATGGCAGCCAGTGCTGCAGAGAGCAGGAGGACTTGCAACAGCACTGCCATTGGCAGCTTGAGCAAAACCAACACAGCAGCAGATGATAAAGGAAACAAGCACACATTATTCCGCATTTACTGTTTGCTTTGGGCAATGAACTTTATTTTCACATGAAATGCTAAATGACCTTCTTGTTTTCCCACCCACTGGGCGAAGTCTTGGTGAAATAGGGATGGAGATGTTATCAGGCCAATAAAACTGGTACTGTCATGCTGCTCATTAGAGAAATGAGACAGATCAGGATCTTCATTTAACTCAGAGAAAGACACAGGAATTCATCTCCCAGGCATCTCAGTGTTTCTGAACCCTGGAGCATTAGCACAGCTGCAGTCCTGCACCTTCACACTGGTATTTCTCTCTCCCTGCTGCATTTTTGTGTGTTGCTAATTCCACGTCCACCTGGGCAACCTCACAGCACCTGTGTCCTTAATGCTGATGGAAGACTGCCCATGCAGAGGTGGAGATCAGCTCTGCCTGCCACAGATGCAGGATGTTCCACAAAGTGCCCCAGGAGCTTGGGGCCATCTCTCGTGCATCAGACACTAATAGCAGCATAAGCTTTTAGCATTGTTGAAAGGTAAAGCATTCACTGCTTGAAAAGGGCTGAGGAACGAGGGAAATCATGAAAAGTTATTTCTTAAATTTTATATCCCTGTTTCTCCCTCATTATCCTTCTTAAACATACCAAATGGGGCATCTTTGAAAACACTGAGGCTTGGCTGATGCTCCATTCTCCAACCCTTCTCACACAGTTTCATCCAATTCCTCTTCCACTGGCCCAGCAGCTAATTAGGGATTCCTGCCTCTCCCTCCTGTTTGGTGCTGCTGCCCTGCATTGCTGCTCTGGTGTGTGCTTACCTGGGCCCTCTGGTTGTGGATTTTAGTGGGGTAGGAATGAGGAAAACAGCCAGACATCCGTGCTGGCGTTGAGGGGAGTGAAATGCTGTGGGTGAGACAGTGCGAGGTCAAGTTCTTCCTGCTCCTCTAATCCTGCCTGGAGTGTGGTCCCTGCACAGTCTGACTGGAGCTGGGTAAGTTGTGTTTTGAACCTTGGCCAGGGTGGGATTTCAAAGGGGTTGGGGGTGTCTTAACAAGGCAGGAAACTAAAATGAAGCCTACACCAGTTTCCTTCTGTTGCTCTGTGTTGAATGCTTTTTTTTTATTATTATTCTTGAGGGTTTGATTTTAGCAAGGTGTTGTTTTTCTAACTTCTGTTGATCCCTCTGCTTGAATGTTCTGAAGTTCCAGTCTTTAGAGCGCTGTGTTTTATTGGAGTTTGGAGGCTGAAGATGCCCAAATAATTATACTGCTCCAGCTGGGGGCTGACAGGGGAGGCACAACTGAACCCCGGTGGGTGATTTTGTGTCATGGATCTGCTTCTAACTGTTCTGGGGGGGAAGTTAACAGAGTTGATATGTTTTACAATGCAATTTCCCAGAGGAAGCTCCTTTTCTCTGCAATTGAAATGTTTTGCATGAAGGTGCCTATTTCAAAGACGTTCTGGCAGGAAAGTTTGGAAAGGAATGTTTGTTTTGACTCCTTTGTTTTGTTTGAGTTGGTTTTTTTCAGGGCTTCAGTGAAGTGGTGGCTTGTTTCTGTTTGCTTGTTTCTGAACAGGAATTTCTGTTTTGAAATTTTTGTTGAGCAGAATGACTTGAGGTGTTGAGGTTTTGTTCTAATTCAGAGTAGCAGCAACCCTGGAAGTGTCGAGATACCCCGTAGGTTTAGGATTCATCCACCACCAGGTAGGATATGACATCTTTTTGTGTAAACTTTGTAATTTCTTCTGCTCTCACCCCTGTGGGTCTTTAGCTTGAGCTTCAGCTGTGAGAATATGTTTGCCAGCGTGCCTGTAGGAAGGGCCTTTTGACCTGGGAATTGCACAGGTTTAGTTATTTATGCCATTAAGAGTTTTGCTCGGAAAAGATCAAGTTTTATGAAATGTAATACTCAAAAGATTTTGGAAGGCTGGTGCTGGGCTGAGCTTTTAAACTGTGATTCTGAATGGCTTGGTTTGCTCTCAACAAAAGAGATCCAAGAGGTCTGACACCCACAGCACAGGGAGGGCCTGGGGGCTGTGAGTGCTGGAGGAGGAGGCAGTTTCTGATTCCAGAGCATGAAGGGCTCCATCCAAGGTGGAGCAGCAGGGGTACACATCAAGGGGTACCCAGACCAAGAGTTTGCGCTTTAAATGGATGAGGTTGGCTTTTTTCCACACTCGTACCTTGGAGAGGAGACCCTTGCATGGGCATGAGCTGAGCCTGGGGGGGGTTGATGTTCAATTCAGGGCGTTCTCCTGGACTGCTCTGCTGCCTTCTCACAGCAGCTGTCACTGTGGAGAAGTCCCTCTTTTCATGACACAAATGACAGGAGTTGGTGTTCTGGTGGGTGGGATTGGGAAAGCCCTGCTGGCAGGAGGCAGAGAAGGGCTTGCTGTCCCCGGCCACTGGTGACCAGATACCAGATACAGCCCCTCAGAGATCCCAGGTGCTCCTTAGAATTTCATATATTTACTGTGTTTTGATAAACCTGTAAAGCTCAGAATTATTTTGATTTAGGCAGGTCCAAAACTTGAAAACAGCTAGACTTACACAGTCAATAAACCAAAACTGTCTCTTCACCACTGCACTGACAAGGCTCAGAAGACAGACACGCAGAGAACCTCTCCACTAATATTCAACTGATTTGGCCATTTTTATTCTATAAAGGAGGCTGGTTATGAGATTTAAAAAGACTCATATATCATGCTGCCTCATTAATTTTCCATTTGGGCTCAGCTGTCAGAGGATACCATATTAAACTGCTGCCTGGAGTAGTCTTCAGTGGCAGAGAAATGATGTTTGATACCCTTTGCATTTCACACAGTCTGTATAAAAGGTCTCCTTGATTTGCCATCCCTATTATTTTCTGTCAGAGAGCCCTGCACGGCCTCTCCAAAATAATATCACCTCTCCAAAACCCTGAAGGTCTATTTGTGGTTTCCATGGTGACAAAATGACCCATAATATTCTTTGACTACTTCAGTAAATGAAGGACACAACTGGGCCTTTGAAGAATAATAGATTTTTTCTTTTCCTTAAGAAAAGATGTACTTGTGAGCTCAAAGAGGGGACGGGGGGAAAGGATGAAAAAGATATTAAGGGAAGAGATTTAGCATGTAACTCAAAGGACTTGCTGCAAGTGCAGCAGACAGCACTTGTTGAAAAATAGACCTTGAGCCATCTGGTACCAAAACAGGAGTGAGATAGAGCCCTTGTGATGACTGAGATGAAGGAGCTTTTGCTGTAACTCATTTTTACAATAGCTCTGCTACTTAATTCTGGATCTGGTGCCAGGCGGGGCCGGGCGATGCAGGTGCAAGTGTGTGGTTAAAACATCTCCTCCAGGAACTGCCAAAACCCCGCTCTCGGGGCTGCGTGGGAGGGAGGATGGGATTTTCCAGCAGAGCTGGCCTGGAGGAGGAGTGGGTGGGAAGGAAGCAGCGAGGCTTTTCTCAGGCTGTTTGTAGAGCCTGTGGAAAAGCCAGGCTTCCAGTTCCAGCCCTGTGACTGACCTGCCCTCAGGGCAGAGCCTGAACTGGGGGTGCTCAGGGTGGGAGTGTTGGAGCTGCTGATCTGCTGCCCCTCCTGCCCCTGTGGGACTGTCCAGGCTCCTCTGCCTCCAGCCTCCCTGGGGTGGAAGGCATCCCTTACTGTGGGATGAACTGCAAGGTCCAGGTCTCTTGGCTACTTTGCATAAAACCAGTAAGAGATCTGTAACCTCCTTAGTCCTGTGAGAGCTGCTGCCCCAGGAGCATCCACAGCACGCTCTGGGAACGCTTTTAAACCAAACCACATCTTGCAGGGGAAGAAACTGAGGCATAAAGCAGGTACCTGAGCTCAGCAGAGCACTGCAGAGTCTCAGTGGGAATGCAGGGGAGGAGGATGCTGGGCTGCTTGTTCCTTCCCCAGGGATACTCTGGGGAACACTCTTTGGGATAACACTCTTTCCTTAGATGAACTGTAATTCAGTTTTCTTTAGTACAGTTTCCCAGCCTGCCCATTGATGCTGTCCATGATGGTGAGCTGCTTTCTCATCATGTGCTGGGTCAGAACTGAGCACTGTGTCTGGCTGGGTAGACATTAGGTCAGACATAGGGAGAAGGGATGACTAAAATGCCTGAGAATAATGACTGTGAGATTCCTGGGTTGCAGGAGCAGGCACTTCCAGGTGTTTCAGGTTAGCCTGAGTAGGTAAAAATCCAACAGCTGAATTATTGGAGCATTGAAGGGGCTGCAACTCAGAGCAGAAAACTCAGGATGTTCCCAAGAGCCTGTCAGTAATTCCTGCTTCTGGAGTTATCCAGCTTTTCTTGTGGTGTTTTCTTTCAGGTCTATTCTAGCACTTTACCTCTCAGTTCTGGAAGAAACAGGGAAGTAAAAAGATGACTAAAACTTGAAATCTAATTCCAGAGTGTCCTGGTGGTTTGCAGATGTCACTGAAATGACTTTAACAGCTCTTTCCACCTCTGAGTGTGACAGTGCTGTAAGAGGGGACCAAAGTCTGGTGTTATTAGTTACTCCCTATTTACCCTGCATTTTGGTGTTTTTTCTAGCTTGAGTGTGTTTTTTGGCTGAAAAATAAATTAACAACACTAAAACAAACAAAAAGATTTGTGTGATTGGCTGCTTGCTGAATACAGGAGTGTAATGAGGCAACTTAAATAATATAAACAGAGGAAGAAATGAGGGTAAGATTAAGCCAAAAACCAGTCTAAAACCACATTTACCACCAACCTGGACAACCTGAGGCAAAATCTTTCTTGGTTCCTCTGTGCCTCACATGTGCATGCCTTTGGCAAGGATGATTAAAGTCTGTGCTGCTTCCCCTCTAATGTGAACAAAGCCCTTCAGAGCCCTATTCTAGTTTCCTCTTAGCATCGTGTTTGGCTTCCTTTGAGACTGACCTTTTACTGCCCACAGCCCACCTCCATCCTGTTAGAGGGCCTGCAGAGAGTTACTAAGTTAAACATCATAAATCCCACTATAAATGATTACACAGAGCTTTTCACTAACAATCTTCTGTGGGGATATCAAGCTTGATAGAAGCATAAATCATTTAAAGAACATCTGCCTAATGAGGGGTAACCTGGAACTGCTTCCCTGAGCCTGAGTGTACCAAGGGAGAAAAAAACTGTAGGCAGTTGGCCTATTTTAGCTGGTGCCTGCTGGGTGCAGGTTGATTTCTGTTGTCACAACTGGCTTTGCTGGACACATGGGACTCGCCCACTTGCTCTGCCTGCATCCCATGGCACAGAGAATTAGGGATGTAGGCTAAGCTGTGTGTGTGTGGCTGTAGAGAAAGGCTAATCATGTGTCTAGACAAAGAGTTCTACAGAGGCAGATGAGTCAGAAGAGAAAACTCAAGCAGGTGGTTGAGAGGCAACCTGAGCAAAGGTGTGCTGTGGGTCTGGGAGATCTGGTTTATGAAATGGGAACAGAACTGGGGAGGCTGAGAACAGGAGCAGTGATTTAGGAGGTGGGTACAGAATGCATCTGGACTTACCTGATCAAGATCTTGCTTGAAATGTTGTGGCTGGACACGTAGAGTCTGTTATGGGAATACAGGAGGGTGCTGAACACAGGACTCATCATCAGTGCAATGGTTGGATTTGTCAGGGAAAGAACAAGGTGAATTTGAAGGAGGGAGTCTGATAAAGTTAAGAATCACAGTGTGACTGGTAGATAAGGAGACTGCTGATAAATACAAGGGTTGAGTTTCTGAGCCAGCCTGGTGCATTCCTTAGGGCTCATCAAGTGTGAGTCAGGGCTAACAATTCTGTTTACAGATAATCCTGCAGGCAGAGAACAAACTTGGCACTTGAAAAGTCCTTTCTGTCTGTTCATTAGGTGTGATGGAAAGAGTTTGAGTTTCCTGTTGTCAGTCACAGTTAAGCCAAGCTGTGACTTTGACCGTCTGAAAGACACCTGACTGTCAAATTGATGATGGGAGGATTAGTAGGTGAGGAGTAGCAAATGGAAGCTTTTCCATTTCAAAATCACTGGATCCTCAGGAAAGCTGTAAATAAGCAGCAGCAGTAACCTTGGAACGCAGTTGAATCTCTCCTGCCACGCCAATTTGGCTGCCAGATGCTCATGGCAAGTCTTCAGTGCGTGGTTTAAAGCTGCTGCTCCCCGGTGATAGATTTAACAGAGATGAGCAGCAAGGAGCAGGATAATTGTTTTTAAAACTAAAGTTCTTGTCACACAGAACTGGTCATGAGATTCCAGGAAACCCTCTGTGCATAAATAAACTTGCTGGATGTGTGAGTTGTCCGTCACCTCCTGGTGGGGTCATTGCTGGGTGTTACTTCTCTCCGTGACCTGCCTTGGATCTCAGTGCTGTGATTAGAACTGAGACAGGGAGGTCAGGTATAGTTCAGTCTTTTCCGTGTGCTGTTGAGGATGAAGTCAATAGGAAGTAAATATTATTGACTGCTGTTTTCATTCAAAAATCAAGATTCATTGATGTGAATATGAGGTCAATAGAAGCTCTCACGGGGGAGGAGACCAATAAATCATGACACTGAGTAAAACAATATTTGTAATGTAGATAATTTTGGGTATTGAACGTTATTTGATCTAGTGTGTTTTCTTGTGTGTGTATGTGTGGTTTTTTTAATTGTCCTGTTAACTGGATTGTTAGGTTGTACCATTTAAAAAGACTTCTAGTCTTATTCCAATTATGTAGTCTTTAACTACAGTGGATTGATTTCTTTATAAAGAAATCATAGAGTAATTTATGTTGGAGGAGAACTTTGGAGTTTTCCTGGTCCAACCCCTGCTTGGGCCATGGTCAATTTTCAATTAAAACTCAGCATTTTTGTGTTGTGATGATCCCAACCATGGGCACTTTTCTGCAGTCTCGTCCCAGGGAAATTTCTCGTCTTTCCTTAAGCCTTGGACCTAAAGAAGCAACCAGGACAACATGTGTGAGTAAAGCATAAGAACAGCTTTTAAGCACATGAATCTGCTTTAGATTCATCATTACATTTTAGCTTTGGAGTTGGAACAAACACGTGCAAATAAAACAATGCTGAGGCTCAATAACTGGTACTTCTGAAGGAAATATGTGAGGACAAAGCTTATGTTGTATATTTGTTCTGTCCTTGGTAGTGTGGGGCTGTGGATACCTCATTTAGGGTCATAAAATCCGTGAGGAATTGTCATGCAGTGTGTTAACGTTGTGAAGGGCTGTCCAGCTTCCTGCTGGAAGGTGGAGTATTTAGTCCTGCCTTTGAGCACAACAGAACCTCTACACTTTTGATGTTTGCTGAGGATGTGAGGTGGTTTGAGGAAGCCTTATATTCCAGAAATGCTAGAGACACTTCTGAAAATCAAGCCACCCAAACACATTGTGAGGGAGGCAAGCCAAAGCTCACTAGACTGTGAAATGTTGATCATCTTATGCAACTTCATGAAGGGGGCTGAGGACAGGGCTGTAAAGCACAGATTGCCACAGGGAATTCCAGCTAGCTTTTCATGATCTGGCTTGGATACTAAAAGCAGAGGAGCTGAACTTCCACAAAGTTCAGGTAGGAAGGCCTAATTAGTCTTGGTTGATTTACTTTCCTGGATGGAGCTCTCTCTCCACTTGAACCTCACCTGGGTGTAGGTGAGTTCTCTTTATGGAGTTGCTTTGTGCCATGTGAGCATATGCAGGTAGGACATGTGTACAGAAGATAAGATTTATTCTGGGGAAGGGAGCACAAGAGAAGTGGAGGAGGAAGTGTTTAAAGTACAATCCTTGGCAAGTATTAGTCTTTTATAGCATCTTTAAGTGAATCAGACACTATGAGTTAGACAGCATTCTCACTGAAGATTTGACAATTCCTTTTGGACAGAGTTTTTTTTCTTCCTTGTGTGTTCGTGGCCTTAACTGATGTGGCTGCATCCTGCAGTTGGGAGCTGTGTACCTTCTCTCAGCCCAAGGCAGGGCCATTTGATTAGATTGTCAGCTGGTCGAAATAGCTGTTGCTCCACAGAAGTCAGTGGAGTCATGCCAGGTTATACCAGCTGAGAATGTGACCATCATTTTTATGGAGTCACATTTCTAACCCTTGCTGTGCTCCTGAATTCCTGAGCTGCAGCCAGGCTCTGTGATAGCTGCAGGGTAGGATTTTCAGAAGCATCCAGCCTTGGCCTCGCTCCACTCCCTCTGCAGTAGAGGGATGTTTGTTGTGTTACTGCATCCAGCCCCAGAGTCTAATGGCTTGGATTCAATTAGGCTGCTGCTGGAATGCTGAGGATCTGCTCCTCCACTGAGGCATGCCGGCTGCAATCCATGGAAAGCAGCAAGGCTGGGATGTTCCACAGCTGCCTGAGGATTGGGCCTTGAGTCTGCTGCTTGTTGTACTCACAAAAAGAGGCTGGCAAATGGTAGGGAAAGCTGCCTCCTTTATGTCAACAGGGCATTTCCTTCCCTACCTGGAGATGTTTGGGTCTGGCCGCTGGGATGGCTGTTGAGAAGCAGCAAGTGCTCAAGGAGTAAGCATTGTCTCCTGGCTGCTCTTCCAGTGGCCTGATGGGTGTTGGCATGGCCCTGCCATGTGCTGCTGGAGCTCCTGGGTGTGCAGGGATTGACCTGTGGGCACATGGCAGCCCTTGGGTAGTGAGTAGCATTTCAGCCCTTCTGCAGATGGTCAGCTGCCCACTGCTGCCCTGCATCTGTGGGAAGAACAGGGCAGGCTGCCTTGGTGGCTGAGAACTGCTCTTTCTGACCAGATATTGTGCTTCTAGGAATGCAGATCCTGGTCCTGTTTTTTGCTTTCTTATATATCCAGGGGTTGTTTAGGGTTTGGATGTGTTATTGCCAGTCACACAAAACAGGAGGACAGAGGAAGGGACAGCCTCTGGTTGGGTCTCACTGAGGCATTTGCTGCAGGATTGCCAACTCCAGCAGGGATTTCGGAGGAGGAAATCGTTATCTGCACTCTTCTTCCTCAAATCTGCCTCCTACCCTAACATTAGAGAGCATCTCAAGGTAGCTGCCAGAGCAGCTGCTGTGCCAAGTACAGCATTCCCCGGGGGGCCCTCCTCCAGCAGCAAGCTTCAGCCCGTGATGGGAATGAAGGCCAGAGATAAGGTGGCTGTGTTGACTGACTTGCCACTATTCTTCCAGCTGGCTAAATGGAAATACCTCCCTTGCCAGCCCCTGCATAACTCATGTCTTCCCCCTTCCCCAAAGCGTGATGTGGCTTTTCCTTTTTCCCCCTCTGTGCCCTCACCTGCTGTGCCCCAGAGAGCTGGAGGTGCCAGCACAGCTCTGCCTCTAGCTCGGTGCCCTCAGCTCTGCCTGGCAGGGCTGGCATCTCCCCAGCCCTGTCGTGGCTCTTTCAGTGTGAAATCCAAGGGTAAATTCCAGCTGTTCCCGTGGAAGATGGGAGCGGTTCCTCTGTGACCTGGGAGGGCTGTGAGTGCCCGAGGGCACCACCAAGCTCCAGAGAGTTAGTGGAAAACTTGGCATGCAGCTGTATATAACACACACTGGTTCTTGTGGTGTCTGGGAATTGTGTCACTGGGAATCCCAGCGTGCTTATCCATCTATAAACCCTGACCTGCTGTGCTCCATGAGCTGACCCTACAGCGTTTTGCAGGTCAAGGTTTGTGCTACTTTAAATTTTGTGAATTCCAGAGTTCTGTGTTCGTTTCATTACTCTTTTCCAGTGTTTCAGGTTAAGGACTGATACTTGCTGAAGGCTTTAGAACGGCCAAAGACTTATCATTGTTTTTATATTGCCTAATTCTGGTGAACTGGGGCAACATAAGAAAACAGGAAAAGCCCTGAGATAAAGAATACATCTAAGGTGCTTTTTCTCTGCTGTAATTGCCAAGCCCTCTGACCTGGGGTTGGATCTTGGAGTGAATCAGATATAGGGCACTGTTTAAGCAAGTTTTTGCTTGAAGTGTTGTGTTCCTCACTCCAGCAGCTCAGTTCATTTTAGGCTACAACCTTGTTCTGCCACTGTTTGAATCCATGGGGCATCTGCTGCACAACAGTGTGCTGGGTTTGGGCCCTGCTCTGACTCAAGCAGGGCTCAGTAGATCCAGAAAAGAACAAGGATTCTTCTCCTAGGAAAGAGATCACTGAAGAGGGTATCACTAAGGGCTGTGAGATCCTGAGTGAAACAGGAAAATTGGATAGGGAATGCCCTTGCATTTTCTCTTCCAGGATGAGATTTAAGGGGCATCAAATGTAAGAATGAGATGGCAGACCCCAATCAAAAAGGACATCCTTCCTCACACAGGGCACTGACAGCCTGTGGCCTGCCCTACCACAGGGGTTGTAGATGTTGAGTTTCTGTGTGTCTCAAAAAGCAGTTGGATGAGTTGAAGAAAGAAATGTCCATTGAGAGCTATTAAATGTAAAAGCTTTCATCAGCTGTGGCCACAGCGTGGGCTCAGAGCACAGGCACATGGTTAATGGGTTCCTGCAAAAAGGGCTTTGGGAACTGCTCTGATCATCTCAGCTCACTTCTTCAGGTATCTGTCAGACTACTGAGAAACGTTTCCAGTGCTAACCTACATGTTGTACCAGTGACCCACCATTCCTGCTCCCTTTGCTGCCTGCATAAAGGTCAAAGATAATGACTAAAAATAAATAAATAACCGAAGAAACCCCCACTGCTTCCCTCTCGGGTTACTCAAGCTTGAAATAAATCACCTTTCTATTTCTGAAGGCACAGATGACTTAAGCAAAATTGCATTTGGAGCCATTATCCTCACACTTATTTATGCTGTCGTGTCTTGTGCTAACACTTTGTGAAATATTTATTTGCTCCTGGTCTCCCGCAGCGTAGCTCTGGATTCATGAGGCTCCCATGTTATGTCTCTATTCTGTGCAGCTGCATTCTGTCAAGGAAGGAGAACATGAAGATTCCAATCTGTGTTTTACATTATAACAACATCCTGTACATCACTCTGGGTGATGCCATTCAACAGGTGGATGTTTTGTTTGCAGGTGTCGGGCACGTGGGTTGTGTCAGAGGAACTAAATGTGCCCGTGGGCACCAAACTTCGTTGCCTGATGATGAACAATTCTTCTATGCTTGCTTCCCAAGCCTGCCCTTGTGCTTGCTCTGCAGGGCCCAGGTAACTTGCATGAGAGAGTTTGAGAGGAAATGGGAATATTCTAAGAGACACCAACACAGGAGTCAGTGCTTCAAGAGGTGCAGCAATTACAAATTTCAGATTCTGTCCATATGAAATGCTGTAAATACCTTTACCTCCTACTCTGTGGTCAGAATCAACCCAGTAAGCATCTGAAATGGCTTCTCCAGGCACAGTGCCAGCTTCCCTTCCCTCGTCTGGAGGGGAAATGGGCTGTGGCAGTGCTCTCTGCAGCTCCTCTGCAGACTGTGGGCCTGGAAAGATGAGATCTGTCTGCTGGGCTTCCTTCCTCTTCCCTCCCCGCATCAGAAGACACAGTGCAAGTGTCTGTTTGGATCTCTGCGAGAAGACAGACTCTGTTTGCTGTGTTGGGATCAGGGTATCAGCTGATTTAAGATGCTGAGGTGCAGCTCCAACCTTGGCTGAGGCAGCAGAGGTCTGGTACAGAGAAACTGTCCTCTTGTTTCCAGCTCCCAGCTGAAATCCAGGCTAGCAGTGACTGTTATTTGCATAGAATGACCAGTGATTAGTATAGAATGTGCTAACCATTTTCAGTCCAGTTATGGACAAGTTTATCCAGTCTGAGAACCAATGACAGAGTTGGCCCCTTATCCGAGCAGAGCTGCCAGTGACTGAGCCAGTGCTGCCTGTGAGCTGCCTGTGAACTGCCTGCATCTGTAGGAATGGGGTCTAAAAAGCCTCAGGGTTGTGGCATGTGACTGTACCATGTCGATTTTGGTGCTGTAAAATCGAACTTGCCAGTCTGATGTCACCACTAGAAAACCTTCCACAGACTAAATCCCGTTTCAGCTAAATATATTTTCATGTATACACGTGTATATGGGGAAAGAGCTGCTAAACTGCTGTTGGTGTTTCTCAGTGAATCACACCAACAGGCTCCTTCTGGTGTTGGCTTGAAGTGACATTTGCTGTGTAAATGACACTGACATTCAAGCTGAGATGTTGGCTCTCCCAACAGCTTGCTGGTTGTGCCCAGGAGAAGGGCCTGCAGCAAAGAGCTGCTGCTGGGGCTGTTTGGGGATGAGAGCCCTGTTCTCACTTCAGCGCCTTCTCCTTGCTTTTGTGTCTCCAGGAGACACGTTGATATAGTGCCTGTGTCTCTGCAGCCAGTGACAGTGAGTGCAGCACAGGATGTGCACAGGGATGTGCTGGCCTTATTTTCCAAGTGCCTTTTGCTGAACACGTAACCCAGGTCGACGGGGTGTGTTTAAAGGACTGATCACTTGAGATACCAAAAATTGCTGTACAGTGTGTGTACTGCTCCCCTGAAGGATGAAAAATCTGTATTAGGTGATGAATAGCTTTGCTAGAAGAAATTGGGATTTATTTATTTATTTTTAACCAGAGGACAAGCTTTAAAAGCTGCAAGCAGAGCTTTTCAAAGGACAAGTGGGAGTTAGTTGCCTAATTCACATTGACTTTCGGGGAGATCTGGTTGCTGAGCTGTTCTTTATGCGTTTCAGAAATCTCCCCTTAGTCCACATAATCTCTCTGTAACCCCTTTTTAATTAGCTTGTCTTTCTGGAAGAAGAGACCAAGAAGTCACACTCAAAGATTATTGCTCTATCTAGCAGCTGCTGGAATAGCTCAGTTAATGCTGCAAAATCTTACTGCAGGTCCCAGCAGCATGCCTGGTCTGCCTCCCCATTCTAATTTGGCTGAGGGATGTAAACTGCCCCCAAACTATTATGCAAACCCATTTCCAGCCAGTGATGCTCTGTGCTGTAGCACCAGCTGGCCATTTATCCAGATAGCCTGGCTTTGAATCCTCTTGGCAGAGCAAAATATTTGAAAGGGAGAGAAATGACAGGCTCGAGGTGCTGCAGAAGATGGATGCCAAGAGCATGTGTGTGCCAAACAGGAGATAACAGTGCTACCTTCACTGTCCCAGGCTCTCTACCTGCAGTTTCTGCCACAGCTCTGCTCCTGCTGTCGGGGATCAAGAGGAAAATGTCAGTCCTGCAGGCAGGGTTTGAAGATGCAGCCTAAATCAAAGTTTTCTTAAGGGGAAGTTAGGCTTCCTCAGTGAATTTGGGATGGGGACAAGGAGAGGTTTTTGACACTGCTTAATTTGGTTTTGCATCTATAATAAGAAATTCAACTCTGAATTTGTGTAATGAAATATAAACATTGAAGGATCCGGGTGAATTTGGACACTTGAGGGAAAATGTATGGTATTGTCATGGGGAGACAATTCCCTAAAGCAGATGGGAGAAAGCAGTCCCAGGGGCTGGGGGAGGCTGAGAAGGAAGGGACTGATTAACTGGTGACTGGGAAAAATACTGGATATTGCATTGTGGAGAAAAAGCTTATTTTTGCGTGCTGAAGTTTTAAGACTCAGTTCCTTACTTGATGTGTTTGCCAGCAAAGACAAAGGTCAGTTTGTATAAGATCAAACCCTGCAGTGGTTGACCCTTCAACCAGGGGGCTCTGGGAACTGCAGTGGTGTTTGGTGTTGTCACTAGAAGTAGCAGCTCTGCTGTTGGGGACCTGGGTCAGCCTCATCCCTGACATGTTTAGGAAGCATTTTTAGATCCTTAAATGAAAGGCACAGTACAGCTATAACATAGGTCACAAAAAAAAAAAAAGTTAACTTTTTAGTTCTTCTAATATAAAAATATTGAAGAGGAGGCTTGGTTCTGTCAGTGACCACCCTAAAGAGACCCTTCAGGCTGAACTGGCTACTGTCAGGCTACTCTGAGGGGAAAAATAAACTCTCCCATATCCTTGCTCTCAGCAAGTCCTTTAAAACATCACCGCATCCTAAGCACATGAGCTAGAAAAACAGCTGCCTGCTCTACTCCTTCCCTGCCTGATGAGGTTAATAATAACTTTGAATGCATATGTACAGCATTAGCTTTCATGGTAACATGCATAATTCAAATCCCCTAAAGAACAGTAGAGCTTTGAGGAAGCAAACTTCCTTAATGTACTGGGCAAGGATCCAGCTTTTACCAGCTGTTGAGGGTTGATGTACAATTTTTGGTTAAGTGAATAATTTATCATGGATATTATCTGTAGTGTATCACATGCCCACAGTTTGTAGGCCTGTGCATATGGCTCTCGAGATGCCACAACACTGCCATATGCTTCATGGCCCATTACCACTTCAAACTCCCTTAAGATGTTTTCCCCTATGCTGAGAATGTTAGAAGTACAGTGGGACCACTGGCTCAGTGCAAATACTGGCTGGGTTCCCCCCCCCCCCACACCCTCTGCATTTAAAAAAGTCAACAAGAGAAAGGAAAGAAGGATTGTTCAGGCTCTCCACAGCCTTGTCATTTTAAATAAGCTGCCTGCTGCTTCATGGTCCAGATGTGGATTATAAATTCCACAGAACACCTGTCCTGAACTCATCCCCAGCTACCCCTGGTAATGTGGTTGTGTTGTGCTGGTACAAATCTATTTATTGTAGCTCCAGTCTACTCTCTGCATAAATCAAGGCTGCTTTAATCAGGCAGTGAGGCCGCTCTGCCCCTTGTCCTTGCAGCACCAAAGCAGAACTGGGATGTACTGACAGCCTCCAAGAGAGGTATGTAATACTGTGTCCCAAATTCCAACTGCAGATGTCTTATTTCTTGGTCAGGGGAAGGAATGCTGAAGCTGAAGAACTTCCTAGTTTATGTAGCTGCTACAGTGCAGGAGAGGGAGCAAACATCTGGGTTGTTTGTCAAGTTGATTGCTTGTATAGGAAGCAGCTTCATGTGATAAAAAAGACTGAGTCAAGATGAGAGCAGGCAGCTGCTTAGCTGTAATTACAGCTGTGTGTCCATCATGGGGGTGGCTGCAGCTTCTTCAGCTACAGTGTGTGGGTTTAAGTTCAGTGACTTCATGCCCAGGAGAAATATCTTTGTTCTGTTGCATCTTGGACTCTGCTGTGGTGCTGCTGGTCAGTGGTCACCAGGCTCTCCATGGCTGGAGCTTGCAATAAATGAAATAATCCTTCCCAGTTGTCTCACTTCTGAATGTTTCTCAGGAGAGTAAGTGCTAGAGTGGGACCTTTCACTGATGCTGGATGGATCATTTCAAGTTCAGTGTTACATGTGATTTTCCTTCAGTAAAAATCCTACTCTCTTTCCAGACAAATTGCACTTTTAGATCTGTTTATTACCCTGCAGTTGTTTCCCCGGGTAAAGACTGTGCTCAGCTTTCCCTTGTGAGTCTGTTGCAGTCAGGTTGCTTTGCTTGTATGAGTTGCTCTTTTTTTCCTATTTCCTGACTAGATTAGAATTTTTATGTTTTCAGTATTTTTCCTTTCTTAGCAAGAGTATTGGCCTTTAGATCATTGCTTCCATGTGCTTAAGTATTAAAGAGATTGTAGGAACTGGAACAAGAAAGGGGTGTTTGTGAGGGCCAGCAAAAATGTGCTGGGTTTCAGGTGAGTGGAGCACATCTGCTGTTTTGCTGTCACCAGGCACCCTCAGGTCCTGGTGGCAAGGGAACCCTCCTCCCTCTGCACCTGAGTGGGAGGAAGGCACCTCACCTTCTGCATGTTGATGATGCTCTCCCATCAGTGAGGCAGGGAGAGCAGGGAGGGCTGGGATCAGTGAACTCCTGCCTGGCTGCAGAGAGGAGAAAAGGACCTCAAGAAATGAATCCCAGCTGGAGGAGCCAGCACTGGGGGCAGCTCTGTGGCCCCCTCCCTAAAAGAACTGACTGTGGGTACACTGCAAGGTGAGGGGCTGGGTTAATCCTGCCAGGATTGAAACCTGTGCTTTGCTGAGATCTGGTCGTGTCAGAGCTGCTGCCTGGGCAAGGGGAGGCTGTGCCTCGTGGAGCAGTGACCTTTCCTGGCTGGGATCAGCTCGGAGGGCACGGGGCTCCCTGGCTAAGTGCACTTGCTGCTAGCAAGGGAACGTTTATCCAGTGTTTTGATTAATCAACCTTGAAAAAGGGTCAGATGGATTTACTCAAGCATCTAAGTAACCTTCATAGCAGAAAATATAAGCCTGTGTGTGTTACAGGGCTGTCTGTAGCCCTGGACTTGGAATAATGCTGTCTGGAGTCTTGAGCTGCTACAGCATCACGGGCTGGGTCAGACACCAGAACACTTTTTGGTTCTAAATACACTCCAGTTCTGCCGTGATGTTCACCATGACCATAGGTAGGTGTCTTTCCTGAGGAGTCTTGCTGCTGGAAATCTGAAGAGTTTGTTTTCCTCAATTTCCCTTTAACCTGGTGTCCTGCATTGCTCTGCTCTGTTCTCACTGCACTCCTGCTCCTCTTTCACCCTGCTGTGTAATGCCTCTCAATTCCGCCCCTCACATTGTACCCTCTTCCCAAGAGGAAATTTTAAGGATTTTACAATGTGGTTAGTGGTGCACTTTGCCTCCATGAGAGTTTCCTTAAAATCCCAAGAACTCCAGAAACAAAATTTAATTTTCACCTCTAGCTTTGGCAAATAGAAGATGACCAAAGAAAACCTGCAAAGAAATAGAACCCCCGCCACAGTAAAGGTGCTGCTTTCTTCTGATGTTTCTAGAGGGATTAAGGAATGCTGAGGATGGGATCAATATTTAAACAAGAAGTTCTTGAAGCTGGTGTTCCTCTTAAGAAGATCATGTATTGAGCTGAATTATGAGCAGACCAGTTCCTGTCTCATATGGGAGAATTTTGGCGTGTGTCTTCTCCCATAAACATTAAACCCAATATATTCTTCTGGAACGATCATATTAAATTAAGATGTAAAATTGTGGCAAGGTTTTCATTCTTTGTGGCAACTGGCATAACATCTCGAGGAAGAAAATACAACCCAAACAATTGTTTCAACTGAAAGTCCAAGAATGACATCTAGTGGCATCAAGTGAGACTTCTGGGATAATCTTGTGTAAGAACAGTTTAAAGCAGTGTCAGTTCCTATGCTAGAGATCCAACTCCTAATTTTCAATCACTGCCACCTACCCATTTTAAAAAATACTGCAAGCTGAATGCTTGTTCTTCAGGTTTGTTTTGTTGTGGCTGGTTTTTGTGACCACAACTTCAGTTTAGTTTCAGTAAGGCTGAGAAGCTTACAAACACTTCTTGCTCTGTGGCTAAACAAATGCCTCTGCACCACAGAGCTCAACTAATATTTGTGTTTGCTTAGCTTCTTTAAGTCAAAGTGAAAGCAAAGGCAATGACTGTGGGATTTCCAGCACCAGATTTATCTGGTGAGAGCAGAAGTAATAGTAGGCAGAAGAGCTCTTACACAGTGGAAGGAGCAGAAAAATGCCCATTCTGCAGGTTCCCAGTGAGCCTGCCCTGACTGCTTTCAGTGATTTGAACTAAAAGGTGGAACTTCAGGTAAAGCATTTCTTACAGGCATCAGTGCATCTCCTTTAGGTCGTGAGAGTCAATTATTTGGCAAAAGGTAGAACTCAGAGGATGGATAAAATAGGAATTGGCATTTGTGATCTTCTTGCTTCAAGAGAATGGGGAGGTTTGGCTCACAGGTTCATCTGAGAGCAAGACAACCAGCTGCCAGAGCTGGCTGATCAAGACCTGGAGGTTTTTCAGAAGTACCTGTGGCCCTCCAGAGGAGGTGCTTGTATAAATAGCTCAAGATGATGTTTGAGAGTGTTCCTGTCTTCTGTGTGTGCAGGGGAGAATCAAATGCTCTGAGGACAGTGACAGCATGTCTGACCTTCCTGCATCTTAAAAGCCCACAGGATCTGAGGAGGGTTGTGTAATATATTCATCATAGCAAACTTGGTGATCCCCACGTGGCACAGTTAATCTTGGCTGTTTAATTTGTGTTGTACATGTCTGCTTTGGAGTTAAGACTCCACCTTTTCTTGTGCTGTTCCACTTGTAAATATAGTTCTGTCCTCCTCTGCTGGAATGAAGATGTTGCAGTCTCATTAGCAATTGATTGCACTCCCTCTCTTAGAGCAAGAAACAAGAGAATGGATTTTAGCTGCTTGCTTTAAACTCAGAGCACATACCTGGCTATAACACCACATAATGAGGTAAATAGTTGCTGGCATAAATGCTCTGGCTCCCTTTATTAAGAGAGAGTTTAAATTGACACAAGTGGAGCCCTTTTATCTTTTTACCCAGCAGGCAGCAAATGAAGTGGGTTAATATCTCGGGGGGGGGGGGGGGCAAACTGTGTTATAAAGGGAAATTTTGATGAGGATATAAAGCTAAAAGGAAAGAGGGACTGCTAGAACAATGAGATGAATGGCAACATGAAAGAAAAACCCCGAAACTCAAAACTAGGCAGGTATCTTGACAGCAAAGGCTCAACTTCAAAACAGAAACTTGATGCAACACATCAAAACTCGTAAGTGTAACATATAACACTCCTAGTTCTTCCTCTTTCCTCATCCAGGGTCCGAATGGGATTACAAAAGAAAGACAAAATATAAAACTATATAGCAAAAATTCATTACTTTGCTAATGCTTCCCCCAGCTGAGACAGGAGGCAGCCCCACTGCTAAGCATCCTCTGGAAGAAAGGCCCAGTGTTCAGGAACCTGGAGGCACAACTTGGTGATAATATTGCCTTGGGAACAGGGAGGGAAATTGGAAGAAGGCAGGAGAGCTGACTTGAAGGAGTAAGTGTTGGAGAAGAGCTGATGAACATAAGGAATGAGATCTGGGCACAGACCTAAGCACTGATTCAGGAGTAGTTACAGCCCTTGGTGGTTTTACTTTTTTCTCCCAAAAGAGGATTTAGTGATGGATTAGTGTCACTGCAAGCTCCTTGCTCTGGCTTTATTAGTCAGCTTTATTTTGAAGAGGACAGCAGTACTAACTGGGGATCTCTAGGGCTGGTGTACTGTGGCAGCTTTAATTGGACAAAAGCCTCCAGGTACGTGTGTCAGTTATTTCCCAGCCTGAACTCTTCACCCTTACTGGAGTCTTTCTATTGATTGCCCAAAAGAAATATCTGAGACTTAATAGGTGGGGTTATGGTCGGGGCAACTGTCCCTGAAAATCTGGCAACTGTCCCTGAAAAACTACTGTCTCAAAGTGCAGCGGGAACTGTTCTCTGTGCTGGGGGGGATGAGGGAGCCGAGTGACTCTCTCGTGGGGTGCACCCAGGGGACTCAGAGCAGTGTGGTACCGGATTAGAGGGGCCCTGTGTGCTCGCAGAGCAGGAGCAGTCGGTGGCAGAGCTGTGCCGTGGTAGCAGATGCCCGCTAGATGACGGTGCTGTCCCACAGACACTGTGCTGGGAACCGGCTCTTCCGCGGGGTCGTTGCTGTGCCCCCAGCGCAGGCTCTGCTGAAGGAAGAGCAGTGACCATCACCTCCGCCCTCCTTGGGGTTCTTGTTCTGTTTTTATTTTCCCCTCTCAAATGAGAGACAGTTTTCACAGCAAACACTAAACAGAAGGGTGCTTGTTTTCAGTTCCTTCATTGTGTTTAATTTGGGATGCTGAGCCTGCATCACCTCAGAGAAATGAGGGGGCCAAAGTTGTGGCACCAGTGCTGAGGACGTATTTTGGGTGCCTTCACTGAGTTTCATTATTAGTAATTATACCAGGTGTTTGAACCATGAAAACTTGTTTGGAATAACATGCAATGTTTTTTGGTTTTTTTT